>NC_136412.1:275254120-275741620 GCF_051521515.1 Lactuca serriola | reverse complement strand
TAATCCTTTAGTCGGGGTATGTGGGTCTCTTTCTGAATCACAATATTGATGATGGTACCAATGTATGCGCACCCAATCCGTTGGGGTTCCCTTTAAATATAAAAACACGATAATGATATGTCATAAATGAAAACATATGCAACATTTGGTTGTTTGATAATTGATGGTTAAATCAAGGTTTTTAAGTAAGATTCAACTGTGAATCTAACGGAGTGACAGACATTCCAAAGAAGCCATTACCGAATATGAGATTTTTAAATATTATATTGAACTGTTTGAATTTGATGGAATTAGACACAACCTTTTATAAACTCAATTAAAAACATATCAACATCATAATTTATCGTTTGTATCAACTATACCGTATTTTTTAAATCATTTGATGTAACAAACTTATTATATTTCACGTATACGTTTGTTATGAATGTATTTTGGATTAGAAAGGCTAATTAATTCACCTGAAGGGCATGAACTCCACAATAAGCAAACGTGTATTCAAGCCATTTCGGGATCTTGAAGCTTTTATGTGATAAATGTCTATGGAAGGAAAGACTAATTCCTAGAAGCCCAGTAACCATAAACAACCCAAACGCCAACCATAAAGCTCCCCAACTGAAAGTAAATGGAGCAAAAACACATAGCAAATGCATTCCTGCCACCACTCCGGCGGTGGTGATGTCCAAAGCATTCCATTTCCTCCTACCCGTACACACCTCTCTCGGCTGCTCTTCCACCACCTCCGATAACAGAATACTACTTCGCTCCCCATCGCTGTCCGGATCCGACGCCACATTTACAATTCTCAATTCTTGTCGATAGTCGTGGGTGGTGGTTGTGATGATACTAGTTTTTGATTGTAAAATCTTTCTTCGCTCGGTGTAGAGGTGCGATGGTGAACATGGTAGACGGTGACGGTGGTGAAGTTTCTGGTGGAATGCGATGGTAGGTGGTGGTCGTAACAGAGCCATTGGTATGTTATGCTCTGTCTAGTTTGCTTTGTATATAAAGATGCGTCTTTCTTATCCCCATCTTGAGTTAAAGTTTCTCATAGGTAAAGATGAAGACGACATCAAAGTCATGCGAATCATACCCAGAGCGACAAACACGTAACGAAAACCCATGTGGAGATTATGTCGTTCATAAGATTGTGATGGTTTATTTGTAAACGTAATTTCATCCTTAGGGTTCTCAAACGATCCATAATTCTTTTGTTTAGTTTTTATTCTTGTAATGTTAACTAATGGTCTTCGCTTGCCGAGTAGTGTTGATGAACACCAACTCTTTGTAGAAATGTCTACAAAAGTTTTTTAGCTCTCTAGAATTTAATATTAGGGATGTCAACGGGGGTAAACGGGGCGGGGAGTGCATCTCTCACCTCCGCCCCTGAAATTTTCCCGTTCCCCCGCCCCCGCCCCCGCCCCGCCCCCGGAATGTTCAGTCTTCCTACCCCCGCCCCCGCCCCGAATCCCCTTTATTACCCCTGCCCCCGTACCCGTTCCCCTGCCCCCGATTGATTTTGGGCTACTTTTTTTTTTTGCTAAAAGAAGTTGTTATTTAGACTAAAAGAAGCTATTTTTTAGATAAAAAATAATTATTTATAGCAGAATTTTATATGTTAAAAATAAAAAAGTTATGACATTTTAAAAAATTATGCTAACAACATAAAAACATGTTTTTTGATGAATTTTGGAAGTTCAAAATCATGTTATTGTGTATTATATTTATATAATTAATATATGTAAATATATGTGTAATTTATTAACGGGGTCCCCATAGGGATTTCGGGACGGGATTGCCTACCCCCGCCCCCGCCCCCGAAATTAAAACGGGGGTTAACCTTGCCCCTTCCCCCGTCCCCGCCCCCAATTTTTTTTAAAAAAATCCCCCAAACGGGACGGGGCCCCCACGGAAACGGGGTCCCACGGGACTTTTTGACATCCCTATTTAATATCATGGAAAATGACATTGCTGACAACAAAGTTTTTGCTTTGTCCCGGATTGGTCATTGAACTTAATTTTTTTCGCAATTGGTCCTTAAAGTTACATTTTACGTGTTAAATAAAACATCGACCCTAATACTTACCGGTTTGTAGGTTACCATGCTTAGTTGTCACCAGTGACATGGTGGTAATAAGCCACATCATTGCCACCTAAGGGTTTGGGTTTAAAGATTAAAAGTTTTTTTTTTTTTTTTTTTTTTTTTTTTTTTTTTTTTTTTTTTTTAAGTATATCTATTTATTGGTTGCTGATATTCACTTCATCCACTATGACATGGAGACAATAAGCCTATAACACCGACAACAAAACTCTGTGACCTTCCGTCAATCTGGATCTGATCGGACGGCTAGGACGCCTTCCGTCAATTTGCTGGTGACTCTTGTTGAGGCCTTGTTCGTGAATCCGAGTCTCGCTAACATCCTCTTCCTCCATCATCTAGGCACCGGGCAACATCAACTCCATATACCTCGCAAAACTTAAATGGTATCCTTCTTATCCCTCCTTCATTGTTTCGCCGATAAGAGAGAGCTTGTAATCCGTAACAAGGAAAGAAGATCGATGATAAAACAAAGATTATAGAAATATTGGATCATCCATTTTTACCGACGCTTTGTGTTTGTTCGTTGGAGTTGTCGAAATGGTCGTGTCTGCTGACCGATTTTTATCCCGATGTAGACCTTTACGTCCTCGGGCAACGTCAGCTATGCAAATGCTTCCTGGATTTGACATATCTGCTGAAGAGGTGAAGCAAGTGATGACCAAACTCGACACGAAGACCAAGAAAATGTTGGATTGTATACATAAAACGTCAAAGCCTGAGACAAAGCAATCAACGAGCTTCGCCAAGCCTTTAAGCTCTATGATTTGAACAAGAATAGGTTGATCTAGTCAACTGAGTTGCATCATATCTTGAGTCAGTTGGGGGAGAGACCATTGCTCGCAACCAAGCTAGATTTCTTCTCTCTCCAGATTCAAAATTTTAATTCTTGATATCGTTGTTTGAATGATTTTCACTTGTAATTATGGGTGATTAGAGCATTTCGTGTCTCCATTGCTTATTGTAGAATCATTCTGAACTTTTTAATTAATCTAAATCCATCTAAAGAGGCAAAGTAAGAAAACATTAAATTGATATGTATATTATCTGTAACATCCATAAAAATCACAAGAAATTTAAACTTTTAAAATCAACCCAAATTCATAAATTTTTTACAAATCATACTTTTCAAAATATTTTCCAAACACCAAAGTCTCTCAAAATCATAAGTCATATACATGAGAATGTGTACGGTCACGCCTTGGCCTTCCTGCGGTCATCCGAAGTACCTGAAACCATAACCCAAAATTAAAAGACAACACTTAGTGAGTTCCCCCAAAGTACAAACATATAACATATAAAATACACAATAACGTGTATTAGGTCCACAACTAAACGATTGGATTACCCCTGAGCCCACATCATAAGTCCGACTTTCCCTCAAGGCTCACAACTTATGTATGGATTGCTCCTTGACCCAATCAGTCATCGGATTGAAATACCCTCAAGCCCTCAGTACAAGTCTGTTATACCACCTGGTCCTCAGCTCGTATCTGGAATGCTTCTAAGACCTCAATATGAGTCTGGCATGCGCTACCCGACCCTCAGATCATATCCGAAATGCTCCAGGGTTTATTGGCTACAGCACAAAGCAGTACAACCTCTACCCAACACAATATGTTGACATATAACATATAACAAACATATACAGATAATCATGAAAATAGAATCACATATAGTCCTACAAATCTACCAGACTAGCATATCGGGAACTAACATATAATCACACATATCTATTCCATACTTGATATTTGCATATTTAGCCTCATAATAAGTATAGATTTTTATATTTTATTAGCTAATTTATTGCATATCATGGACAAAAGATACTTAAAAGTATTTGAATTGTGTTTTCAGTCCAAAAGTGAAGCTCGGAAGCAAAAGGAAGCAGGAGAAGCGGTTGGGAGCTCGGGAGTTGAACAAAGAAGAAAAAGGCTTTAAAAACAAGGGACTCGGAGAGTAGGGTCGGCTACTCGGCAAGTAGCATCGAAGATTCGAGAGGATAAAGACTCCGTGACTTACCGTGTATAGGAATTATGGGGTGAACTCGGTGAGTTGGTCTTGGACTCGGCGAGTCGGTTCGAATCTATAAAAACAGTTGTCCAGATCGACATAAGGTATTCTGGAACTTTTGGGGAGAAGCAAGCTGCGAATCAGAGCCAGGAGAGATCTGAAGAACGAAGATACAACCTAGAATTCAATTCCGAAGGAGATTTGAGGCAAATTCTCATCATTTAACTTAATCTATTGTTTTCAATTATGGTTAGACAATTAGAATTCATTTTATTGTTGTTAATTACCTCAATCATGAGCTAAAACTCTTATACTTCTGTTTGGGGATACAAAATTGAGACTATGGTTTGATTATTGGTAGGATTAATTCAATATTGGTGATTTTGTTGATTTTAGCTTGTTAAAGAACCTTGTGTGTGAATGATAACTATTTTTCTGTTGATAGGAAGATAATTAAATAGTATGAACATCTTTTAATTGTCAACCTCATATGTTTATGTGACCACTTTATCATATGTCTAGGAATAACGAACGTGAAACTAGAATTAATAAAAAGTTAGGTAAATTCATGTGTGAGCTTGTTTGATGACCATCAGTAAGAGGTTAACTAAAGGACCAAATTAGTTAGCTATTACAAGTCTAAATGAACCCGAATAAATAATCTAGTGAATTAAATTAAATTAGACAACTGATCACTGTTTGAGTTAGTTTGTTCTCTTAGGATTAGTGCAACGAACGCAAAACTAATCACTTGAATTGGTAGCCAATAGAAGAATTAATCCATTGCACTATTACCATAATATCAACCATAGGATCAATTGAGTTGAACTAAACAGAAGTCATTCTCGTTATTGAATTTAGTTAAATCTTTGCTTTTCTAGTTTTTAGTTTAAGTGATAGTTAGTAAGTTTCTAGTCTTGTAAAACTAGAGAAAATCCCTACTTATTATTTAATTTAGATAAAATTAGTCTTTAGTTTTAATTTACCGTTCCCTGTGTTCGATACCCTACTTATTTAGCTGTACCACAATTGATAGGTCAACTACTTTGTGTGTTCATTTTATAATTATAAGTAGGTTTAAAACTAGTTCGTTTCACACACATCAATATTCAACATATCAGTGTATAGTAGGATATTCATCCAATGGGCCGACCTTGGTGCCTTCGACCCGTAAGTATAGTGAGGAAAACTCACCTCACAGACTGGACAAAAGTTGATGAGGTCTTGACTCTAAATCTTAGCTCTAACCATCATCTATGCAACCAAATGACCAATCACAATCAAAATCCAAAATACTGAAATACCCTTAGGTCAAACTTGGTCAAAGTCAAAGTTAAACTAGTCTAATCAACCGAGTCAACTCAACCGAGTCAAACAAACCGAGTCACCACAGAGTGTGTACGCGGGGGGTACTCTAAATGTAAGTTGGGCGTAGTCGAATGTTGACCACCATCGGAGTGGTTGACCTCGTACGTGATACGTACTCTAGGTACGCAGGGCGTACACCCAAATTCCTAAATCCTTCATTAAGAGCTTAATGGCTTAAGCTCCCACGTCTATCTTTCAGATCCATGGCTAAAATACCCTCAAGAGTCATAAAATTTCCAACTTTATGACTTTGCATGCCCATTAAGTGCTTAAATCAACTTCTTAATCCATTTAGGTCTTCTAAATGATGCATGGAGCAAAAACAACCATTTGGAATCCATTTTTATGGCTTAAGACCCTTCCAAAGGTTTAAAATGATAGCTTAATGGGTCAAGAACATGCTATGTTCATGAATCTCCACATTTGGGACAAAAAGGACCAAAAATCATTCCAACACAAGATCTAAATGAAACTTCACCAAGTTCAGAACTTTATACCTCAAAATGGTGCCAAAAATTGGTGTGATCCTAGATCTAAAGAGCTTCACTCCTCCAAGGTGGCCTCTCCTCCCTTCTTCTTCAAGATCACAAAACACACACACCCAAGCATAGAAATGCTTCACAAGATGGCTTAGGGTTGCAAAAACGTTTCAAAAGGATGGAGCATGATGAAGTGAGAGGAAATAATGCTATAATGGGATTTAAATATGAGCCAAACCCTAAAAATTAGTGTTTACATGCCTGACACGTACGCCCTGTGTACTAGGGCACGCCCTAGTACACTCAGTGTACACACGTAGGAATGACGTACTCCCCAAACTCCCAAATTACAAAAATGCTACTAGGGCCTTCATTGCACTCATTCTTATACTTAGGGACCAAAATGCAATATAATAAAATTATAGGGTTAAAATGAGAAGTACCTTATCATCGAGATGTTACAATTCTCCCCCAATTGATCTAGACGTCTTCCGTGAAGTCGGTTGCGGTGAATGACTCAGGATAATGATCCCGCATCTCGACCTCCAGCTCCCAGGTCTGATGCTGCCACTATGCCTTTACCAAAGGTATTTCTTTGTTGTGCAGGACATTCATCTTTCTTTCCAAAATAGCTACCGGCCTCTCGACATAGTTCGCACGCTCATCAACCGGAATATCCTCCAATGGAACCACTAACTCGTTGTCCAACTCACACTTCTGCAACTACGAGACATGGGAAAGTGTTGTGGATCTAACTAAGCTCACCCGGAAAATCCAACCTGTAAGCTACCTTGCCAACCCTGGGAATCACCCAAAAAGGTCCAGTAATTCGGAGACCCAATTTCACCCTCTTCCTGAAGCGTATCACACCTTTCCAGGTGAGACCTTTAGGAGCACCATATCGCCGACCTGAAACTCTAGCTCTGATCGACATAGCTCTTCTGCCAACTCTGAGCAGTTTGCAGCCTCTGCCCGATCTACTGAATAAGCTACGTGGTCTGAATGACTACTTCGTTCCTTCCCATGACCCTATGACAAACCTCTCCCCCAACAAATCAGGGTACGGAATCTCTGACCATACAAGAGCTCAATTGGCCGAGCACCAATGCTGGAGTGATAACTATTGTTGTAGGAGAGCTCAGTAAGAGGTAGGTAGGAATCCCAACTCCCACCAAAATCAATAACACAGGCCCGCAACATATCCTCAAGGGTCTGTATAGTCCGCTCACTTTGGCCGTCAGTCTGCAGATGACATGCAGTGCTGAAATGTAACCTCGTGCCTAGTTCCTCGTGGAACTTCTTCCAGAAATAGGAAGTGAATCGAACATCTCAGTCTGAAACAATAGAGACTGGAACTCCATGACAAGCGAAAATCTCCCGGACATACACATCGGCCAACTTTTCGGACGAGGAGCTCTCCCGGATGGCCCAAAACTGGGCACTCTTGGTCAATCGATCCATGGTGAGCCATATAGCATCAAAACCCTTGTCCGTATTTGGCAACTTGGTGATAAAATCCATGGTGATCTGTTCCCACTTCCACATGGAAACCTGCAAAGGCTACATCTTGAGCCTCTAATGTTCGGCCTTAACCATCCTGTAGTTCAAGCACCTCTCTACATACCAGTCTATCTCCCACTTCATGCACAACCACCAATAACTCAATCTCAAATCCCGATACATCTTGGTGGCTCCCAGGTGTATAGAAAAATGAGACTTATGAGACCCTTCTAGCATAATTTACCTAATCTCACCAGAAAATGGAACCTAAAACTAACCACACCACGTCAATAACCCTCGACTATCCGTGACAAACCTATCGATCTCACCCACGATCCTCTCTTGTTTCCAGTTCTCTTTCCGAACTCCCTCTGCCTGAGCCTATATGATCAAACCCAACAGTGGAGAATCAACAGATATCCTCATACTCCTCTCTCCAACTAAAGATCCGATCCACTTGCGGCTTAAAGCATCCACTACTACATTCACTTTACGCGGATGGTAAAGGATCTCACAGTCATATTCCTTGACAACGTCTAGCCACCTGTGCTGCCACATGTTTAGGTTCAGTTGATCCATAAGATATCTCAAACTCTTGTAATCTGTGTAGATATTACAAAGGACCCCATAAAGTTAATGCCTCCAAATCTTAACGGCAAACACCACTTCCCCCAACTCCAGATCATGTATGGGGAACTGCGTCTGGCACGGCTTCAGCTGCCACGGAGCATAAGCGATCACTCATCATCTCTACATAAGGACCACCACCAAACCGGTGATGGATGCATGACAAAACACCACAAAATCCTTGACTCCCTCCAGAAGGGTCAATACAGGGCCTCACATAACCTCTGTCGAAGAATCTTAAATACCGACTGCTGCTTAGGGCCCCATTGGAAATCCACCCCTTCCTCGTCAGACGAGTGAGGGGTACCACAATGTTGTAGAAATCTTGAATAAATCCTCGATAGTACACTGCCAAACCCAAGAAACTCTTGATCTATGAGGGAGATTTTGGAACCTCCCACTGCATCACTATCTCGATCTTGGCCGATCGACAAAAATCCTATCCTGGTTAACAAGGTGCCCCGGGAACTAGGCCTCTCGTAGCCAAAACTCACACTTCGAGAACTTTGCATAAAGTTGTTCCCAACTAAAAAATCCTTAGAAGCTCTTGAAGGTGCTCCTCATTCTGCTCTCTGGTCTTTGAATACACCAAGATATCATCAATAAATACAATGACAAATTGATCGAGCATCAACCTCTATACCCGATTCATTAAATCCATGAATACAACAGGTGCATTGGTGAGCCTAAACATGACCATGAACTCATAATGTCCATAACCAGTCCAAAATGCGGTCTTGTCTATATCCTCCTCTCTTATTCTCACATGATGATATCCATACCTCAGATTGATCTTGGTGCACCAAGATGCGCCCTTTAACTGATCAAAGAGGTCATCAATCCGCGGAAAGGGATAACGGTTTTTCACCATTAACTTGTTCAACTCCCGGTAATCAATGCACATCCGGTATGAACCGTGATTCTTTCTGACGAATAGTATCAGTGTTCCCCACAGAGAACTGCTCGGTCTGGTGAACTGCTTGCCTAATAGCTCCTAATGCAGAGAGGACAACTCCTGCATCTCAGGCGGTGCCAATTGGTACGACACCTTTGCAATCGGAGCCGCACTTGGCACTTGATCAAAATCCTGAACTCAACTTGCCTCTCGTGAGGCACACTGGGTAACTTCTTCAGGAAAACATTAGCTAACTCCTTGAAAACTGGAACCTCTAAAACTGAAGTCTGCTCCCCAACTTGGGTATCAACCACATAAGCCAGATAACCCGCACACATGTGCTGAATATACTATCGAGCCCTGGCTTCCGAACAAAACCCTGAACTAACCCTGGTGCCCTCTCGATAGATAACCAGTTCTCCCCCACTAGGAGTTCGAACTAGCACTCGTTGTCCATTGCAATCGATCATGGTACCAAACCTGCTCATCCAATCCATAGTCACTATCACACATACATCCCCCAAAGTGTAGCACCTGGTTCTTGGTACGTGTTCTTTTTATTAAATCTTTAAATATTTTGCATTTGGTCTTGGACTCGGCGAGTTGAAGGACCAACTCACCGAGTAGAAGCGGGATGAGGCGCAGAGTTTAAGTTGTGGACTCGTCGAGTAGACCCTGTTTGTGAAAAAACCCTAATCTGAGGGTTTGCACCCTATTTAAACACCTTAACTCGGCCTCCTTAGTCTCATTTGCTCCCAGAAGACCCCCATAGCAAACCCTAGCCGTTATTGAAGCAATCTAAGGCATTTGGAGTGATTTTGGTGCTTTTGTGATCCAAGGAAGGAAGGAAAAACTTGAAGGATCAAGAGGAGGTTAGAAGGATTCATTTTTTAGCATCATTTGCAGACTTCAGAAGGTATAAAGTCTATACCTTGCTTTCTCTTTTGATAGATCCCATTTTGTGGAGTTTTAGGGCTTTTCTAAGCCATTTTCACCAACCATGATTACAAGCATGGTTTGAGGTTAATGTTTCAGATCTAGGTCCCTAGAGGGGTTACAAGACAGAAAGGAGTGGCTTTTGCACTCAAGGAAGGCCCCGTGCATTGTGAGAGCTTGTTTTAGGACCTTTTGAGCTTAAAGTCCCATGCAAGCACGTAAAGGTTGTAACTTTACGTGCTAGATCGATTGTAGAAGCATAGATCTACATTTTGATCAAGCGTTGTACATCAGAAATCGAAGATTCAGTGAATGGTTGTGACCAACTCGGCAAGTCCGTTCTTGGACTCAGCGAGTCCAAGGTTCTATCCCATATCAGTTGAGGGTCATAAGGACCCAGTTGAGTGTGGAAAGGTTTTAAGGGGGTCCCAGGGGGTGACCCAACGTTCTGGACTAAGCCATTGTTCTGGAAATTCATGGGACTCGGCGAGTGCATGAACAGACTTTGCGAGTCCAAGGAAATCTTCTTAAGGAAGAAGATGAACATGACGAGTTGTTCATACAACTCGGCGAGTCAAGGACAGGACCTGTGTATCAGTTGATGATGAACTCGACGAGTTGTTCATATAACTCGGCGAGTCGGATGAGGATTCAGTCGATGTTCATTTAGAAGGAAAACTCGTCGAGTCATCGCCTAACTCGACGAGTAGAGACGGGTATGAGGTCTAATGGAAGGATAGGGACTCGGCGAGTTAGCGAGCCAACTCGGCGAGTTAGGTCAACTAGAAGTTGACTTTGACCTTGTCTTGGTCAGGGGTAAAATGGTTATTTTACCCTAAGAGTAGATGTCAATTTCTGACTAAGTGTTTTGTGGGAATTTTAGCCAGAGGATTTCTGGAGCAGCAGCAGCAGTCAGAGGATTCCCGCACGGTTCAGCAGCTACTACGAGGTGAGTTACCTTCCAGTAGCGGTGGGTCTACGGCCACAATGCCGACCCACCAGTAGGGATCGTATGCTAGATGTTTGTCTTTGTGATATTCATCTATGTTGATACTACCTGATATGTTATATGCTAGCGTGATATGGTATATGATAGTGATAGAGTTCGGTTGTTAGGACCGAAGGGTAGGTTAGGCACCCCAGATATGCCTAACAGTATGTTATGATATGTTTAGCTGCTAGCATGATATGTTATATGAGATAGAGGTAGTAGGAGGGAGAAAAGTCCCCGAGATTCGGTTGTTAGGACCGAAGGGTAGGTCGGACACCCCAGATATGTCTGACAACAGATTATGCTATAATATATGTGGCAGTAGTAGTAGGGGGTGAAATAGTCCCCGAGGTTCGGTTGTTAGGACCGCAGGGTAGTCAGCACCCCAGAATAGCTCGACTTGGGTAGGTCAGCACCCCAGAATGGCTTGACATGGGTATGACGGCACCCCAGAATGGCCACATGGGTAGGTCGGTACCCCAGAATGGCCGTACGGGTAGGTCGGCACCCCAGAAATGCCTGGCAGTATGTATGTGATGTGATTGTATGGTATGTGGTACGATGGGGGAACTTACTAAGCTTTGTGCTTACAGTTTACAGCTTTGTTTTCAGGTACCTCTTCATTGAAGGGGAAGGAGTTGGCGCGGTAGCGGCACATCATACACACACACATTGGTTTTCTGCATTATGAGATGTTCTGGGGTTGTACTCTAACATCATTATTATTTTCATGTTTTGGGTTTTCAGACACGAGATATGTTTTATGAAATGATATGATCGGATGATGTTTTACTACAAATGTTTTACAAACCACTTAATTTAAATGAAATTTTTTTTGGGCGTGAAAATTGGGTCGTTACACAAAGGAATAGGGATAAAATCAATTCGATAAGGCACCCCAAAGATCTCCAATACACAACCCTGATACACTGCGGATGCAAAATCCCCGTTTTCATTAGCGATAGAAACTCGCAACGGACACTCTAACTCCCCAATAGGCATATCAAACTCCCTAATGAATGATCGAGATACAAAGGATTGGCTTATATCCAAGTTAAATAACACAAGAGTTGGCAAAGAGTTTACTAAGAATGTACCTATTAGGAGCATAAACATGAGCATACCATAAAACATAATTAACAAAATAATAAATAGAAACTTACCAATCATGATGTCTAGTGCCGCCCTGGCATCCTCTGTCGTGAGCTGGAAAGCGCAACCTCAAGCCCTCGGGGGCTCGCCCCTGTTCTGACACCCATCCATGATCCTTAGAGTAGCCGACTTTAGAACCTGCTCTGGCCTAGCCGCAAGCAAGGGACAGTTGGCCTTAACATGGCCAACCTGGTCGCAGTGATAACATATCCTGGTGTTGGGTATTGGGACCTGCAAACAACAATCCCTCGCCATGTAGCTCTGCCTGCCACAATTGTGTCCTCCAGAAGAAGATCGACAAGGACCATCATGAACCTTGCCGCACTTTCCACAAGTGTGGCCCCTACGACCCCTAGATCTAACATCAGCGACCTTGAACCGCTTCGGCTCAGGCTGAGACTGTGTCGGGGCCTTCCTTTGCTCCCTTGTTTGGAGCTCCATCTCGATCTCTCGCCGCCTAGCGGTGTCCTGCAACTCAACCAACGAACCATAGCATTTTATGGATATAAACTATCGGATGTCCATCTTGAGCATGCTCAAATATTGGGTCATCTGAGCTTGCTCAGAAACTGCTAACTCAAGGAAAAACAAGGCTCTCTTCGTAAATATCTTGGTGATCTCCGTCACCGAATTAGTCCCCTGTCTCAAATCCATGTTGTAACACCCCGAAATAAGGTATGTATCGATAACCCTTACTTTTATTGAATTGTCAAAACTAGCCCCTAATTGACAAAAAGTTGGAAAATGAGTACGATGGGCGTACGCGTTTTTATACTCAACGTACACATATACGCACTATGGAAGCGGAGGCCACCTAGTACGTTGGGTGTACCAGAGGGTATGTTGGGCGTACTAGGCTCAAGGTGAAAACCCTAATTATGTTGTGTGTCCCTATTTAAGGAACATGATGACCTCATTTCCAGACACCATTTCCATCCTTCAACTTCCCTCAAACCCTAAATTCCGTTCTTGTAGCTTGTGTGAGCATTTGAGGCTTATTGAGTGATCTTGTGGGATTCTTTTGTGAAAAAGGGGCTTTGAAGGAAGAAGAGTTGGTATCCAAGCTTTTGGATCTGAGTTTCTCTGTGGATGGTGCATCATTCAGAGGTATTAAGCTCAAAGTTTTCTTGTTGTTTGTTTAATTCATGTTTTGGTCCATTTTTAGGGTTTTATGCCCCAAGCTTGAAGATTTATGAGTTTGGTGAACTCCAGAGCATAATACATGTCCATTTAGGTGTTTCTAGTTGTTTGGACTCATAAAAATGAGATCTTGGTTGTCAAGATCTCTCCATACATGAGATATGAGGACCTTTTTGAGTAAAGGATGAGACTTTATGAGATTTAGACTTGTCCAACCATGCTAAGGCTTAAAGTCACCAATTTTATGGAGTACTGGACCTTATCTAGCCGAGATCTGTAATAGTAGCAATGGTCTTAATGGATTAAGACTAAAATAAAGAAAAGAGGAAACATGGGGAATACGACGTGTGTTCTTCCAGATACGCACAACGTACCGCTGACTCACCACGATGCATGCTTGACTAACTGAACGCCTAACGTAGAGGGACATACGCCCAACGTATATGATGGGTGTTTACTTTTAGGGTTTTGGTCAAGTTGTGGACTTTAGAGGCCATGGAGGGGTAAAATGGTCT
Source organism: Lactuca serriola (assembly GCF_051521515.1). NCBI lineage: Eukaryota > Viridiplantae > Streptophyta > Magnoliopsida > Asterales > Asteraceae > Lactuca > Lactuca serriola. Next base: position 275,727,909 of record NC_136412.1, on the reverse strand, counting down.
TTTACCCATCTGAGATTTAGTAGAGGAACTTAGCCTAACATCTTTTGGGGGTTGTTAATATCCACTATTAATTAGAGTAATACCTGATATATGTTAGGCAGAGTCTAGACCGGTAGTTCGAGTACGAGGTATATTGCTTTACTTTATGAGGTGAGTCTTCTCAATATACTTACCTCAGTGGTAATTACTATGCGACCGGAGGGTCTTATCTGTGTAATTGACCGAAGCGTCTTATGAGCTTATACTGAGATACAAGATATTATGCATTCTATCTTCGTGATTCATGATGTATATTATTAAGTGCATTTATTGAGATAAGACTAGAGGGTCTAAACCGAGTTCTGAGACCGGAGGGTGCTCACTAAGATATAGGACTGGAGGGTCCAACTCGAGCCGTGAGACCGGAGGGTCTTCACTGAGACACATGACTGGAGGGTCCTTATCGAGTTATTGCCATGAGAGTCTAATTATTGTGTATGGTATTTTGGGGAACTCGCTAAGCTTTGTGCTTATAGTGTTGTGTGAAATGTGTTTCAGGTACATCTCAGGATCGCGGGAAGACGCCGACATGATTGTACACACCAGCTTGTTGATTTATGTTTTTAGGATTGTGGGATATGTGACAAACAATTTTTGTGGTTGTGTTTTGAAACAATTATAAATTGAATATGAGATGTTAAACTATGTTTTTTGTGAGATTAAAAATGAAAATTTTATTTGAAAATTTAGAGTGTTACAAGTTGGTATCAGAGCCTTGGTTTGAGGGATTCGGATGTACCCTCAGGTATATCTGGACTCAAACTGAGGATTTGAGAAATTTTTCTAAAAAGAAAAAATTTTCTAAACGAGCAAAAGATTTTAAGAGGAAACGAGATGAAGCATTGTGTACAATCAGCCAGAGCCCGAATGGTGATTTCCCAAAATACCCTTACTTGTTTATATTATGAGATGAGATACTTATGAGATGTTAGAGCTGCATGCTAGATGATAGGCTAGGTATTTCAGTAATTTAGAGTTAGAGTTGTCTGATTCATGATGCCTTAGCCTAGGAGGATGCTATTGATTGACATTATCTGTTATTTGCTATGTGTGTGTGCTGAGTAGGGGTACATGGCATAAAATATTTTAGAGACAGTTTTGAGTCAAGGAGTAATCTAGGAGAGATACTTAGATGTTCATTTGAGGAATCTACTGAGAGAGTTGTTTGATATCTGTGAGGGGTAGTATTGGGCCTGTACAACTGAAAGCACCAGATCTGTACGAGGCTCAAGTAAGAATCTCATGATACTAGTGAAAATGTAGGGATGTGTATATATGTGTGTGCTTTATCCTGTTCCTGATGATTTATGTGTTTATGTTTTAGAGAGAGACTATGGTGACTCCCCAAGGTTCAGGCTCTGGCGACCCCGAGAGGGCGAGTACTAGTGATGAGGAGATCCGCAGGATCATTGTGAGTGAGGTGGCTGCAGCTATTAGGGAGGCCATTCCAAAGATGTTCGGGTCTATTAATACCGTGTTGATTGAGACTTTCAACGAGCGTTTTGTTGCTGTCATGAAGGTTGCCGCTGCCGCAGCTACGAGGCCACAGGGGGTGATTCGTTGTTGGTCTGAGAGTTCAGCAACACAAAGCCACCAGAGTTCGACGGGACCCAGGACCCGATTTCTGCTATGAGATGGATTTCTGATATCGAGGGATGTTTCTATACTTTTTCATGCCTTGAGGACCTGAAGGTTTGGTTTGCGCTGAACCAGCTTCACTTGGGAGCGAAGGACTGGTGGAGGTTTTTGACGACTGATTATTCTCCTACAGACCATGCAACAGTGAGTTGGGCGCGGTTCACCCAGTTATTCCAAGATGAGTACATTCCCCAGGTGGAGAGGGAACGATTGGTCCAGGAGTTTCTATCTCTCAAGCAGAAGACAGAAACAATGGCAGAGATTACGAGGATGTTTCACGAGAGGGCGTTGTTCTGCCCTAAACACGTGTCTATGGAGCAGGCACATGTGATCCCGTATTTGAGCATTTTGAGGTGAGATATTCGGGAGTTCGTGGCAAACTCATCATATAGGACATTGGCTAAGCTACAAACCAATGTCAGGAGGAGGGAGATTAAGCTGGAGATTCAGACTAGAGAGGAGGGAGAGAATCAGGGTAGAGATAGGAGACCAGTGCAGTCGCAGCCGTCAACCAAGCGAGTTAAGCCTACTGATACAAGAGCAGGAGGCCAAAAGGGTCACACTTGTATCAAGTTCGGAAAGAGTCATGAGGGATCTTGTCGAGCAAGGATTTGCTATAAATATGGCAAGGAGGGGGATATGGCGAAGGACTGCCCCAAGGGATTTTCGGTTTACTTTCACTACAACCAGACTAGCTACCGGAAGGCCGAGTGTCCTCATCTCACTCAGGGATCATTCTAGGCTTCTGCTCCTGCTGCTTTGCGCGTTACTGATGGTCGGCCAGGGAAAGCCGAGGCTCCGAGATCTCGTGGGAGATCCTTCCTGCTGACTACGGAGGAGGTCCGCGTAGCACTTAATGTTGTTGCTAGTATGTATCTCCTTATTTTATTGATACTATATGTTTATGCTTATATATATATATATATATATATATATATATATATATATATATATATATATATTGTGTTTTATATAGGTACTTTTCTTGTGAATTTTATGCCTACCTTTGTGTTATTTGACTCGGGTGCGAGTCAGTCCTTCGTGTCTTTATCTTTTAGTCGTCGCATTGGTGTAAAACGCGAGGCTTTGAGTCGACCACTGAGGGTTTCCATAGCCGACAAGCATGTGTTTTTTTCCACTAATGTATTCCGGGGATGTGTTTTGGAGATTTTTGGTGTTGAGTTTCCGATAGATTTGGTGCCGATAGCGATGGGAGATGTTTGTGTCATAGTGGGCATGCATTGGTTGAGCCGGTTTGGAGCCTTGATTGATTGCGAGCATCAGATGGTAGCGATACAAGACCCTAGTAGGGGAGTGCTAACGGTCTATGGCGAGGGGACTAGATCATGATCAACTTTCTACTTTGCCGCCAAGTCAAGGCAGAGTCTACAACAGGGATGCATGGGCTTTTTAGCGTATGTAACGGATACACGGGTTGTCACTGAGAGGCCGATTTTTGTTTCCGATGTTCCAGTAGTATGTGAGCTCTCGGATATTTTTCCCGAGGAATTATCGGGTGTGCTTCCTGAGAAACCGGTGGAGTTCCGGATTGATCTAGTTCCGGGGGCGGCGCCTATTGCCAAGGATCTGTATCGCCTTGCGCCGCCTGAGATGTAGGAGTTATCTTCATAGATCCAAGAGCTATTGGGGAAGGGTTTCATTAGACTGATTAGCTTGTCATGGGGAGCGCCGATCCTTTTTGTCAAGAAAAAATATGGTTCACACCGGATGTGCATCGACTACCAGGAGTTAAACAAGTTGACAGTCAAGAACCGTTATCCACTACCGAGGATCGACGATTTGTTTGATCAGTTGCAGGGAGCATCTTGGTTTTCCAAGATTGATTTGAGATCTGGGTATCATCAAATTAGGGTCTGCGAGGAGGATATGTAAAAGATGGCCTTTCAGAATCGTTATGAGCATTACGAGTTTGTGATGATGTCCTTCGGGCTCACCAATGCACTGGTAGCATTCATGGAGCTCATGAACCGGGTGTCTAGGCCCATGTTGGATCGGTTGGTGATCGTGTTCATCGAAGATATTTTGGTGTACTCGAGGTCTAGGCAACATCATGAGGAGCATCTTCGGGAAATTCTTGCGGTGTTGAGAATGTAGTGGCTTTATGCCGAATTCTCCAAGTGTAATTTCTAGTTACAAGAGGTTCTGTTTTTGGGACACCTCATTAACCAAAATGGGATTTTAGTCGACCCGGCCAAGATTAAGGCAGTTATGTAGTGGGAGGTGTCGAGGTCCTCGTCCGAGATCATGAGTTTTCTGGGTCTAGCAGGCTACTATCGAAGGTTTATCAAAGATTTCTCCAGGATTGTTCTTCCTCTCATTAAATTTACCAGGAAGGGTGCTATCTTTGCTTGGGGGCCTAAGCAGCAGGCATCATTCGAGACTCTTCACCAAAATTGTGCGAAGCTCCAGTGTTAGCCCTTCCAGAGGGATTAGAGGAGTTCGTAGTCTACTGTGACGCATCCATATCAGGAATGGGTGTCGTGTTGATGCAGAGGGGGCATATGATAGCATATGCATCGAGGCAGCTGAAGCCTCACGAGACGAGATACCCCACCCATGATTTGGAGCTAGGGGAAGTGGTATTCGCCCTCAAGATTTGGCGCCATTATCTCTATGGTGTCTGATGTACCATATACACGAACCATAAGAGCTTGAAGTACCTTATGGATTAGCCCAACCTAAATATGAGACAGAAGAGGTGGTTGGATGTGGTAAAGGACTACGACTGTGAGTTTTTGTATCATCCTGGAGAAGCTAATATGGTAACCGATGCCTTGAGTCTTAGAGCAGCAAGTGCTCCGATCCTAGACGTGTGTATGAGGATGACGGTGATGACTCCAGTCTTAGATACAATCCGAGAGGATCAATCAATGGCCATGAGACCAGAGAACCATAATAGAGAGTGGATGACGGGCAGATTTTTGAGTTTGAGACTGATAGTCGGGGGCTTTTGACTTTCCATGGGCAGATATGGGTACCATATATGGGTGGAGCCCGACGGATTTTGATGGAGGAGGCCCATAGGTGAAGATTTTTGATCCAACCTGGGGCCCCCAAGATGTATTTGGACTTGAAAAAGGGTTATTGGTGGCCCTGTATGAAGAGAGATGTGGCATGCATAGTCGAGAGATGTTTGACTTATTGTCAGGTCAAGGAAAAGCATCACTGTCCCCATGGCCAATTGCAGCCTTTGGAGATTCCCCTGTGGAAGTGGGAAAAAAACTCCATGGATTTTGTTACCAAATTACCGAGGACTGCGAGGGGCGTCGACGCGATATGGGGGATTCTAGATTGGTTGACAAAGAGTGCTCACTTTTTGGCTATATGTGAGAACTCTTCTGCAGAGAAACTGGCCGAGGTCTACATTCGAGAGGTGGTGGCACGACACGGAGTTCCAACATCGATAGTGTCAGATCATGATTTGCATTTTACTTTCAGGTTCTGGAAGAAATTTCATGATGAGTTAGGTACCCAACTACATTTCAGCACCGCATACCACCTGCAAACAGAGGGGCAGAGCGAGTGGACTATTCAGACGCTTGAGGACATGTTGCGCGCATGTGTTATGGATTTTCGTGGGATTCAGGACTCTTGCCTACCCTTGGTTGAGTTGTCATACAACAACAACCATCACTCCAGTATTGGGATGCCTCCCTTTAAGCTTTTATACGGGAGGAGGTGTCGGACTCCCATCTATTGGGGAGAGGTCGGACAGAGAGTGATGGGGAGCATTGAGATAGTGCTCAAGACCGCAAAGCAGATCCAACAGGTTAGACAGAGTTGCTGATGGCCCAAAGTCGTCTGAAGAGTTACGTAGATCGGATACGTTTCAAACTAGAGTTCCAGGTCGATGATTTTGTCCTCCTGAAGGTATCCCCATGGAAAAGAGGTGATTCGATTTAGAAAATAGGGCAAGCTGGGCCCTAGATATATTGGTCCTTTCAGAGTGATTGCTATAGTAGGTAACGTAGCTTATCGGTTAGAGCTGTCTGCAGAGTTGAGCCAGATTCATGACACCTTCCATGTATCCCAGCTAAGGAAGTGTGTAGCCGAAAAGACGACAGTGGTCCCTTTGGAGGACATTCAGGTTGATGATATCCTGAACTACATTGAGAAGCTGGTGGTAATTTTGTATAAGAAGGTGAATATCTTGAGAAATAAGGAGGTGCCCTTGGTTAAGGTTCAGTGGCAGCATCGTTGAGGTTCAGAATGGACTTGGGAGACAGAGTCTGAGATACACGAGCAGTACCTAGAGCAGTTTCCAGAGGATGAATTTGAGAGTAAAATTGGAAGTACCTTATCATCACGATGTTACAATTATACCCCACTTGATCTACACTTCGTCCTCGAAGTTGGCTGCGGCAAATAACTCAGGATAGTGCTCCCGCATCTTGGCCTCCAACTCCCAGGTCCACTCGGAGCCTCTCCGATGCTGACACTGTACCTTTACCAATGGTATCTCTTTGTTTCTCAGGAAATTCATCTTTGTTTCGAAATAGCTAACGGGCTCTCGACATAGTTCAGACACTCATCGACCCAAATATCCTCCAACAGAGCCACTACCTCGCTATCCAACACACACTTCCACAACTGAGAGACATGGAAAGTGTTGTGGATCTGTCTTAACTCGCTCAAAAAATCCAACCTGTAAGCTACCTTTCCAACCCTAGAAATCACCCGAAAAGGTCCAATAAATCGGGGACCCCATTCCCCACTCTTCCTGAAGCGTATCACACCCTTCCAGGGTGATACCTTCAGGAGCACCATATCACCGACCTGAAACTCCAACTCTGATCGGCGTCGGTCAACATATTTCTTCTGCCGAATTTGAGTGGTATCCAGTCCTTTCCTGATCTGTTGAATAAGCTCCGTGTTCTGAAGGACTACCTCATTCCTATTGGATTAGTTTCTAAGCCTGTAACTATATTTGGTAAGTACTTGACCCGATTGTGCATGGTCCTTTTGGGTTGCCTTCACCATAGCAACTTGACAGGGTGATTTATAAAGAGAAAAAAGATATTGTTATTAATATATTACGAGAGTAATAAATTAATTAAGAATTAATTTGGTGACTTAAAGAGGTTAATTGAATAAAGGGGCATAAACTGTCAAATGTATGATAGTTGTGTTTTTGGGCTATGAATCCTTATGGATATTAGGGTGGATGAATTTTAGGGTTAAGATATTTTAAATTCGTCCAAGCCTCATATCTAGAAGGATCTTTGGATTGCTTAGGGCCTAAGTTATTCAATTAGGGTTAAAGGTGTAACCCTAGTAGCTCATAGTATAGATAGACTCCATGGGTGAGGGAAATCGGCCACTCTTGCAAGAAAGAAACCCTAGAGCCGATTTCCTCACCTCTCCTCTCTCTCAAAATCATCCTCTTGCTAGTTGGTGTTTGTAAGCCATTAGAGGAGTGACAATTGTGACTCTAAGCTCCAAGAACAAGAAAATTCAAGCAAGTAACTTAAGGTATTCTTCTAGATCTTATTTCATATGTTATGATTCAATTGTTTACATTAGATCTAGAATTGTAAGCCTTGGATACATTGCATGTTCAATTAGAGAAACCTAGATCGAAGCATTAGGGTTTGCATGTGCACATAGGAAAGCTCTTATGGCTCAAACCCATCAGTGGTATCAGAGCTTTGATTGATTTCTATTGAATTGATGCTTTGGTTGATTGTTTTTGCTTGAAAAATTCGTTTTTGTGCCTCTGGCTGATGAACTCGGCGAGTAGCTCCAACTCGGCGAGTTCATAGTGGATCTCGGCAAGTTCTAGCGTCAGTTAGAGCTGATTTCGGGATTTCTTGCTGTTTTGCTTGAGGATAATTGCCTTAAATGTTTTGGGTTATTAATATCCGAATTTTATCATATATTTGAGTATATTCTTGACCAAACAAAAGATAATTACCATTTAATTGAATGATAATTTCCTTATATGATAATAATTGATTATTTGAATTAAATTGGTAAATTGTCTTACAAGTAATATTACTAGGTTAAATTTAAATAATCATTAAATTAATTAGTTGATTTATATTATTTTCTATTTGATCCTTTATGTTTTGAAAAGTTTAAAACTTGTCCTCAAGTTTTGAAATTTAAGTTTTGTGATTAAAAGTTTAATTTGAATAATTTAAATTTCAAACCCTAGAATTTTACAAGTTGAAAATTCCACACTATACTATTATATTATTACAAGCTTAATATATATATATATATATATATATATATATATATATATATATATATATATATATATATATATATGATTTAAAATGCTAGTCTTACTGTTAGTAGGCCTCATTTACGAAGCCGGTCTGTAAGGTGGGTATAAGGTTGCTGCCTATAAAATGGCGCTTAATGGGTGTACACTCACACCCACCACTTGCTTGACTGGTGGAGGGTCGTTAGCCAAACGGGTAGGATAGGGAAATCCTGTCCTCATTAATAAGTATAATGAATCTATATAAAGCAACTAAACGTGTTTCATAAAATTCACAATCTTAGTTTCTTTAGGAAAAGTGAATTGCTGCAGTCCCATGAAATTACACTTTGTACCCTTGCCGAGAAGTTAGTGGAGCGTGTGTGGTTAACCGGCACACTAATTGGTTCTAAGCAATTGTAGCAAAGGGTGACTCATTGTTTGTCATAGTTCGATGGAGCGTGTGTGGTTAACCGGCACATCGAATAGATGACTGTAACAATGAGGGCATCACGTATATTTGCATGGTTATTCACACCCGCTTTGTGATCCTCGGCATCCCAGTCACAAACTAGAGGGGCATATCGAGATTTAAACATGCCATTGAAAAGTTCAATGAGTCTCAAAGAAATCTAGGAATTCTAAATACATCTAAAACTTAAGCTTATGTTTTTCATGGTGAAGAATTAGTGAATCGTCATTCACTTACCTCCAAATTATTTGCATGTTGGATTACGGCATCCCTTTTCTAGTGTGTGAATAATGTTGTTGGGTCCTAGCCCTAATTTTTCATTTTGGGTGTTTAATTAGGGATTTAATTCTAATCAAACTTTATTCCTTTCTATTTGTAGATGTCTAACGCAAACAACGCTGCTGCTAGCTCATTCACACTAATGAGCCTTTGTCAAAAAGTGACTTTTAACGGATCGAACTTTAGCGAATGGATAAGATACATTCGCACAATTGCGCGCTACGAGGACAAAGAGTATGTCCTCGACGAGAAGCTCGAAAAGATCAATCCAGAAATCGCTACTCCCGAAGAAATGGTTGTCTTTGAGACCCATGAGCGTGATGCAACAAAAGTCCATTACATTATGCTAGTCACAATGAACCCCGAATTCCAAAAGTCCTATGAGGACATGTATCCATATGAAATGCATCAAGACTTAATGGAGAGATACCACCAAAGCGCAAGGCAAGAGCGCTATGAGATCATCACGAACATGATCACTGCTAAGATGGGAAGTAGAGAGTCTCTAACCGTGCACTTGCAAAAGATGCAAAGATATGTTGATCGTCTTCGCAAGTTGAATGTTAATTTTGGGGAAGATTTGCTATCGACATCGTTCTTCACTCCTTGCCCTCGTGCTACAACTAATATAGGATGATCTACCACATGAAAAAGGAAGAGGTCACCCTAAGCAAACTCCAATGGCTCCTAAGGACTGCTGAGAGCAACCTCAAGGACAAGTCTGTTGCATTAACTCCCAATCCACCCGTTGCTCCTGTTTTGGCTATTGGGCAAGGAAGGGGCAAGAAGAAGAAGGCTCATTCAAAGAGCCACCACAAGGGAAAGTCCCAAGATGGTTCCTCTTCTAGTGGGACCAAGGTTGGCCCTGCTAAGCCCAACTCAAACCCAAAGGAGGCAGAGTGCCACCATTGCCACAAAATAGGGCATTGGAGAGAAGCTGCCCGAAATATCTACAAGCCATCAAGGATGGGAAGATCAATCCATCTTTCGCAGGTATTTACACAATTAAATCTAATGATTCATCTCATGCTATTTCTTGGGTTCTTGATACAGGATCTGGTTATCACATTTGTTCTGATTTGCAGGGACTAAGAAGAAATAGGGATGTGGAGCGTGGAAGAATAAATCTAATCATGGGGAACAGAAGATCGTCGCCTGTCACCAAGATTGGAGTGTATTCTCTAGTGGTTAGTAATGGATTAGATTTAGATTTAAATAATTGTTGCTACTCGCCAGATATGGCAAGAAACATCATTTAATTTCATGGTTTATTTATACAAGGATTTAGATATTCGTTTAATAATGAGAATGGTTCGATTTATGCTTATGTAAATGGTGTTTTATATTTTGAAGCAATGCCTTGTAATGGAATTTATGAAACTGTTATGGCTGTAGATAACCTAGAAAATGATGTGTTGTGTATGGATTCTTCCAATAGTATGGATAAAGCATGCTTGTGGCATTGTCGTCTTGGACATGTCAACAAGAAGCACATAGCCCAACTCCAAAAGGATGGAGTGTTGGAGTTATTCGACCTTAGGGAAGATGACATGTGCGAATCTTGTTTCCTTGGAAAGATAACCAAGTCACCCTTCACTGGCACTTGTGAGAGGGGTGAGGGTTTATTGGATCTCATACACACCGACATGTGTAGGCCTTTTAGATCCACCATAAAGGATGCGAACCGCTTCTATGTGACTTTCACCGATGATTATAGTAGATATGGGTATATTTACTTAATCAAGCACAAGTCAGAAACATTTGAAAAGTTCAAAGAATTCAAACATGAAGTGGAGAATCAATTGGGCAGGAAAATCAAGATGCTTCGATCCGATCGAGGAGGAGAGTACCTAAGTCTTGAATTCCACGACTATCTCAAGGAATGCGGAATAGTTTTGCAATTGACGCCACCTAGGACACCGCGGTTGAATGGTGTGGCAGAAAGGCGTAATCGAACCTTATTAGATATGGTTCGTTCTATGATGAGTCGTGCTTCACTACCTATCTCATTCTGGGGGTATGCCTTCATGACTGCCGCCCATATCCTTAACCGAGTCCCTACAAAGAAGGTTGACAAAACACCTCACGATATGTGGAAAGGGAAAGCTCCCTCGTTGGCACATATCAAGGTTTGGGGCTGTAAGGTTTTCGTAAGACAAGAAACGCACGACAAGCTCGAACCTTGTATTGAGCGGTGTATTTTCATCGGCTACCCGCAGAAATCCTTTGGATATCTCTTCTATAGACCGAGTGACAATGTTGTCTTCGTTGCGAGGAGAGGGGTTTTCTGAGAGCGAGAAATCATAAGCCAAGGGGACAGTGGGAGGCAAATCGATCTTGAAGAGATTCAAGAGTCGAGCAATGAAGGAATTTCTATCGCTGGCGCTCAACCCGAGGAGGAAACTCTGGTTGAACCCATTGACGAGTCCTTACCTCTTAGATATTCCGAAAGAGTTAGAGTTCAACCCCAGTTTTATGGCTTTCATATTACTACTGAAATGGACACGTATATTAGTGATGGTACACTAATAAATCTAGATGAACCTAATAGCTATAAGGAAGCCATGGCAGGCTCAGAGTCTGCAAAATGGAAAGAGGCGATGGACAGCGAGATTCAGTCCATGTATGACAACCAAGTTTGGAATTTGGTTGACAATGTGCCCGGACGTTAGACGGTTGGGTGCAAATGGATCTTCAAGAAGAAGACCGACGTGGATGGGAATGTGCACACGTATAAGGCGCGATAGGTTGTGAAGGGCTTTACTCAAACTCCTGGAGTTGACTATGATGAGACCTTCTCGCTAGTTGCTAAAATAAAGTCTATTAGGGTGATGCTAGCCATTGCTGCCTTTCATGATTATGAGATATGGCAGATGGAAGTCAAGACCGCTTTACTTAATGAGAAGTTGGCTGAGGATGTTTACATGGCTCATCCAGAGGGTTTTATTGATGCGAAGCATCCAAATAGAGTGTGCAAGCTTGAGAAGTAAATTTATGGACTTAAGCAAGCATCTTGCAGACAGAATCTTTGCTTTGATGAGAAAGTCAAAGAGTTTGGATTTGTACGAAGTGAAGATGAATCATGTGTATATGTCAAAGCCAGTGGGAGTATAGTCAGCTTCCTCGTTTTGTATGTCGATGACATACTACTCATAGGAAACGACATCCCGACTCTACAGGAGGTTAAGTCCTGGCTAGGGAAGTGCGTCGCTATGAAGGACATCGAAGAGGCTTCCTATATTTTGGGAATAAGGATAGCAAGAGAACGAAGTAAGACACTAATAGGACTTAGTCAGAATACTTACTTGGATAAGGTACTAAAATGTTTTAGTATGGAAAAATCGAAGAAGGGAGAACTACCGATAGAAAGTAATGCCAAATTGAGTAAGAATCAAAGTCCGGGTACAGAAGCCGAGATAGCTGAGATGAGCCGAGTAAGTTCTGCTTCCTCATTTGGCTCAATCATGTATGCTATGACTTGTACTCGCCCTGATGTGACCTTTTCTTTGAGCATGGTCAGCAGATATCAAGGAATGGTTTTTGGTCCTCGGAGGGAGTGATGACTTAAAGATGCGAGGGTATAGTGACGCCAGCTTCCAAACCAACAGGGCAACTACCGTTCGCAGTCGGGCTGGGTCTTTACCCTTAATGGAGGAGTAGTGACTTGGAAAAGTTCCAAGCAAGAAACCATAGTTGATTCAACGTGCGAATCCGAATATATTGCAGCGAGCGAAGCGTCAAAGGAGGCGATATTGTAACACCTGTGTTTCTGGGCTTGCCATTTTTAGCAATGTAATAGTCTAGGTTAACCTTTGTAACTAAATTTGAAATAATAAAAATGTATTATTTGTGAATTATGTGAATTATGTGATTTATGTGTTTATTTTCTTTATTTTTATAATTTAATGAATTAAGAATAAAATAAGCGTCAAAATTAAAGTGTGAGATAAACCCGATATCTTTGCATAAAGTTGCAGTGTTCGAAACAAGGATTCCGTAGATATAAGGAATGCCAAAACTTACGAAGTTTCGCGACAGAACCGGCACGACGCCGAGTGACGTAAAATATGAATTTAAGATATAGCGATATTTAGCCTTAGCGATCTAAACGAAAGTCGTAGATTTCGTTAAACCGAGAGCGTGCATACAAGGAACGCTCAAATATGACTTCGTATGAGGAAGTTATGATTTTTCTAAGTTTCGACTTAGCAGTATGCAGCCCGAATACTCGATTTGAGATCGAGCGGTTTTTAGCCGAAACAATCTAAATGAGAATCGAAGATCTCGTTGTTAGTAGCGAAACGATAAAAAGATAGGCGAGAACGGACGTCGGATGAAGAAGTTATGATTTTATAACGAAGTTTTCCTATCCGGGCCTTCTAAAAATAAATAATAAAAAATAAAGTGAAAGTTAGCCGACGGAGTCTAAACGAAAGTTAAAGAGCGTAGTCTCACCTACACATGGATATAAAGAACGTCAAAAACGGAGCTCGTATGCGAAAGTTACGGAATTTAGAAGTTTGACGAGTCAAATTACGCCCAGCGTAATTTGAGTACGCCCCGCGTACTCAAGCGGATGCAAGTTGCCTGACCAATACTCGAGTGCCACAGATCGACGCATGTAGTGATGTCAAAGTACGCCCCGCGTAACCAAGTTACGCCCCGCGTAATCCCAGACCCTCAGCCTATAAATAGAACTCGAAATCAACCATTTTCTCTTGTTCAAAGTCTTCCTTCTCTCTAAGTTTTGCCTCGATTTGCGTGCCAATCATATCCCAAAGCCCTGGTATCATTCCCGAGCCCCAAATCAAGATCCGAAGCCCCGAGGATCCCGAAGAGCGTTATTCCCGAGCCGAAGCTCTGCCCGCGAGGAGTTCGATTTTGGTGAAGATCTTCCAGATCTATCGAAGTATACTACTTCTATAAGCCGTAGTGCTGTCGGATCATCTTCTGATCAAGTGAGTGTGTAGTTACCTTCTTCCAACACATTATTATAAAGTATTTTATATAAAATACGTGCTATGTATATATATTTTGTTGTTATATGTGTGAATGTATATTCACTCACTTCTATCTCATAGATCTGAGTTATTCTCTATCAAATACGTGTTATGTGTGTGTGCCTCATCTGTTATGTGGAATATGTATTGATTAAAGCTTTCTATACAGGTTTTAAACTATGTATAAAAATGTATATTTTTATCTACTAATATGTTGGGTAGAGCATGGGTATATAGTTGGTGTGTAATAAACAGATGAGAGGCCTCGATGTTGTTTTGATTTAGTCATCTAGCGGAGTTTAGATGACGACCACAGACTTTTCTAGACAGTCCTGTGGAACACTAGCAGGCTCGCCACCTGTAGGTGTTAATGAACTTGGGTGTTCATTCGCTGTACTCCATCCCCCCCACGGTTGCCTTATTTGACATATATTGCCGGGAAACCCCCGAATGCATGTGTTGTCGCCCCGATGAAATATTCTTAGACTAGGTCCCTTGTGTTAGTTATTTTAGGGACATAAAGTGAGAATAACGAGAATGGGTAATTAGGTTATCGTTGGTTGATGAAAAATTAATTTAATTATTTATTGTGGGTTGAAAACCCTATATGCTCACCAGGCTCCCAAGCCTGACCCACTCAGTTTCTTTGTATTACAGGAAGTGGCGCAAGGGCATGAGATGGATAATCATCAAGTTGTTTTTGTTTACAAGTCTGTATATGTATATATTTGTTGAATGACTTGTAATGTTTATCGTTTATGCTTTATGGTTTGTATCGGAACATGACATCCCGAGTTTTGGTTATATAATGAAAATACATTTCTTTATGAAATGCTTTGGTAAATATTATTTTATCATACTTTGTTTTTGGGAAAAAATTCCGCATCTCTTTTAAAATCAAAAGGATTACTCTGAAAATGTTTAAAAAGCATAAATGAAACCGGTATTTTCTGGCCGAGATTTTGGGGATGTCATAGTAGGTATCAGAGCATTAGTTTAAGCGAACTAGGAATTTGTAGGATTTCTAGACTTAAACTTAAAATGCTAAGTGAAATTTTGAGATGTGTGTCTGTGATATTTTAGACAGGAGCACTAGTTTATTTTAGGAAAATTTCCTAAAATGCTTTTATGTGCTAAATGTTATATGTTTGCCATATATGATATTATTTGTTCGGATCTATGGTCTGTTGCCGACCGGATCTGGAAACCTTATGTGTGTAGGATTCTAAGCGTACGTCTACGATATTAGAACTAGCATGTAAACGTTTCGGAGCGATAAGGATGATTTGAATATCTATCGTGAATGAGGATCTAATTTCACCTTATTCGGTGTGTAGATCAAAAATGGTGAGAACAAGAAGTGGAGTTGGAAATGCTGATGAAAACAGGAATCAACCACCAGTGATTGAGCAAATACCTGTCGTAGCAGTAGTACCTGAGCCGATAACAATGGCTGGTGTACAATTGATGATTCAACGATGTTGGATCGTCAAATGGAGGAGACTAGGCGGTTGCTTCAACAGAATCGTGAAGAACTGTCAATTCAAGTGGAAGAGCCCGAATTAAATGAAGGGCACTCAGAAGGTGGAAACTTCAGTGGGTCTGTTGGTCAAGCCAACCCACCGATAGTTAGGTAAAACAACTATGATGGAAGGAATGATGGAATGGGATGCAAGTACAAGGACTTTCTAACTTGCAAACCATCGACCTTCAATGGAAAGGAGGACCCAATCGGAGTGATGGATTGGATCTCCGAAATGGAGTTGGCCTTCATGACTTGTTGCTGCAGAGGCAAGTTGCAGACTATCTACGCAGTACGTCAGTTCCAAGGAGGAGCCGTTCGTTGGTGGAACACTCTAGGGAAGACGTTAAGCCCTAATGAGCCACTGCAATTGACATGGGCAGAGTTCTTGGTGCAGCTCAAGCGCAGATTCTGCTCGGCTCAAAATTTGTTGGAGTTGGAGAATAAGTTTTTGGCATTGACGAAAGGCATCATGTCAGTTGATGAATACACCAATAACTTCACCGATAAGATGGAGTTTGCCTTGCGTATCATCCCAGACGAGTTGACAAAGGCGGACCGGTATGCGAAGGGACTCCCATGGGAGTACGAGGTGCCAGTACATCAGGCACATACTCTAGAGGCAGCTATCTGGGCTGCCAAGTCTGTTGAGAACATGATTAAGGGGAGAACCACCGACAAGGTTGAGGTTGGTGAGAAGAGAAAGTTTGAGGGAACATCTGGTTCCGGTAAGAAAAGCAAATTTTCGAAATCTGATTCGAAAAATTTTGGTGGAGGAAAAGGAGGCGAAGCGAAATGGTGCGATAAGTGTAAGAAGAAGGACTTTGGGAAATGTAGTGAGGATGTAACCTACTACAAGTGCGGAAAAATTGGGCATTTTGCCAATGAGTGTCCGAACAACAAAAGGATGTGTTTTGGTTGCAATGAAGAGGGACACATTTTGAAAGACTGTCCAAAGAAGAAGGAGGCAGCGAGGCCCAACATTCCACCAAAGCCGAAGGCGAGAGCCTTCCAGATGACACTTGAGGCTGCGAAAGATGAAGTTGATGTCACTTCAGGTACCTTTCTTGTTAACGAACTACCTGCTCAAATTTTGTTTGATTCTGGAGCAAACTACTCCTTTATTTCGCATGAGTTTGGTAGGAAACTAGCTTTGCCTGTTGATAGACTAGATAATGCTTTATTAGTCGAAGTAGCTAGTGGCAAGTTTGTACCTGTTAGCCATCGTATGAAAGACATCTTAATTGACCTTAATGGGAATAAGTTTCACGAGGAATTATTGCCTATCGAACTTAACGGTTTCGACATCGCGTTGGGAATGGATTGGCTTAGCACCAATGATGCCGAAATATTGTGCAAGAAGAAGATAGTTAAAGTAAACCCGCCTGGAAAAGATTCATTTATGGTATACGGGGACAAACGGCGAGTAAATTCTGGAATCCTTTCCCTAATGAAAGCCAGGAAGTGTTTGACCAAGGGATGTACATCATATTTAGCATTCGTGATCGATGCTAAGAAGGAAAAGAAGGTGATGCAGAGTATTCCAGTGGTGTGTGATTATCCGAAAGTATTTCCCGAAGATCTTCCTGGATTACCACCTGATAGACAAGTGGAGTTCAGAATAGACTTGTTACCAGGAACCACGCCAATAGCAAAAGCACCTTATCGATTAGCACCGACGGAGATGAAGGAGCTGATGATGCAACTTCAGGAGTTATTGGACAAAGGTTTCATTAGACCTAGTTCATCGCCCTGGGGAGCTCCAGTGTTATTTGTGAAGAAGAAAGATGGAAGTATGAGAATGTGCATCGATTACAGAGAGCTGAACAAGGCAACAATAAAGAATAGATATCCGTTGCTAAGGATTGATGACCTATTTGATGAATTTCAAGGTTCGAGCTATTTCTCGAAGATCGATCTTAGGTCAGGATATCATCAGCTAAAAGTAAGAGAGCAAGATATCGAGAAAACTGCATTCAGAACTAGATATGGACACTACGAGTTCTTGTTTATGTCGTTTGGACTAACCAATGCTCCAGCAACGTTCATGGATTTGATGAATAGGGTTTGTAATCTGTTCCTTGATAAATCTGTGATAGTGTTCATAGACGACATTCTGATTTACTCGAAAAGCCAATAGGAGCATGGCAGACACTTACGAGAAGTGTTAGAAGTCTTGAAGAAGGAGAAGTTGTATGCAAAGTTCTCTAAGTGTGATTTTTGGATTCGTGAAGTCCAATTCTTGGGTCACGTGGTCAACCAAGAAGGGATAATGGTTGATCCAGCAAAGATTGAAGCTGTAATGAAGTAGGAGCAACCGAAAAGTCCCACGGAGATCCAAAGCTTTTTAGGATTAGCCGGATATTACCGAAGGTTCCACCCGATGGAGTTGAAGACTTCGCTGTTTATAGCGATGTGTCTGGGGTTGGATTGGGTTGTGTTTTGACCCAAAGAGAAAAGGTGATAGCATATGCGTCTCGACAGTTGAAGGAGCATGAAAAGAATTACCCGACTCATGATTTGGAGTTGGCAGCGGTAGTTTTCGCTCTGAAAATATGGAGGTATTACCTCTATGGCACGAAGTGTAAACTTTTCACTGATCATAAGAGTCTCCAATATCTCTTTAATCAGAAAGAGTTAATTATGAGGCAACAACGCTGGCTAGAGTTACTCAAGGACTACGACTGTGAGATACTTTACCATCCCAGTAAAGCTAATGTTGTTGCTGATGCTCTCAGTCGGAAAGTCAATCTTGAAAGGAAAAGGCCAAGAGCGTTGAGAATTGAAGTTGTCTCGACTATTTTGGAAAGTATAAAGAAAGCTCAAAGCGAAGCTTTTGAGAAGAATGACCGAAAGGAGGAACGTTTGGGCAAAACGTTGGTGTTCGGTGTAAACAGTCATGGACTGAAGGTGTTCCATGATCGGATTTGGATACCTAAGACAAGAGGAGTCAGAGATCTTCTGATGGAAGAAGCTCACAAAACCATGTACTCGATTCATCCCGGTAGCACTAAAATGTATAGGGACCTAAAACCCTACTACTGGTGGCCGACGATGAAGCTTGATGTTGCAAAGTATGTGGCTGAGTGTGTGACTTGTGCGAGAGTAAAGACACAACATCAGAAACCATACGGGAGTTTAGAACCATTGCCTGTGCCTATGGGTAAGTGGGAAGACGTTGTTATGGATTTTGTCACTAAACTGCCTCGAACAAAGAATGGCCACGACATGATTTGGGTGGTCGTTGATCGATTCACTAAGAGTGCGCATTTCATAGCAGCCAAGGAGAAATGGTCTATGGAGAAGCTTGCAAATTCTTACGTGAGGGAAATTATGAGGCTTCACGGTGTTCCGTTAACGATTGTGTCGGATCGTGATAGCCGTTTCACCTCGAGGTTTTGGAAAAGTCTACAAGAGGAATTGGGTACCAAGTTGTGTTTAAGTACAGATTACCATCTGTAGACTGATGGCCAGAGTGAAAGAACAATACAAACACTTGAAGATATGCTGAGAGCATGTACCCTGGAATTCCTAGGTAACTGGGACGAACATTTACCTTTGGTAGAATTTTCCTACAATAATAGTTTCCACTTGACCATAAAGATGGCACCTTATCAAGCTTTGTACGGACAGAAGTGTCGTATGCCGTCTTGTTGGCTTGAGGTTGGAGAAAAGCAGTTTATGGGTCCCGAGATGGTCCATCAAACCGCTGAAAAGTTGAAAATAATTAGAGAAAGAATGTTAGCAGCTCAAGATCATCAAAAGAGCTATGCTGACAAAAAGCAAAGACCGATGACTTTTGAGATTGGAGATTCGGTTTTGCTTAAAGTCTCGTCGTGGAAGGGACTTATAAGATTTGGTAAAAGGGGAAAGTTGAGCCCAAGGTTTATTGGACCATTTAAAGTTCTTCAGAGGGTTGGGAACCAAGCTTACAAGCTCGAATTACCCGAAGAACTGAATGGAATTCATAACACTTTCCATGTGTGTTATTTGAGGAAGTTCGTGGGAGAAGTTCCCGATATGATTCCAATTTCTGAATTGAGAATTGATGAAAACAAGAGGTTAATTGAAGAACCAGAGGCAATCTTTGACCGAAAGACTAAGAAGTTGCGACGCAAAATGGTTGGGTTAGTGCTTGTCCGATGGAAACACACGAATGGGTCGAATCTCACCTGGGAGATGGAGAGCGACATGATGAGTCGTTATCCGCATTTGTTTGCTGTTGTGTGATTCCGGGGACGGAATCATTCCAAGGTGGAGAGAATTGTAACGCCTGTGTTTCTGGGCTTGCCATTTTTAGCAATGTAATAGTCTAGGTTAACCTTTGTAACTAAATTTTAAATAATAAAAATGTATTATTTGTGAATTATGTGAATTATGTGAATTATGTGATTTATGTGTTTATTTTCTTGATTTTTATAATTTAATGAATTAAGAATAAAATAAGCATCAAAATTAAAGTGTGAGATAAGCCCGATATCTTTGCATAAAGTTGTAGTGGTCGAAACAAGGATTCCGGAGATATAAGGAATGCCAAAATCCGAGTTATAACGAAGAAGTTATGACCTGTCGAAGTTTCGTGACAGAACCGGCACGACGCCGAGTGACGTAAAATACGAATTTAAGATAGAGCGATATTTAGCCTTAGCGATCTAAACGAAAGTCGTAGATTTCGTTAAACCGAGAGCGTGCATAAAAGGAACGCCCAAATCTGACTTCGTATGAGGAAGTTATGATTTTTCTAAGTTTCGACTTAGCAGTATGCAGCCCGAATACTCGATTTGAGATCGAACGGTTTTTAGCCGAAACAATCTAAATGAGAATCGAAGATCTCGTTGTTAGTAGCGAAACGATGAAAAGATAGGCGAGAACGAACGTTGGACGAAGAAGTTATGATTTTATAATGAAGTTTTCTTGTCCGGGCCTTCTAAAAATAAATAATAAAAAATAAAGTCAAAGTTAGCCGACGGAGTCTAAATGAAAGTTATAGAGCGTAGTCTCACCTACGCATGGATATAAAGAATGTCGAAAACGGAGCTAGTATGCGAAAGTTACGGAATTTAGAAATTTGACGAGTCAAATTACGCCCAGCGTAATTTGAGTACGCCCCGCGTACTCAGGCGGATGCAAGTTGCCTGACCAATACTTGAGTGCCACAGATCGACGCATGTAGTGACGTCAAAGTACGCCCCGCGTACTGAGTACGCCCTGCGTAATTTGAGATTACGCCCCGTGTAATCCCAGACCCTCAGCCTATAAGTAGAACTCGAAATCAGCCATTTTCTCTTGTTCAAACTCTTCCTTCTCTCTAAGTTTTGCCTCGATTTGCATGCCAATCATATCCCGAAGCCCCGGTATCATTCTCGTGCCCCGAAGCAAGATCCGAAGCCCCGAGGATCCCGAAGAGCGTTATTCCCGAGCCGAAGCTCTGCCCGCGAGGAGTTCGATTTTGGTGAAGATCTTCCAGATCTATCGAAGTATACTACTTCTATAAGCCGTAGTGCTGTCGGATCATCTTCTGATCAAGTGAGTGTGTAGTTACCTTCTTCCAACACATTATTATAAAGTATTTTATATAAAATACGTGCTATGTGTATATATTTTGTTGTTATATGTGTGAATGTATATTCACTCTCTTTTATCTCATAGATCTGAGTTATTCTCTATGAAATACGTGTTATGTGTGTGTGCCTCATCTGTTATGTGGAATATGTATTGATTAAAGCATCCTATACAGGTTTTAAACTATGTATAAAAATGTATATTTTTATCTACTAATATTTTGGGTAGAACATGGGTAGATAGTTGGTGTGTAATAAACAGATGAGAGGCCTCGATGTTGTTTTGATTTAGTCATCTAGCAGAGTTTAGATGACGAACACAGACTTTTCTAGACAGTCTTGTGGAACACTAGCAGGCTCGCCACCTATAGGTGTTAATGAACTTGGGTGTTCAGTCGCTGTACTCCATCCCTCCCACGGTTGCCTTATTTGACATATATTGCCGGGAAACCCCCGAATGCATGTGTTGTCGCCCCGATGAAATATTCTTAGACTAGGTCCCTTGTGTTAGTTATTTTAGGGACATAAAGTGAGAATAACGGGAATGGGTAATTGGGTTATCGTTGGTTGATGAAAAATTAATTTAATTATTTATTGTGGGTTGAAAACCCTATATGCTCACCAGGCTCCCAAGCCTGACCCACTCAGTTTCTTTGTATTACAGGAAGTGGCGCAAGGGCATGAGATGGATAATCATCAAGTTGTTTTTGTTTACAAGTCTGTATATGTATATATTTGTTGAATGACTTGTAATGTTTATCGTTTATGCTTTATGGTCTGTATCGGAACATGACATCCCGAGTTTTGGTTATATAATGAAAAGACATTTCTTTATGAAATGCTTTGGTAAATATTATTTTATCATACTTTGTTTTTGGGAACAAATTTCACATCTCTTTTAAAATCAAAAGGATTACTCTGAAAATGTTTAAAAAGCATAAATGAAACCGGTCTTTTCTGGCCAAGATTTTGGGGATGTCACAGATATGGTTGAAGAACTTCATTGGTGACCTTGGAGTTGTACCTGCCATAAAGGAGCCTATGGAAATTTTATGTGATAATGGAGGAGCAGTTGCCTTGACGAAGGAACCGAGGGATCATGGTAGATCTCGTCATATTGACAGAAAATATCACTTTATTCGACATCGAGTAGAAGAAGGACACCTTGTAGTAAAGAGGGTATCGTCAGAAGATAACCCAACAGACCCGCTTACGAAGGGACTGAGTAGGGTTAAGCACTTGCAGCACGCTAGGAGCTTTGAGCTGAAAGACGATATTAATTTAGATTAGATAGTTTAGAAACATGTAATAGACAAATGTAATTGACATTTGATGATTAAATAAAGGAGTTTTATTTATAAGTAAAGCTATTGTCTTATGTTAATTGTTTAACTATTGTTTCACTTTGCATGTTTTGACTTACTGAATAATTGAGTTATTAAGAATAATCGAATTATTCGAATGGTCCACAATCGTTCATATGTTGGAAGTAGGTATGAATAAATATTGTCATGAATTGGTGTGTAGATTGACTAAAAGGTATTAGACATAGCAAAAGGTTTGCTGCAACGTTCATGAGTGCTTATGAACAAGTTTTGAGCATTGGAATAAACCCACGCTTGCTAGAATCATTTTATGGAATGTACTGCAAGTGATCGCAAGACGATAATATCATATGGTCTTAAAACCAAGATATATGGTTTATTGTTTACTAATTGGTTGTGCATTGATAATGTGAAACCGCATCAGTAAATTGATGTCATAAAACGCATTGTTGTGTATAGTTGATTAGTAAATAGTAAATGCATATAAGTCGAATTTTATCTGTTACTTTTATCCTAAGAGGGTAAAAGCGATATCAGGGCCCCTCGATGATTTAATTTGACTTATGTGCCGGGCCCAGTCAGGACTGAATTGATGTGTTCAATTAAGTTCTATGTCAAATGAATCTAAGATCGAGAAACTAATTGCTAGACAATGAGTATGACAATGTTTTCATGAGACTGTCTGCATGATATCAAAACAGAGGACTGTACGATCCCTTATCTGAAGGACATGATACTGATAAGATCAGAGTTTGACAACGTCTTTGAGAGCTACGATTGCTAATCGGACTGTGTTTGCATTTATAGTTACTAGACTTATCCAAGTGGGAGACTGTTGGAATAGTGTCTAAGCCTGTAACTATATTTGGTAAGTACTTGACCCGGTTGTGCATGGTCCTTTTGGGTTGCCTTCACCATAGCAACTTGACAGGGTGATTTATAAAGAGAGAAGAGATATTATTATTAATATATTATGAGAGTAATATATTAGAGGAATAATAATATTATTTGATTGATGTAAGTCATAAATTAATTTGGTGACTTAAAGAGGTTAATTCAATAAAGAGGCATAAACTGTCAAATGTATGATAATTGTGGTTTTGGGCTATGAATCCTTATGGATATTAGGGTGGACGAATTTTAGGGTTAAGATATTTTAAATTCATCCAAGCCTCATATCTAGAAGGATCTTTGGATTGCTTAGGGCCTAAGTTATTCAATTAGGGTTAAGGGTGTAACTCTAGTAGCTCATAGTATAGATAGAATCCATGGGTGAGGGAAATCGGCCACTCTTGCAAGAAAGAAACCCTAGAGCCGATTTCCTCACCTCTCCTCTCTCTCAAAATCATCCTCTTGCTGGTTGGTGTTTGTAAGCCATTAGAGGAGTGACAATTGTGACCCTAAGCTCCAAGAACAAGAAGATTCAAGCAAGTAACTTAAGGTATTCTTCTAGATCTGATTTCATATGTTATGATTTAATTGTTTACATTAGATCTAGAATTGTAAGCCTTGGATACATTGCATGTTCAATTAGAGAAACCTAGATCCAAGCATTAGGGTTTGCATGTGCATATAGGAAAGTTCTTATGGCTCAAACCCATCAATTCCTTCCTATGAACCTATGACAAACCTCTCCCCAACAAACCGTGGTACGACATCTCCGACCATACACAAGCTTAAATGGTGGAGCACTAATAATGGATTGATAACTGTTGTTGCAGGAGAACTCCTAGTAAAATCAATAACATAGGCCTGCAACATATTCTTAAGGGTATGTATAGTCCACTCACTTTGTCCGTCAATTTGCGGATGACATGCAGTGCTAAAATGTAACCTCGTGTCCAGTTCCTCATGGAGATTCTGCTTAGAACGGGAAGTGAACCGAACATCTCGGTTAGAAACAATAGAGATTGGAACCCCATGACGAGCGACAATCTCCTGGACATACACATCGGCCAACTTTTCGGCCGAGGAGCTCTCCCGGATGTCCAAAAACTAGGCACTCTTGGTCAATCGATCCACGGTGACCCATATAGCATCAAATCCTAATACATCTATGTGGCTCTCAGGTGTATAGAAAAATGAGACTTATGTGCCTCCTCTAGCACAATCTGCCTGATCCCACTAGAAACTGGAACCCAAACCCGACCACACCGGGTCAATAAACCTCGTGTATTTGTGACAAATATGTCGATCTCACCCATGACCCTCTCTTGTTTCTAGTTCTCTTTCCAAACACCCTCTGCCTGAGTCTCTCTGATCAAACCCGAAAGTAGTGAATCAACAGATATCCTCACACACCTCTCTCCAAATGAAGAGCCGACTGAATTCCGACTCAAAGCATTCGCTACTACATTCTCTATACCTAGATGGTAAAGGATCTCGTAATCATAATCCTTGACTACATCCAGCCACGTGTGCTACCTCATGTTTAGGTTCGACTGGTCAATAAGATATTTTAAACTCTTTTGATCCGTGTAGACAGTATAACGGACCCCATAAAAGATAATGCCTCCAAATCTTAAGGGAAAACACCACTGCCCCCAACTCCAGATCATGTGTAGGATATCGCGTCTCGTGCGAATTCAACTGTCCTGAAGCATAAACAATCACTCGTCCTCTCTGCATAAGGACCGCCCCCAAACCATTGATGGATGCATCACA
Source organism: Lactuca serriola (assembly GCF_051521515.1). NCBI lineage: Eukaryota > Viridiplantae > Streptophyta > Magnoliopsida > Asterales > Asteraceae > Lactuca > Lactuca serriola. The sequence goes on along the minus strand of NC_136412.1, from coordinate 275,703,180 downwards.
AAATACCACAAAATTCTTGGCTTCCTCTGGAAGGGTCAATACTGGGGACTCACATAAGCTCTACCAAAGAGTCTCAAACGTTGACTACTGCTCAGAGCCCCATCGAAAATCCACCCCTTCCTCGTTAGAAGAGTGAGGGGTACCAAAATCTAGGAGAAATCTTGAATAAATCTCGAATAGTACCCTCCCTAACCCAAGAACTGGACCTCTTGTAACCAAAAATCACACTTTGAGAACTTGGCATAAAGTCGTTCCTGCCTCAAAACCCCCAGAAGCTCTCGAAGGTGCTCATCATGTTGCTCTCTGGTCTTGGAGTACACTAAAATATCATCAATAAATACCATGATAAGTCGCTAGAGTATCGAACTGCATACCCGATTCATCAAATTCATGAATACGGTAGACGCATTGGTGAGCCCAAATGACATGACCACGAACTCGTAATGCCCATAACAAGTCTGAAACGTAGTCTTCTCCATGTCCTCCTCTCTCACTCTCACTTGATGATAAGTAGAAATCAAATCGATCTTGGAGAACCAAGATGCACCCTACAACTGATCAAAGAGGTCATTAATCCGCGAAAGGGATAACGGTTCTTCACCGTTAACTTGTACAACTCCCGGTAATAAATTCACATCTGATGTTAACCATCCTTCTTCTTGAGGAACAGTATCGGTGCTCCCCACAGATAACTATTCGGTCTGATAAACCGCTTGCCTAACAACTCCTGAAGCTGAGAGAACAACTCATGCATCTCATGTGGTGCTAACCCATACAGTTCCTTGGCAATCAGAGCTGCACCAGACACTAGATCAATCCTGAACTCAACTTGACTCTCGTGAGGCATGTCGGGTAATTCCTATGAGAAAACATTTGCCAACTCCCTAAAAATTGGAACCTCTGAAACTGAAGTCTTCTCCCCAACCTAAGTATCAACAACATAAGCCAAATAACCCGCATAACCGTGCTGAATATACTGTCGAGCCCTGGTTGCCGAAGAAATCCCTGAACCAACCCTGGTTCTCTCTCGATAGATAACTAGTTCTCCTCCACTTGGAGTTCGAACCACCGCTCGCTGGCCGTCGAAATCGATCATGGCACAAAACCTGCTCAGCCAATCCATACCGACTATCATGCATACATCCTCCAAAGGAATAAGGATCATATCAATTAGATAAGGCACCCCAAAGATCTCTAATACACAACCCTGATACATTGCGGATGTAGAAACCCCATGTTCGTTAGCGATAGAAACTCATAACGGACACTCTAACTCCCCAATAGGCATATCAAACTCCCTGACGAATGATCGAGATACAAATGACCGACTCACACCCGAGTTAAATAACACAAGTGATGGAAAAGAGTTCACTAAGAACGTACCTATTAGGAGCATAAACATGAGCATACCAGAAAACATAATCAACAGAATAATAAATAGAAACTTACCGGTCATGATGTCTGGTGCCACCTTGGCATCCTCTGTCGTGAGCTGGAAAGCGCAACCTCCATCCCTCGGGGGCTCCCCCGTGCCCTGACTCCCATCCAGGATCCTCATAGGAGCCGACGTTAGAGCATGCTATGGCCTAAAATCAAGCAAGGGACAATTGGCCTTAACATGGCCAACCTAGTCACAATGATAGCCTATCCAGGTGTTGGGTATTGGGGCCTGCTGATGGAAATCCCTCGCCAAGTGGCCCTGCTTGCCACAATTGTGTCATCCAGGAGAAGATCGAAAAGCACCATCATGATCCTTGTCGCACTTTCCACAAGTGTGGTCCCTCCGACCCCCAGATCTAACATCAGCGGCCTTGAGTCACTTTGGCGTTGGCTGAGACTATGTTGGGACCAGCCTCTTCTCCCTCGTCTGGAGCTCCATCTCAATCTCTTGCCGCCTAGCGGCCTCCTTCAACTCAACCAATGAACCATAACGTTGTGTGCATACAAACTGTCGGATGTCTGTCTTGCGCATGCTCAAATACTCGGTCATCTAAGCTTGCTCAGGAGCGGCAAACTTAGGGAAAAACATGACTCCTGGACTAACCTCTTCCGCTCCACCAGTGGACCGTATCTAGAACAGAACATCTCAGAGAATTTCTCCCAATTCACTACAGTCCTCTGCTCAGGAGAATACGAGCTAGTAACAAGTCTCCACCAATCCTTCACTCTGGACCATAGAAAGTTCAGAGCGCACTTGACCTTTTTGTCATCTGGACAAGAGCAAGTGAAGAAGCATCCCTCAATACCTGCCTCTTCTCCCTCAATTGGAGCTCCATCTCGATCTCCCACCGCCTAGCGGCCTCCTGAATCTCATACAATGAACCATGGCGTTGTGTGGATACAAACTATCAGATGTCTGTCTTGAGCATGCTCATATACTGGGTCATTTCTGCTTGCCCAAAAGCGGAAAACTCAGGCCAAAACATGACTCATGGACTATCCTCTCCCGCTCCACCAGCGGAACATATCTAGAAAGAAGCATCTCAAAGAACTGCTCCCAAGTCATTATAGTCCTCTGCACAGGAGAATACGAGCTAGGAACAAGTCTCCACCAATCCTTCGCTTCGAACCATAGAAGGTTCAGAGCGCACTAGACCTTCTTGTGAGCTGGACAAGAGTAAGTGAAGACGTATCCCTCGATGTCAGACAACCAAATCATGGTTATGATCAGATCCTGAACTTCGTTAAATTTCGTGGGCTTCATATTGTCAAAGTCCTGATACTGGAAGGCTCTCCTAACGCCAATCCCTACAGCAACAATGGTTGTGGTGGCTGTAACAGTAACAGTCTCCGAAAGTACAACATATTGGTTGTCAAATAAATCCATCATAGCAGTCTTGATAGACCCAAAAAGCTCCAATATCTGACCCTGAACAATGGAAACAACCTCCTCTCGAATAATCTCCCTAACACGATCCTTACTCAATCTCGGCCCATCCAGGCCACCTGCCCCCACTCGTGATTCGGATCGCGTCTCAAATCATCTCGTAATTTCCATACTAAAAATAAACTAGGGATATATCAGATAAAATGCATATAACACCATTGAGACCAATTACCAACAAAACCCTAGGGGTTATGACTTCCCTGTTATGCGTAAGGGTCCTGTGCTTCCAGTAGTACGGGCCCATACTACCTTCCACACCTACCTTTATTTGTCTCACAGGATAATCACAACAAACCTAAAAATACACACTAGCATATGCATACACTTTATCCTCACTTCCTAGAGGAAGGCTAAACATTATGCGACTGGTCGGTAGACCCCACACAACTCATCTATGAAACGTCCACCAACCCTTCAACACTCGTGTATGCTAATCATAAGTAACAGTGGATCCTATAGACATTCGAAGACCTGCTTCTACCCTAAGCCCTTCGTCAAACAAGAACGGGAAATAAGGATAAATCAAACATTTGCAGGCTATGAAATCTTAGTTATGTATAATTTTGATGCATACACTAAGAAACTACAATAATGATGTTAATTTCATATAAAAGAACCCTATCCTATCAGGCGTCATATAATCTGACAATACTATCATGTAATTCTTGAAGATCCCTAGCCTATCATTAGCATGTTGTTCTCACATATCACAATATCAAATAACAGTGTGGTAATTTTAGTCTACTTATTGGCTCCAGCTGACCGTACATATTGCATCCTCTTTTGATTATTTTGAAAACACTTTAAAAATCATTTTTAAAACTTTTTCCTTAGTTTGAGATTGGATTCACACAAGTGTTCCCCCAATTCACTTAATCCAAGGCTCTGGTACCAACTTGTAACATCCATAAAAATCACAAGAAATTTAAACTTTTAAAATCATCCCAAATTCATAAATTATTTACAAATCGTAGTTTTCAAAATATTTTCCAAACGTTAGAGTCTCCTAAAATCATAAGTTATAAACATGTGGATGTGTACGGTTATGCCTTCGCCTTCCTGTGGTCATCTAAAGTACCTGAAGCTGTAACCCAAAACTATAAGCCAACGCTTAGTGACTTCCCCAAAAGTACCAAAAGATAACATATAACATATACAATAACATGTCCTGGGTCCATAGCTATAAGATTGGATTACCCGTGAACCCACAACATAAATATGGCTTTCCCTCGAGGCCCACAACTTATGTATGGCTTGCTCCCTGACCCAATCAGTCATCAGACTGAAATACCCTCAAGACTTCAATATGAGTCAAGCATACCACCCGGTCCTCAACTTGTATATGGATTGCTCATAAGTCCTTCGTATGATTCCGACATGCCCTACCTGGCCTTCAGCTCATACCTAGAATGCTCCAAGGTTTGTTGGCTAGAGCACGAAGCAGTACAAAATCAACCCAACACAATATGTCGATATATAATAGATAACAAACATATATAGATAATCTTGTAGACAGAATCACATGTAGTCCACAGATCTACCAGACTAGCATATCGGTAACTAACATATAATTAAGGAGATCTATTCCATACTCAACATATCAGTGTATAGCAGGATATCAATCCAGTGGAACGGCCTTGGTGCCTTCAACCTGTAAGTACAGTGAGGAAAACACACCTCATAGGCTGGACAAAAGATGATGTGGTCTCGACTCCGAATCTCAACTCTAACTGTCACCTATCCAACCAAATGACCAATCATATTCAAAATCCAAAATACCCAAAATACCCTAGGTTAAACTTGGTCAAACTTCGTGAAAGTGAAATTCAAACTAGTCAAATCAACTGTGTCAACCAAACCAAGTTAACCTAGCCGAGTCAACTTAACCGAGTCACCACAGAGTAAGTACGCGGGGCATACTCCAAATGTACGTTGGGCATACTCGAATGTTGACCACCATCAGGGTGGTTGACCTCGTATGCGGTGCGTACTCTAGGTATGCAAGGTGTACTCCCAGATTCCCAAATCCTTCATTAAGAGCTTAATGGCTTAAGTTATCATGCCTATCTTTCAGATCCATGGCTAAAATACCCTCAAGAGTTATAAAGTTTCTAACTTTTTGACTTTTCATGCCCATTAAGTGCTTAACTCAACTTCTTAATCCATTAAGACCTTCTAAATGATGCATAGAGCAAAACTAACCATTTGGAATCCTTTTTTATGACTTAAGATCATTCCAAAGGTCTGAAAGGACAGTTTAATGGGTCAAGAGCATCCTATGTTCATAAATCCCCACATTTAGGACAAAAAGGACCAAAAATCATTCCAACACAAGATCTAAATGAAACTTTACCAAGTTTAGAACTTTATACCTTAAAATGGTGCCAATAGGTGGTGTGATCCTACATCTAAAGAGTTTCACTCCTCCAAGGTGGTCTCTCCTTCCTTGTTTCTTCTTCAATAGAACAAAACACACACACACTCAAGCTTAGAAATGCTTCACAAGATGATTAGGGTTGCAAAAACGTTTCAAGAGGATGGAGGCTGATGAAGTGAGGGGAAATGAGGCTATAATGGTGTTTAAATATGAGTCAAACCCTAAAAATTAGGATTTTCATGCCTGGAACGTATGTCATGCATACTAGGGCGCGCCCTAATGCACTCAGTGTACACACGTATGCATGGCATACTCCCCAAACTCCCAAATTACTAAATGCCTCTAGGGTCTTCATTGCACTCATTCTGATACTTAGGTACCAAAATGCAATATAATAAAATTGTAGGGTCGAAATTATAAGTACCTATCATCGGTATGTTACATTATCGAAGGGAGATAATAAATTAAGTAATGGGGATTTGGGTTTTGATCAAGAAATTAGTATTCGAGCAATTGCATCATAATATTCTTCAATCTCAAGTCTATTCTTTGTCCTCCAAAAAATTTAAACGATTTATTTTGCTTGTGTAGTAATCAACATGGCATGATTTTAAGAAGGACAACATTGAAGAGAAGGGTCTAATATTCAGGTTTGATCTTTTCTACTGTGTGCATGTCTAAATTTCTTCATCTTCATCAAACTTCATGTGATGAGAATTTCCAGTTTTTATATATTTGTTTAATATTTCTCAAATTTTGAAAGTTGGATTTGCATTTTAATGGTGTGTATCTCGTTTAATGGTATGTATCTCGTTGTGGGGGTGATGTTCGTCATAAATGGTTGAGGACGATGGGATGTGTTCTTCATAAATAAAATGTAATTGCCACGTGGCTTTTGCAAAATATATATCTTAATTACTAAATGCCAACTCAGCAGGGGCAGATCGCTTAAAATCCATCAAAATTGTGTAATTGATAGGTAAAACATAACTTGAATGACTAATTGCACAAAAAATTAACTTCAATGACCAATCTGGGACAAAGCCAAAACTTGTGCTACAGTGTCATTTTCCTTTTGTACAAATTAGCGAAATAATTCTTTTTCTTTTTTCAATAGAAAATGACAAATTATCGTATAAAATTAGATGATCGAGACTTTTCTGTTCAAAAATAAATATTGATATTAAAACGTAAACTGATCTAAAATATCAGGATTTTATCGAAAATTTCCCTTCTTTATAATGTGGAAGTTAGTTAAATACTTATTAATAATAAGATATATATTAACTAATTTATAAATATATTTATCTAACATTCAATTAATAATATATTTAGCTAACATTAAATTAATGGGCCCAAATTGTAAATTTGGCAATGCAAGTATTCTTAAGAAATTGGAGACACACAAAATATATGTTAATTTCGCAAGTTATTGGCACACTACTATATTAAAATTTCTATTTTTCAGTTTTTTGTAAATGGTAAACTAATATAATCCTAAATAACTCCTAAATATGCATATGTCTTTAACAATACTTGAACCCTCAACCTCAAGGAGAAAAAACAACGCCTCATATCGTTGGGCTAAAAACCCTTTGGTCGGACCCATTTCCAAATAATAAATAAGAATGAATTTATTCTTATTTTTTTTTGTAAAGGAATACTATTCTTTCAAACTTCCATTTCGTTTTTTTACACACCAAATATCATAAATCAAATAAGAGCTAAACCAAACTACATGAAGTTTGTATAAAAATGAATTTTATGCCAATCTTTCTAACCTAACATTCAAATTTTTTGCATCTTGAAAATATGTTAGCATAAAATATAATTAAAAAAACTCAAATAATCAGTAGGGTAGTAAGGGTGGACGTAATAGTCCATTTTTTTTAAATAGCACTAGAGATACCTCCAAGATAACCGGTCTTCCCCTTGGTGGTACCACAACTTTGGTGCTTCAAGCGAGTTCTTCAGCCCACTATTTCCTCTCTCTTTCTAGACTCTCTCTCTCTCTACACATAGACACACACACACACTCCCTCTCTCTCTCTATCTATCTATCTATCTACCTCTTGTACATTGTGCTTATTTACTTGTAATATATGTTGTTTTGTATGTTTTCAATTGAGTGGATATATAAAATACTAGTTTTATGTGTTGTGGGTTTGGAGAGATGGAAAAAAAGAGAAAAAACTGATGTGAAACTGATGCAGCAGTGGATTGAATGGGTTGGAAGAGTTCCACTCCCTTTACCCTAAGAACCAAGATGTATTACCACTTTTTATGAAGTGATTTTTATGTTAAAGAGTATAAGATAGAAATATGGCTAGACCACTGAAATGGATATTCCATCACAATCCAATTTTAAACCGCAACTCAAACATACTGGGATTAAAATTTAGGGGAAACGACAATGTAACAACATAATCAATTTTGTGTTTTGTCCAAATTTGGTTACTAAAGTTATGTTTTGCACATTAGTCACTAAACATGCACATTTATTGTAAATTACACTATTTTAAGGGTTGCGAAGGGTCACCCGATTTCTTGGCTTATTGGACATTAAATTAAATAAAAGTTTTATTTTGTCAATGTCATGAGATCCATAAAAACTAGTTCTTCTTCTCTCAAACTAGGCACGTTTCGTATTTCGGTTCCGATTAACTCCAAAAAAGTACCCCAAAGGCTATAACAACTTCCACTGCAACCACCTTCATTGTGATGTATCGCCAATTTCGCTTCATCCTCCTCATCTGCTCAGCCAATCCGCTTAAATGAAGAATGTAACCTAAGTACACAACTAATGTGAAGCTGCCTAAGTTGACTGATAAAAGATCCTCCCCATAAAAAGAGATAGAAGACACCAATTTTAGGGTCAAGTGCCCAGGTTAAAAGCTTATTCCAGCATAGAGATAGAATACATCGATTCTTGTTGAGTTATTGTTATGACTTTTGGGCTATATTTTGGGATATTTTCAGATCTTATGAAGGTTAGACAAAGAATACAAAATAGAAAAGAATATCAAGACTGAATAGGACGTGAGCATGTAAGTCAACCTTGCCAGCCAGTCTATGCAACTCATATAAAATTTACTTTTTTGCTCACGTGACCCATGTAAGCAACTCAGGGGAGTATTTTTCTTTTCACATGTAGAGTTGCTATGTGTGGTATGGTTGGTGCCACTTTCACCGGATCTCAACTAGGAAGTTATGGATAAGATATTAGGAAGTTATGGATAAGTTATTGAAGCTTGTTTATTTCATCATGTAATTCGAAACTCTTGATGTTTAGTACAATTAACTTTTGTTTTTTTGTTTTAATTTGTGTGGGTAATTTTTTATTGATCAAAATTGGAAGTAGTCTATGAACATTTAGCATATCTTTGAAGGATCTATGAACGTTTAGTTTCTTATCCATGAATGGATTTTAGTCATTCTTATGTTTCTATTCAAGAGTTTAAATATTTAAAATATAATAGTTAGTTGTTTTCTTGATTACTTAATAGATCTTCAAAATAGTTAGCAACTAATGGTTTTTATGGATGTTTTCATCTCATTTTTAAAACATGAAATTTTGTTCTCCAAAGTAGAAGTGTAAGCTTTTGACTTCCTTTAGATCTGGTGATTCCTAAAGCATAAAGCTAATCAAATTTCATAAAACGAGTGATTGTTTGGTTTATGAATTTGATTAAGAAGATGTGTTAAGATATTCTCTAGCAATCATATATTTATGAAGAATCTAGGTTACTCAAGCTTTTGAGATGCTATAGCCAAATTAGATTAAATTACAAGTATTACACCATAATGCCTAATGATAAGTTAGTTATCGATTAATATCATTTATTATTTACCCACTTGCATCATTTACTTTTTTTCTCAAATTTAGATTTTTTAAACAAACAACTAAAACTACCATATTTTTATTTAAACATTGTCACAAATTATTTTCACGAATAGTGTAACACCAAGTTCTAGTTAAAAACTTTTTTTTTGCTATGGCATTCAAGTTCAAAAAGAAAGGATTTGCAATGGCCATGAAGTGGTGATGATAGCTCCAATGACATGGCGTTAGTCATTGAAAATGTGCAAATGATTGTGCGCCATGACGTGCCAGTCTGTTGGCCACGACATGGCGACCATTTTATGCTAAACCCTAATTTCAGGGTTTGTGCCCCTATTTAAGGGAGTGAGGGTTAGGGTTTGCACATCCTCAGCCTCCATCACCTCCCTTTCACTCTCAAGAAAACCCTAGCATCCTTGTTGACATTTCTGAGGTAGTGGGGTGTTTTGGTGTCTTAAAGAAGAAAGAAGAGCTTTTGGAGCATAGATCTAAATTGCAAACCTCATTACCATCTTCTAGCACATACTCTAGACCTTTGTGAGTATTCAAGCTCTAAGCTTTATGATTCTATGTGCTTAGATCTACTCTTTCATGCATTTTTCTCCATATTTAGGCTAGTTGGAGTGTTGGGATTCCATAAATTCATAAACTTTATGGATCCTCAGTGTTCCTTTTGTAGTTAGAAATGTTAGATCTAAAGTTTGGTAGAGTTTTGAACTAATGCATGAGGTTTTGACCTCTTTTTCACCATTTGTGCCCTAACTTGAGCTCAAGACTTGCATAGGACATGAATGTCCATAAATCATCGATTTTTATGATCCTTTAGGTGTTAGAAAGCCTCCTTGAAAGTATAGATGAATGGGGTAAAGGATTAAGAGCTCAATGAATTAAACTGGCCAAAACAGCCCCCACAACATAGAGGACTGACCTCTACAACTGGGTGAGAGGTAGCCCCATGACTATTTTTTCCTGTAGTCCCTACGATGTGGCAGAATCCTGGCCACATCGTAGCGACCGCCTGTGTAGCCTTTGACTTTGACCGTTGACTTTTGACCAAGTTGTCTTTTTGGTCAACTTGGGAGATTTAGGAACCTAGATTAAGGAATTGTTGATGGGTTTTGTGCATAAGAAACAATCATATGTGCTCATACAAACCCTAATGCTTGGACCTAGGTTTCTCTATTGTACATGCTTTGAATCCAAGACTAATAAACTTAGATCTAACATGTTATAAACTGAATTAGGGTTTAGAGAATTACCTTTGATTGTTATATAGCAATAACAATCAATTCCTTGCTTGGATTGGCTTCAAAAGCTTAGTGCCTCAAGTGTTGCACCTCTAATGGAGACACAAACACCTTATGCAACTTAGATGAAGAGGAGAAGAAAGGAGGCTGCCCAAAAACGACTAGAAACCCTAGAGAATTAGTTCCACACGTTTTTGGGGCCTAAGGGGTCCCTTATATACTTGTGTGGGCTGCTAGGGTTTCAGTCAAAACCCTAATGGACAACTTAAACTCTAAGCAGCCCATGGAACCTTCTGGATAAGGCCATGGACGAAAATATGTTGGGCTTCCATCATAATTTCGTTCACTCCTTATTCCTTTAGCATTCCTTAGCCCAATAACTCAATTATCCAATAATTGCAGTCCACTCCCCTAAATTTAATTAATCTCTTTTAGCCACAAAATTAATTATCAGTTAATTCTTGACTAATAGTAATTAAACAATATGATTTCTCCTTTAATATATTATTCTTATAATATATTAATAAATCACATTTAAACCTTTCTCTCCTTAAATCATTCTACATATTGCTATGGTGAAGGCAACCCAAAAGGACCATGCTCATAATCGGGTCAAGTACATACCAAAATAGTTATGGACTTAGACACTAATCCAACAGTCTCCCACTTGGATAAGTCTAATAACAATTTTCCATATGACTTCAGAAACTGATCAACAATCGTAGCTTTCAAAAGTCGCTGTCAACTCTGATCTTATCAGATACGTGTCCTATAGACATAAGACATGAATTTTAATCATTCTCTCTATATTGTTTCCCGACTTCTGATTTATGACGACTGATAACAGAATACAATTGAACACATCAACTTAGTCCCGGCTTGGCCAAGCGCTTAGGTGTCATAACTAAATCATAGAGAGGCCCACATATATCGCTTTTATCCCACTTTGGGTAAAAGGAATGGATAAACTTCGACTCAAATGCTTGCTTGCATTTACTGATTGAATCACACACAACAATAAGTTTTATAACACCAAGTTACTGGTGCGTTTACTTATTATCAATGTGCAACCGACCAACAAAATAACAACTCACATGTCTCGGTTTCAAGAATATACAATATTATCGTCTCACTAATCACTCGTTATAAATCCATGAAGTGATCCAAGTGAGCGTGGGTTTAATCCAATACTCTAATCTTATCAAAGCACTCATGAACTCCGCAGCAAACTTGTGCTATGTCTAAACACTTCAGACAATCTACAGACAGATTCATGACAGACTTCCTACATACTTACTTCCAACGTATGACCGACTGTGGATGTTTGAATAACCTAGTTATTCGTGAAGTCAAAACATGCAAACTGAAACATAACAATAATACTTAATCCTATATGGCCCCAAACTTGTGAGAGTAAATAAAACACTTCTGTTTATCCACCATATTGATCACTCATTATTTATCATTTAATGTTTCGGATAATCAACTCATTACTTGAATTACAACAACAATTGTCCCACGCTCTAAGCATGCACACTTTGTTTCCTATGGTCCATGCTTTGTGAAATAAACATTTTCAATGATGCTCATTTCACAATTCCTTAATCCCCATTGTTAGTGTAAGAACACAAGGTTCTTGCCACTACTAGAATATGCTAGATTCTAACTTTTACGTAACGATCCTTTTGCAAAGTCATAGCACAAAAGTCACCAAGACTTGGCCAATGAAATTACAAAGTACTCTATCGCAAATTGTTACAAGACAATTCTATAGCGTGAAGTCTCACATTCAAAGTATATTCCTTTGAACATCCTTCTTGCATAAAAGTTTCTAATCTAGACATAGATTCTTAATATGCAACTCCTAATATGGAAACATTTCCACATTTGCCATATGAAAACTCATTCTTAATAGAATCTTATCTATTCATAATAATGTCGATATGGTCCATCCAATACCATACTTCCAACTACTTACAAGCGACCAATCCTCAGCGAACTTTGGATCGTCCTTTGATAGTTGTTCAATTATTTTAGTCAAAACAAATTCTAGTCCTTTTTCCCTCTTAATGCGCTAGACATTTGGAAAATTTTAGAATGGTAAAATATTATAGCATTTGCAATCGATCCTATACCCGAAGCGTATGGGACACGATGCATAATGTCTTACATAAAGATATGATACTTTACCAATCTTTTGCCATAATATTTTATGTGTCATGTTCTCACAATTCAAACTATGAAGAGGGATGCCGTAATCATAATCAAAATTTGAGTACACACAATGTATCCTTTGACTGAAGATATTAAAATTTCTCAATCTAAGCTTTAGATTTTGAAACGAAGTATAATATTCTCTCCCTTAATTATATCAAAACAACTTTTCAACCCATGCAACATTGCAAATTGAATCTTTGTTTTTCTATAATTAATATTGCTAACTTGCAATACTCGCCATAATAATCATACAATCATAACACTTATGCTCCCACTATCATGATGATTATTATCATATAAGCATAACACTTATGCTCCCACTAGCTTTGACATGTATTCAGAAAACAAATGAACTTCCAGAAAAACAATGCCCATTGAATTTTTGAAATTCACATTTTTGATACCAGATGCTTCGATAAGCCTTTATCTAAGCTTCTTAAACTTATACACCTTTGCCTTAGATAGCTCATATGTGTGCTTAAACAATTTAGAACTTATGTTACTAAGTTCCAATTGTTCAAACTAATTGCCAAATCTCACAATTCGAACTATGGAAAGCGATGCCGTAACCATAATCGAATTTGAGAATACAATTTTCACAATTGCTATCTTCTTAAGATCTCTCTTAGTGAAAGCATTTCCTCACAGTCATTTTCATGAAGGAGGGAATCTTATGACACTTAGATTTTATGGTGTATGAGTTCCTATCCATGTGAATTTTCCAAAACCAAAGTTTGTGACAAATTCAACCTCATATGGACTGAACTTTCTTAATCTTGATTTCTTGTCTTATGGTAACACGAGTGCCCACCATGTCTTCCAAGTAGTTTAGTAATTTGTCCTTACATATCAATGTACTATCAATCAAGTAAGGCTCTAGTATGCATTCAAATGAGAACTCATAGAACTCACATACACAATTAACTCAATTGGAATAGCATAGAAACAAAATAATGTCAGCACGACAGGTTGTAAACCTCAAGTCGTGTGCTAGTGATGATCTATAAGGTTTATTCTTGATTTGTTCTTGAAACCTTTCAAGACCATTAAGACTCCCACTGAATCCTTGATATATAAGATTCTCTTGTCAAGAAACATTTCTTGACAAAGCAAATATTCAAGAGTTAGTGTAGTTCTTATCAAGACAAAACACTTCACATAATTGGTCCTAGTTGTTCTTTGTCTTATCCAAGACAACACAACTTACCAATTTCAAATGTGCAAGAATAAGAAAACTTTTCCAAGTTCCACATTTGATGAGTGTTATAAACCTACTTAAGACTTTTCACTCAATGTCACAATCTTGACTCTAAGACTTGATATTGGAACGAAGTATGATTGACTTATTGATTTAACCATTTCTACAATACTCGATTCCTCTTCTTAGACATGCAATTGCACTAAGACTCACTTAGAGGATTTATTGAGACATGGTTCTTAATCTTTAAGACTTATCATAAAACACAATAAAAGGTACTCTCCCTTCTTCTTAGAAAAGAGAAACTTTTATCTTTCTGCCTACATGATTCTTCTTTATTCGTTCTACTATTCATTGAAACTCTTTCAATCAACTCAGAATTACACATAATCTTATAAGTATAATCATATTTACTAAACTTTAGTAAATCATGACGAATATCTTTGCCACTCTTGTGGTGGACTCGATCAACGCACAACCTTGTGTACTTGATCTCCTTGTCCTTCAATTGACACTTTGCTAAAGAATTAGTCTAAGTTTCCCAAATGTGAAAGTTTTTTCATTCATCATACAATACACATTGCATGATTCCAAGTTTCTGTCCAATTGAAACTTGAGCGATGAGAAACTCTCCCTATTTGGTAAACTTTTGACGTTTCCACAAATAAGATAATTAAGAATCAAATCCATTTTGCTAATAATAGAAGTACACAAACATCAATTTTTCATATATTTCATTGCAAGCATAAACAAATAAGATAAAAACAAAAATTTATTTTATTCATGAAAACAGCGGAAAACATGTCCTTACAATGCAAAATTCAAATGAAAAACTATGTAAGCATATACTCCTAACAAATCTATCATAACTTCCTAAGCTCAAAATCTGATCTTCGAATTCATGCGATCGAAATCCATTTCTTCGTGATCAGACTCATCTTGCTCTTCCATCAAACTTCCTCTCTTTTCTCTAATCCTGCAAAACATGCAAATGTAATCTTATCACATTATGAATAAAGAATAGGAATTTAAGTGGAGTTAGATAGTGGATTTTATACCTGAAGTAGAGCCATACTTATCGACTCTCATATCTCTTAGATTCTTCAGGTCCTTCGGGCAGCTTCGTATCCATTGCCCCTTCCCTTAGCAGCAGGAACAGGTGGTGTCCATGGAAGCATGGTTGGTTGAGTTATCAAACAAATATGCTCCATTACTTCGCCAAATCATTTCTGATTCAGTAGCAATAAGCATGTAAGTCAAGTCAATGAGGGTTGCGTCAAGTTTCATCATATAATACTCTCTTATGAACTTATCATATGATTCAGGGCGTGACTGAAGAACCCAGTCCACAGCCAACTTATTTGAGATAGACGCACCCAACATAATCAACCTATCAATGTGTGACTTCATCCCTAGGATGTGAGCACACACGGGTTTGCCATCTTGATGTTCCATTTCCAATAGGGATTCGGTGATCTTGAACCTTTCAAATCTTCGATCATTAGGATTAGGGAGAACAACGGGAGGAAGAGGAGGAAGTGAAATCAAGCTAGTCCACAATGATCCTTCACTTTGAATCAAGCTTTCACTTTCATTAGGAACACTTTTTCCTTGGGATTCGGGAATACCACGGTTAGAGTCAGACATCTATAAAACGGGAGAAAATTCAAGTTAAGTTGATTGAGTCCTTAATAAAACACCCAAATGAGTTATTAAGGCTAGGATCCAACACAATATTCTACAACCTAAAAGAGGGATGCTGTAATCTAGTTGCAAAATATTTGAAGGTAGGTAAATGACGATTTACCAATTTCCACCATGAAAAACGAAAGGAAGTTTAAGTTTTAAATGAATTGAAACTCCTAGATCTTTTGAGATTCATTGAACTTTTCAATGGCATGTTTAATCTCGATTATGCCCTACTATTTGTGACTAGGATGCCAAGGATCACAAATAAGGTGTGAATAACCATACGAATCACGTGGTGCACCCAATGCTACAATCACCTAATCAATGTGCCAGTTAACCACACACGCTCCATTGATCTATGACAAACATTGAGTCACCCTTCGCTACCAATGTCATCCCTAAACTAGTGTGCCGGTTAACCACACACGCTCCACTAACGTTTGACAGGGGTACGAAGTGTAATTCTATGGATTAGCATACAATTTCACATTTTTCCTAAAGTAACTATGATTTGGGAATTTGAAAAAGCATTTAGTTACTTTGTACTTCATTATACTTATAATGGAAGGTTTATGTTCTATCCTACCCGTTCGGCTAATGACCCTCCACTAGTCAAGAGTGTGGTGAGTAAGAGTGGATACCCATTCAATCGCCATTTTATAGGCAATTTCCTTAAACACCCCTTATAGACCAGCTTCGTGAATAAGGCCTACTAACGGTAAGACTGATTGTTTACTCATACATATATAATACTAGACTTTTAATGTTATGTATAGTATAGGGTGTATTTTACACTTTTAAAATACTAGGTGGTTTAACTTAGTAAATTATACTTTTAATTTTAATTAAATGTAAACCAAAAACTTTATGGGTTTATTAAATCACTTTTAATTATGCACTTTAATTTATTAATAAAACCATAAGGGTGTCATTTGAACTTTTCAAATTACTAGGGTTTTAGAATTTAACATTTCAAAATTAAACTTTTAGTCAAATTTTAAATTCCAAAACTTGAGGGCAAGTTTTGAAACATTTCAAAACATTAGGGATCAAATAACAAATAATTCAAATTAAACAATTAATTTCATAATTATCTATATTTGACCTAATCTTATTTTAGTCACTAGATAATTACCAAATAATTTGAAATAACCCATATTTATCATATAAACAACCAATATTTAAAAGATTTGAAATTATCTACTGTTTTGGCAAGGATAATCATTAATTTAAGATAAAAATCGGATTTTAACTTCAAAAACGAACTAAACATCAAATCCAAGTCAAAACAGCAGCTAAATCCCGAAATACCCTCTGCCTGACGAACTGACTCGCCGAGTCAGACCTGGACTCGCCGAGTAGGGCCAACTCGCCGAGTCCAGATACTGACTCGCCGAGTTGTGTCGGGCAGAGGCAAAAAAAACTCGTTTTTCAGTAAATAATTCAACATAGCATCACATACAACAGAAACCAATCAAGTCTCTGATACCACTGATGGGTTTTGTGCATAAGAAACAATCCTATGTGCTCATACAAACCCTAATGCTTGGATCTAGATTTCTCTATTGTACATGCTTTGAATCCAAGACTAATAAACTTAGATCTAACATGTTATAAACTGAATTAGGGTTTAGAGAATTACCTTTGATTGTTATATAGCAATAACAATCAATTCCTTGCTTGGATTGGCTTTAAAAGCTTACTGCCTCAAGTGTTGCACTTCTAATGGAGACACAAACACCTTATGCAACTTGGATGAAGAGGAGAAGAAAGGAGGCTGCCCAAAAACGACTAGAAACCCTAGAGAATTAGTTCCACACGTTTTTGGGGCCTAAGGGGTCCTTTATATACTTGTGTGGGCTGCTAGGGTTTCAGTCAAAACCCTAATGGACAGCTTAAACTCTAAGCAGCCCATGGAACCTTCTGGATAAGGCCATGGACGAAAATATGTTGGGCTTCCATCATAATTTCGTTCACTCCTTATTCCTTTAGCATTTCTTAGCCCAATAACTCAATTATCCAATAATTGCAGTCCAGTCCCCTAAATTAAATTAATCTCTTTTAGCCACAAAATTAATTATCAATTAATTCTTGACTAATAGTAATTAAACAATATGATTTCTCCTTTAATATATTATTCTTATAATATATTAATAAATCACATTTAAACCTTTCTCTCCTTAAATCATCCTACATATTGCTATGGTGAAGGCAACCCAAAAGGACCATGCTCATAATCGGGTCTAGTACATACCAAAATAGTTATGGACTTAGACACTAATCCAACAGTCTCCCACTTGGATAAGTCTAATAACTATTTTCCGTATGACTTCAGAAACTGATCAGCAATCGTAGCTTTCAAAAGCCGCTGTCAACTCTGATCTAATCAGATAGCGTGTCCTCTAGATAAGGGATCATATATTCCTCCATTCTCAAGATATCGTATAGACATAAGACATGAATTTTAATCATTCTCTCTATACTGTTTCCCGACTTCTGTTTTATGACGACTGATAACAGACTACAATTGAACACATCAACTTAGTCCCGGCTTGGCCAAGCGCTTAGGTGTCATCACTAAATCATCGAGAGGCCCACATATATCGCTTTTATCCCACTTTGGGTAAAAGGAATGGATAAACTTCGACTCAAATGCTTGCTTGCTCTTACTGATCGAATCACACACAACAATAAGTTTTATAACACCAAGTTACTGGTGCGTTTACATATTATCAATGTGCAACCGACCAACAAATAACAACTCACATGTCTCGGTTTCAAGAATATACAATATTATCGTCTCACTAATCACTCGTGATAAATCCATGAAGTGATCCAAGTGAGCGTGGGTTTAATCCAATACTCTAATCTTATCAAAGCACTCATGAACTCCGCAGCAAACTTGTGCTATGTCTAAACACTTCAGACAATCTACAGACAGATTCATGATAGTCTTCCTACATACTTACTTCCAACGTATGACCG
The DNA here is from genome assembly GCF_051521515.1 of Lactuca serriola. Taxonomy (NCBI): domain Eukaryota; kingdom Viridiplantae; phylum Streptophyta; class Magnoliopsida; order Asterales; family Asteraceae; genus Lactuca; species Lactuca serriola. Next base: position 275,684,739 of record NC_136412.1, on the reverse strand, counting down.
ACTGTGGATGTTTGAATAACCTAGTTATTCGGGAAGTCAAAACATGCAAACTGATACATAACAATAATACTTAATCCTATATGGCCCCAAACTTGTGAGAGTAAATAAAACACTTCTATTTATCCACCATATTGATCACTCATTATTTATCATTTAATGTTTCGGATAATCAACTCATTACTTGAATTACAACAACAATTGTCCCATGCTCTAAGCATGCACACTTTGTTTCCTATGGTCCATGCTTTGTGAAATAAACATTTTCAATGATGCTCATTTCACAATTCCTTAATCCCCATTGTTAGTGTAAGAACACAAGGTTCTTGCCACTACTAGAATATGCTAGATTCTAACTTTTACGCAACGATCCTTTCACAAAGTCATAGCACAAAAGTCACCAAGACTTGGCCAATGAAATTACAAAGTACTCTATCGCAAATTGTTACAAGACAATTCTATAGCGTGAAGTCTCACATTCAAAGTATATTCCTTTGAACATCCTTCTTGCATAAAAGTTTCTAATCTAGACATAGATTCTTAATATGCAACTCCCAATATGGAAACATTTCCACATTTTCCATATGACAACTCATTCTTAATAGAATCTTATCTATTCATAATAATGTCGATATGGTCCATCCAATACCATACTTCCAACTACTTACAAGCGACCAATCCTCAGCGAACTTTGGATCGTTCTTTGATAGTTGTTCAATTATTTTAGTTAAAACAAATTCTAGTCCTTTTTCCCTCTTACTGCGCTAGACATTTGGAAAATTTTAGAATGGTAAAATATTATAGCATTTGCAATCGATCCTATACCCGAAGCGTATGGGACACGATGCATAATGTCTTACATAAAGATATGATACTTTACCAATCTTTTGCCATAATATTTTATGTGTCATGTTCTCACAATTCAAACTATGAAGAGGGATGCCGTAATCATAATCGAAATTTGAGAACACACAATGTATCCTTTGACTGAAGATATTAAAATTTCTCAATCTAAGCTTTAGATTTTGAAACGAGCCACCAGTCGTTCAGCGTCCTGGAGGCGAGACTCCCACCTTACCTGTCTCATGTGAAACTCCCGAAGGATGTCGCGTGTCTCCTGTTCTGCGCGCTCGGCCCTAGACCGCAGCTGGTGTACCTGATCAACAATATCCTGAGCAAGCTCGCCAGTGTTCCTCAATCGTCTCACCATGACCGGTAGGGCTCGGTCGGCCGGTCCTCCGTCCCTCAGGTCAAAGAACTCGCGCGACATGCCAAACGGAGATCGCTGTCCCTGCTGTCTGCTCCATCTCCACAGATCAATACCCCAGGGAGGGGTAGGACCAGTGGGGCCCACACGGTAGGCAGGCACCCTAATCGGGTAAGGGGGGTTGATGACTTCGGACTCCGCGTCCGAATCACCCCCTTCACTGCCTTCGGGTTCCTCCTCGAAGTTCTCTTTGTCTCCTTCTGGCTCGGCAGGCTCGCCCTCGACTCTCGCTTTTGGTTCTTCGTCAGATTCCTCTTCGGGGTCTTCCTCAGGCTCTTCCTCTAACCAACCGTTATTCCCCTGATTAGGGAAGTAGGGATCTCCGGGGTGATGAAAACCAGCCATGCTTTCTGCGCGAGTATGTAAATATGCTAACATTATTCCTAGGATGCTACAACTATTGTACAGACTACGCAAACGCTCTCTTTTTGGTGATAAAGGGGTATAGTTTTAGGTTCCCTAGCTATTCCGATCTCATCAGAACGTGTGTTAGTTATACTTTGGAGAGAATGTAGTTGATCAGGCTACATCCACTCCTTGGGAACACTAAGAACAGTTTTGAATTAACCGAGATACTAGCATTATTTTGTTTGGTTTGACATTATGTTCCTTATCCCTAATGCAAGCGAAGGTGTTTTATCATTGTATTTTTACTTGTTTTGTTCAGAGTTATGTTAGTCCCTTTTTTTGGTTTATAGTTGCATATCAATGTGTGGCTAGATATGCTAGTTCACTATAAACAAAGCTCTGATACCAACCTGTCACACCCCCGAATCAGACGGCGGAAACGTCCGGGGGCTGTTGTGACTCAATTGAATACCATCACAATGAATATACATGAAACATAACACCATTCATCACCAACATTTAAATATTACAACTGATAGTGTTTACATCCATTACATTGTCTCAAAATATTACATTCCCCAAAATAAATTGTTCATTGTTAATTAAACAACCGCAAAACATCATAGAGTACAATTCTTTCTTCACTTTATCTGTTACCTGAGAATACAAGTATTTTGAAAAACGTCAACATATGAAATGTTGGTGAGTTCATAAGTAATGTTTGAAATCCAATGTTTTGTATTGTTTGAAACCACCAGAAAATCCGATATTTTCTGAAAAGAACTTAGTATAAAAAGTATGAAGATCCATAAGTATGCTTGTTTGTTTCTATAAATGTAAGAATACGATTTGTAAGACTCGGTATGTAGTTCAAAAGTGTATTAATTGAAAACCCTAGGAAAACCCGACGTTTTCCTATCAATTTACTTTAATTAGTTTATGTGTTGTTATTTCGTTACGACAGGTGTATTCGTTGAGCTCCGGAGACGTTGGATTAACAGTGGGTTGTGAATTGTTGTAACGTACGTTAATGAAAACGACCAGTTGACAACCGTACTAACGATCCCTTAGGCGTCGCTCGCACTTATTCACATAATCCAACCCCCCGGACTCATGTAGCCCCACGACCGAGAGGAAAAAGAAGGTGCGAAGCCCCCGGTAATTCCCTACGTCGTTCAAGGCTATAGAGAATGCGAAGGGCCCTTAGCCCAACTCGCATTGGAGAAATCTCAACTTCGCTAGCAGTACCGAAGGACCCTTGGGGACCAGCAGCACGTTTGCCATTGAAAGCCCTTTTACGCTGTGTTGGATCATGTAAGACCCAACAACTCGTAAGGTTGATGTCTTCGGGCCTAAAGATCAGGTCATTGGGCTAGCTAGGCCCAACAAACAAGATTTTACACTTTTGGGTCCAAAGATGGTGTATCGACGTCTGTGCACTCTCACGTGTGTATTGAATTCCCAAATTTTCCATGTATGAATCGAGTTGTCGTCGTGTTAGTAGTTTCAGATTTGTTATTGATTCGAGACCGAATCAATTCGTTTGATAATGATTTTTGGTGTTGTTGTGTATTGTAATTCGTCGGTAGTTGCAGTGTCAATATTTGATCACAACGGATGTATTGAATTAACATTGAAATTTTTCTGTTTACAGCCCTCTTTATTTTGTAAATTTACTTTTTCAACCCTTTGAATAAATTAATTTCCGGTTTAGTCCTTAAACCATTTTTCTTGGCATTCTAACACCAAAACTTATTGAAATTGATATTTTTCAGCACATTTTTAGTTGAAAACAGTTTTAGTCCCTCAAAACACAGTTTTTCGGCTGTAACCTCTCTTTTCGCAATTTTTACACTTTTGGCCCAAATTGGAAAAATTTTGCAACTTTGGTCCTTATTTTTAACCTTTGAAAAGGACTTAGAACACTAGTAGTCCACTGTTTTACAGAAAAACACAGTTTCAGCCCCTCAAATTGGAAAATTTCGCATATTGGGCCCTATTGGGCCGAAAATGTCATTTTTAGCCCATTAAGCTTGAAATTTATATTTTTAATCCTCCAAAAGGGTATATTTCCAGAAAATACATTATTGAAACTGTTTTGACTCATTTCACCCATCAGAATTCGTAATATGTCATTTTGGGCCCTTTAACTTTACATTTTTAACATTTTGTGTCCAAAAAATGAGTTTTTAGCCCAAAGAAGATGTTATTAAGCCACTTAGCTATTTTTCTTGGAATAATTTGTATGTAGAAATATAATTGATGCTAGTATCATTTAACATAAAGTATATCTCGATTTTTAGGGGCTTATGACTAGATCCAACATCATAATCACACAAAAACACACATATAAGCATAGAAATCATACAAGGCATACAAATAATGATAGATCTACACATTTGCTTGTATTCCCCCCCCCCCCCCCCACAAAACTTATAAAAACCGAAAATAAGGGGGTATGAAGCTCACCTTGGGTGTGGTTTCGGTTTTGGAGAGGATTGGAAGAAGTTTGAAGTGATTTTCGGCCCTAACACACTATGATGAAGATCTCGGCCTTGAGGTTGTAAAGGCTTGGATATCCCCCATGCAAAAGTGAGGTGGCATGAGAAAGTCAAACCCCTCTTCTCTTCTTGGATTTGGGCCTCGGGCCGAGAATATGGAAGGGAAAAAGAGTTTTTGGGCTTTATTGCCCCTAAGCCCATATAGGAGTTAAGTTGGATGATTTTTGACCAAAAAAAATATAATATGATTTTCACACTTTGTTGGGCTAGTTTGAGTTAATTATGATTCATAATATTTAATTTATTTCATTCTAGGCCCAATATGGCCTGAAATGTTGAAATAAATAAACGTGGGTCCAATTAGAGCCCATTTAAAGGTTCTAATCCCATGATAGTCAAATTGGAGGCTTATTGGCCCAATGGGTTCAATAAGGAAGTCCTAGTCCAAAATGGACCTAGACAAGAACTTCTAGGGTTTCCAATTGCTTATTGACTATTAGTAGTATTTGTATGGTGCACTTGCTTGAAAATTAGATGTCATGGAGTAAGCATCATACATGCTCTTTGAGTTTTTGATTTCCACATTTAACTTGAGTGTATAGATTACATGACACAAAATTTCTAGTTGTGACATACAATCATAACACTTATGCTCCCACTATCATGATGATTATTATCATATAAGCATAACACTTATGCTCCCACTAGCTTTGACATGTATTCAGAAAACAAATGAACTTCCAGAAAAACAATGCCCGTTGAATTTTTGAAATTCACATTTTTGATACCAGATGCTTCGATAAGCCTTTATCTAAGCTTCTTAAACTTATACACCTTTGCCTTAGATAGCTCATATGTGTGCTTAAACAATTTAGAACTTATGTTACTAAGTTCCAATTGTTCAAACTAATTGCCAAATCTCACAATTCGAACTATGGAAAGCGATGCCGTAACCATAATCGAATTTGAGAATACAATTTTCACAATTGCTATCTTCTTAAGATCTCTCTTAGTGAAAGCATTTCCTCACAGTCATTTTCATGAAGGAGGGAATCTTATGACACTTAGATTTTATGGTGTATGAGTTCCTATCCATGTGAATTTTCCAAAACCAAAGTTTGTGACAAATTCAACCTCATATGGACTGAACTTTCTTAATCTTGATTTCTTGTCTTATGGTAACACGAGTGCCCACCATGTCTTCCAAGTAGTTTAGTAATTTGTCCTTACATATCAATGTACTATCAATCAAGTAAGGCTCTAGTATGCATTCAAATGAGAACTCATAGAACTCACATACACAATTAACTCAATTGGAATAGCATAGAAACAAAATAATGTCAGCACGACAGGTTGTAAACCTCAAGTCGTGTGCTAGTGATGATCTATAAGGTTTATTCTTGATTTGTTCTTGAAACCTTTCAAGACCATTAAGACTCCCACTGAATCCTTGATATATAAGATTCTCTTGTCAAGAAACATTTCTTGACAAAGCAAATATTCAAGAGTTAGTGTAGTTCTTATCAAGACAAAACACTTCACATAATTGGTCCTAGTTGTTCTTTGTCTTATCCAAGACAACACAACTTACCAATTTCAAATGTGCAAGAATAAGAAAACTTTTCCAAGTTCCACATTTGATGAGTGTTATAAACCTACTTAAGACTTTTCACTCAATGTCACAATCTTGACTCTAAGACTTGATATTGGAACGAAGTATGATTGACTTATTGATTTAACCATTTCTACAATACTCGATTCCTCTTCTTAGACATGCAATTGCACTAAGACTCACTTAGAGGATTTATTGAGACATGGTTCTTAATCTTTAAGACTTATCATAAAACACAATAAAAGGTACTCTCCCTTCTTCTTAGAAAAGAGAAACTTTTATCTTTCTGCCTACATGATTCTTCTTTATTCGTTCTACTATTCATTGAAACTCTTTCAATCAACTCAGAATTACACTTAATCTTATAAGTATAATCATATTTACTAAACTTTAGTAAATCATGACGAATATCTTTGCCACTCTTGTGGTGGACTCGATCAACGCACAACCTTGTGTACTTGATCTCCTTGTCCTTCAATTGACACTTTGCTAAAGAATTAGTCTAAGTTTCCCAAATGTGAAAGTTTTTTCATTCATCATACAATACACATTGCATGATTCCAAGTTTATGTCCAATTGAAACTTGAGCGATGAGAAACTCTCCCTATTTGGTAAACTTTTGACGTTTCCACAAATAAGATAATTAAGAATCAAATCCATTTTGCTAATAATAGAAGTACACAAACATCAATTTTTCATATATTTCATTGCAAGCATAAACAAATAAGATAAAAACAAAAATTTATTTTATTCATGAAAACAGCGGAAAACATGTCCTTACAATGCAAAATTCAAATGAAAAACTATGTAAGCATATACTCCTAACAAATCTATCATAACTTCCTAAGCTCAAAATCTGATCTTCGAATTCATGCGATCGAAATCCATTTCTTCGTGATCAGACTCATCTTGCTCTTCCATCAAACTTCCTCTCTTTTCTCTAATCCTGCAAAACATGCAAATGTAATCTTATCACATTATGAATAAAGAATAGGAATTTAAGTGGAGTTAGATAGTGGATTTTATACCTGAAGTAGAGCCATACTTATCGACTCTCATATCTCTTAGATTCTTCAGGTCCTTCGGGCAGCTTCGTATCCATTGCCCCTTCCCTTAGCAGCAGGAACAGGTGGTGTCCATGGAAGCATGGTTGGTTGAGTTATCAAACAAATATGCTCCATTACTTCGCCAAATCATTTCTGATTCAGTAGCAATAAGCATGTAAGTCAAGTCAATGAGGGTTGCGTCAAGTTTCATCATATAATACTCTCTTATGAACTTATCATATGATTCAGGGCGTGACTGAAGAACCCAGTCCACAGCCAACTTATTTGAGATAGACGCACCCAACATAATCAACCTATCAATGTGTGATTTCATCCCTAGGATGTGAGCACACATGGGTTTGCCATCTTGATGTTCCATTTCCAATAGGGATTCAGTGATCTTGAACCTTTCAAATCTTCGATAATTAGGGTTAGGGAGAACAATGGGAGGAAGAGGAGGAAGTGAAATCAAGCTAGTCCACAGTGATCCTTCACTTTGAATCAAGCTTTCACTTTCATTAGGAACACTTTTTCCTTGGGATTCGGGAATACCACGGTTAGAGTCAGACATCTATAAAACGGGAGAAAATTCAAGTTAAGTTGATTGAGTCCTTAATAAAACACCCAAATGAGTTATTAAGGCTAGGATCCAACACAATATTCTACAACCTAAAAGAGGGATGCCGTAATCTAGTTGCAAAATATTTGAAGGTAGGTAAATGACGATTTACCAATTTCCACCATGAAAAACGAAAGGAAGTTTAAGTTTTAAATGAATTGAAACTCCTAGATCTTTTGAGATTCATTGAACTTTTCAATGGCATGTTTAATCTCGATTATGCCCTACTATTTGTGACTAGGATGCCGAGGATCACAAATAAGGTGTGAATAACCATACGAATCACGTGGTGCACCCAATGCTACAATCACCTAATCAATGTGTCAGTTAACCACACACGCTCCATTGATCTATGACAAACATTGAGTCACCCTTCGCTACCAATGTCATCCCTAAATTAGTGTGCCGGTTAACCACACACGCTCCACTAACGTTTGACAGGGGTACGAAGTGTAATTCTATGGATTAGCATACAATTTCACATTTTTCCTAAAGTAACTATGATTTGGGAATTTGAAAAAGCATTTAGTTACTTTGTACTTCATTATACTTATAATGGAAGGTTTATGTCCTATCCTACCCGTTCGGCTAACGACCCTCCACTAGTCAAGAGTGCGGTGGGTAAGAGTGGATACACATTCAATCGTCATTTTATAGGCAATTTCCTTAAACACCCCTTATAGACCAGCTTCGTGAATGAGGCCTACTAACGGTAAGACTGATTGTTTACTCATACATATATAATACTAGACTTTTAATGTTATGTATAGTATAGGGTGTATTTTACACTTTTAAAATATTAGGTGGTTTAACTTAGTAAATTATACTTTTAATTTTAATTAAATGTAAACCAAAAACTTTATGGGTTTATTAAATCACTTTTAATTATGCACTTTAATTTGTTAATAAAACCATAAGGGTGTCATTTGAACTTTTCAAATTAATAGGGTTTTAGAATTTAACATTTCAAAATTAAACTTTTAGTCAAATTTTAAATTCCAAAACTTGAGGGCAAGTTTTGAAACATTTCAAAACATTAGGGATCAAATAACAAATAATTCAAATTAAACAATTAATTTCATAATTATCTATATTTGACCTAATCTTATTTTAGTCACTAGATAATTACCAAATAATTTGAAATAACCCATATTTATCATATAAACAACCAATATTTAAAAGATTTGAAATTATCTATTGTTTTGGCAAGGATAATCATTAATTTAAGATAAAAATCGGATTTTAACTTCAAAAACGAATTAAGCATTAAATCCAAGTCAAAACAGCAGCTAAATCCCGAAATACACTCTGCCTGACGAACTGACTCGCCGAGTCAGACCTGGACTCGCCGAGTCCAGATACTGACTCACCGAGTTGTGTCGGGCAGAGGCAAAAAAAACTCGTTTTTCAGTAAATAATTCAACATAGCATCACATACAACAGAAACCAATCAAGTCTCTGATACCACTGATAGGTTTTGTGCATAAGAAACAATCCTATGTGCTCATACAAACCCTAATGCTTGGATCTAGATTTCTCTATTGTACATGCTTTGAATCCAAGACTAATAAACTTAGATCTAACATGTTATAAACTGAATTAGGGTTTAGAGAATTACCTTTGATTGTTATATAGCAATAACAATCAATTCCTTGCTTGGATTGGCTTTAAAAGCTTAGTGCCTCAAGTGCTGCACCTCTAATGGAGACACAAACACCTTATGCAACTTGGATGAAGAGGAGAAGAAAGGAGGCTGCCCAAAAACGACTAGAAACCCTATAGAATTAGTTCCACACGTTTTTGGGGCCTAAGGGGTCCTTTATATACTTGTGTGGGCTGCTAGGGTTTCAGTCAAAACCCTAATGGACAGCTTAAACTCTAAGCAGCCCATGGAACCTTCTGGATAAGGCCATGGACGAAAATATGATGGGCTTCCATCATAATTTCGTTTACTCCTTATTCCTTTAGCATTCCTTAGCCCAATAACTCAATTATCCAATAACTGCAGTCCAGTCCCCTAAATTTAATTAATCTCTTTTAGCCACAAAATTAATTATCAATTAATTCTTGACTAATACTAATTAAACAATATGATTTCTCCTTTAATATATTATTCTTATAATATATTAATAAATCACATTTAAACCTTTCTCTCCTTAAATCATCCTACATATTGCTATGGTGAAGGCAACCCAAAAGGACCATGCTCATAATCGGGTCAAGTACATACCAAAATAGTTATGGACTTAAACACTAATCCAAAAATTGTCTCTATTTGATGAATAGGTGACTTGTAGTATCGGTTCTTGTCTTCTAGTAAGCTGTGTAGATATCTGATAGCTAGCAGGTAAGTTTTCTCATTATAGTTTGTATTGTAGTATGTGTCCTTGTGTATAGAATGTTTTTATGTTGTAGTGATTTGTTCGACTGGTAGATCTACTACGATTACATGTGCTTGCGTGTTATTTTTTTGGTGCATATGTCGACATAGTGTGGATGTGTTGAGTTGGTATTGCTTTGTACTAAAGGTAAACATACCCGAGAGGGATCCAACTATATGCTACAAGCTCGAGAACGGTCCAGCTTTATGTTGTAGGATTAGGGGGCGGTCTAACCTTGTGTTGTGGGTCCAATGTTCATGCATTGTATATGTATTGTTGTATGAGTTCTTTTAGGGGAACTCATTAAGCTTTAGATTATAGTTATGGATTTAAATGGTTTTAGGTACTTCAGATGATCGGGGAAATGCAAAGGCGTGATCATACACATCCTCCTATTCATTTATGTCGTGAGAGATTATTTTGATACTCTGATTTCTATGGATTTGTTTTGAAAACAATGTTTGTTTATCTTATGGTTTTATAAAAATGTCTTTTAATAATGCAAAAAAAAATTCAAGATTTTTGGGATGTTAGAAATAGATCATCTAGATAAATAAATTGAACCAATCTTTGTGTATGGAACCCTTGCCACTATACACTTAAAAATGTGTTAGAACACATGATTTAGGCTCTTATCTTAAGACGAAATGTCAAGGTGGTGATTATGGATGAGTTTAATGGAGTTAGATTTGATTCTTAAGGTTTTAGTCGATGTTCGGTAACAACCAAGCTGACATCTTCAATGACTTTATCCAAGATGTTGAGTTGGTTGATATTCCTTTAGGAGGTTATTATTTTACTTCAACAAATAAATATGCTAACAAAATGAGTAAGCTCAGTATGTTTTTTTTAGTTTCCTCCTGTATTCTAGATGTTTTTTCTAATCTTTCGGGACTAGATCCTCATCGAAACCTATCATATCATTGACCCCATCTTCTTAGGGAGGTGAATATTGATGACTATGGTCCTTTGTCATTCCATAAGTTCCATTCTTTGTTGCTTGAAGATGAGTTTTAAGGTATTGTTGACTATTCGTGGAAGAATGATGGGTTTGTGCATGAAAATGGTATTGTTACATTCAAAATGTAACTTAAAGTGCTAGAAAAATAAGTTGAAGGTGTGGGATTTACATAAACATAAATTGTGTTTGTTCCGTAACATACATTGTTATGTTACTGTAACCCTGTTTAAAATGGTTTCATAATTCGGGGTCGTGACCCGAGGACCGGTTATCATAAGACTTCAGGCCTTGGGGGAAAGAGAGATTTAGACCCCTTTAGATGTGGGTAATGTATATTAGGTGATCCGAGAGTTCGGTTGGTGCTTTGGAGCCCAAGGGTATAACCGTAAAGTGATAGTTTGGGCCTTTTATGAATTTTGGATTTAAGTTAAGAAAGTTTAAGGCAAATGAGAGTTGATAGGGTTGTAGAGCTTCTCATTACATTTCCGTGGATACAAGGATCATCAAAGTCGGATTTGAAATGAAGAAGTTAGGACCGTTTGAAGTTTAGACGATTTTTGGGTTAGCCGCATACGTTGGGCGTACAAGGAGCACGTTGGGCGTACTAGGGCATCCCTAGTACGCTAGGCGTAAATTGAGTATGTTAAGCGTACACGATCCGTGCCCAAACCTTATTTTTGTGGTTTGAGCCCTATTTAGGCTCCTTAACTTCACCAAACCCATTTCATTCTCAACGTCCACCTCTCCAACACCCTCCCTTGAAACCCTAACCCTAGTTTGATCCTTGTGAGCAAAAAGAAGGTATTTTCAAGTGCTTTGGATTGTTTTTGGTGTAGCTTGGAGAAGAAGGAACTCATCGAAGAAGCGTTAGTTGCATTGTAGCTTATAGATCCAGACCTTGTTCACCTTGATCTTTCTTTAGGAGGTATAAAGTTTGAATCTTGATGATGAAATTGTTAGATCTAGCTATTTTTGGGTGTTATGAGCTTTTGGTCACTTTAGTGAATAAAGTTTAGATCTTGAAAGTTTGTGACCTTTTTATGGATAAAGTTGGAAACTTTATCCATCTAAACATCATATTGACTTACATATCAAAACTTGAGACTTGGAGTTAATGAATTAAGTTTTAAAAAGTTGCGTTTTTGGTGCCTTTGATACTTAAAGACTAGATCTTGGTTGGTTGGACCATTCTAATGGATAAAGTTGGATTATGGAGTTATTAGGAACCATAGAAATATCATTTTGATAGGTTTTGATGAATCATGGTTAAGTTGATGTTCATATTATAAGTTTAGATGGATAAAAACGGGTTTTGGGTCCCATTAAGACATGTAAAGGAATAAAGGTGGAAACTTTATGGATTAAGACCTTATTTAGAGGTTAGATCTGAGTTTGGAAACTTTGGTCTTAAGCACTAAGTGCTTAGTATGAAGTTTTGGTCATTTGATGAGTACACTCGGCGTACATATACGTACGCTCAGCATAATGCAAGAAATCCCCGTCCTTGAGCTTTAGCGAGTTTTACCTTTTGCTTCAGTTGGCCGTATGCGGGGCATACAAGTTGGGTACGCTGGAAGTACTCGCGAGGTCTTCTTTTAGGCCTTTTAGGCCTTAGGTCTTTTGGAGTTTGGGGCATGGGATATTGGATCAGATATGAGAAGAGTAAAATGGTCTTTTACCCATTGGAAGTATAGAATATTGATTGGATCTTGGATTTTCGGAAATGACCTTAATTATTGATTAAGATATTTGAATATGTCTAGTGTAAGGTTTTTGGTGGTAACAGCGCGTGTGTCTCAGTTTATCTCAGATTGAGGTGAGTCTTATCACTGTGTTTGGTGGGTCGAAGGCACCAATGTCGGCCTATGAATTATTATGATTAGGATGCTAGTTGTTATTAAGACTCTTTCATGTGTAGTATGTGATATGTATACCGTATGGGATTCGATGTTAGGTGGGGCCTGATGAGTGTATTGTATGCTATTTGTTTTAGTGATTTCTGCATGTGTTTTATGTGTCTGTATGAATGTCGGGTAGGGCCCGATGCCAGGCGGGGCCTGATGAATGTGATGAGGTGGGGCCCATCTCATGTTATTAACATATATGTTCCAAGCGGGGACCGATGGTTGTTGGGCATAGCCCATTGTATGTTTGATATGTATGGTATGTGGTATTTTGGGGAACTCACTAAGCTTTGTGCTTACAGTTTTATGTTTATGGTTTCAGGTACTTCTGATATAAAATGGAAGGGTCTGGAATGACTGCACTGCATCCACCCATGTTTTCGCAACTTTATGATTTTGGGATTGTACTCTGACAAGTATTTTTACTTTGATATATTTTGAAATGATTGGAAAGGCCAAATAGCGTTTATGGTTGAATTATAAATGAAAATTTTACCTTAAATTTTTTCAGATGTTACAAGTTGGTATCAGAGCCTTGTTTTGAGGAATTCAGGCATACTCTTGGGTGTGTCTAAACTCAAACTGAGGGTTTGGTAGATTTTTCATAAAATCAAAGTTTTAGTTAAGGATTTTCTAATAAAAGAAAGGGGTGTGGTGTGTGCAATCAGCCGAGCTCAATTAAGTGATTCCCAAAATACCCATACAGGCTTGTTATGAGAATTACATGCTAGATTAGGGCTAAGGATCTGCTCAGGATTTCGTGCTAGGAGAGATGCCTTTATATGATTGATTCTTTTAGCTTTTAGAGTTGCATGCTAGTATATATGGATTCCATATGATTGGATGGATTGGCCGGTATGTGATCCCTTATAGCCTAAGAGGAATTGGATGTTATACTAGATTTGGAATCTTTCTTGGCAAGAAGTAAGTTGACATGCCCTGTGTGTGGCTGTGGCTTGGAGTGCTACTGTACAAATGCAGCTTACTTTGTGCTTTGAGGGACTCTTGATGATGTGAGTTAACTATTAAGTGAATATGTTAAGTCACATGTTGCATAGGTTAAATAATCTCAGAGTGATGGATTTGACCATACTGTGCAGATCCGTTTGAGTCAAATCGTTGTAAGGATGAGTCTTTTACTCAAAGGATTATCTAAGCTTTGTTACATGTGATTGTATTCATGAAGTTGTTAACTAACATTATTAGGAGTTCTTCAGCAGCTAATGGCAGGGTGAGGTCGGGAACCTAGGAGAACCTAGGATGTTTTGTAGTGGATTGGTTGCGATGCTTAGCGGGTATCTAGAGTATCAGTTTGAGAAAGTGACTTGGAGGATTCGGGATGATTCTTGAGGAAATTATGGATAAGTGTGGAAGTTAGTATTGGGCACATACTACTGAAAGCACAAGATCCATCTTCGAATCGAGGAGAGTCACAAAGAATCTAGGAAGCCGGTGGGATGAGGATTATCTGGGTATGTTTTGATCATGTGTATGATTGGTTTTCAAGAATGGTGATGAGAACGCATGGAGAAGGTTCAGGTTTTGGTCCTGGCTTGGGTGATGAGCCAATTAGTGAGAGGACTGCAGGGTTTTGAGTTCACGTTGGATTATAGAGCTAGAAGGTGTCTTCCGCACTAGTCCCTATCCCATAGGATCCAAGGTGGGGTTTGCCTTGGATCTCTTGCATCATGCGGCAGGGAGTTGTTGGGAATTGGTTATACAATCTATTATGCTTACTGAGTTGGAGACTATGCCTTGGGAAGAGTTTGTTACCCAGTTTAGGGCGGAGGTTGTGGTAGATATCATAGTGTAGCTGTTGGCAAGGGAGTTTGTGAGCATGTTAGGGTGCAAGACCCTGAATGATGTGATTGATGGAACCCGTGAATGGGAGATTGATTTGGAGAACCTCGGGAAGAGGAAGCCAGAGCAGGTTCAGACCATGGGGGCCCAGGCAAAGAGGCCCAAGATTCAAGATCAATGGGTGAGGGGTCAATAAGGCCGAACTCAGTGCAGCACGTGCGGGAAGATGCACGATGGGGTTTGTCGATCTAGGGGTATGGGTTACTATAAGTGTGGCAATTGATCATGTCATCAGGGATTATCCCCAAGGGACGAGCTCGTTATGTTTTCACTGCAACCAAGTGGGCCACAAGAAGGTCAAATGTCCGAAGTTGATGAGAAGATCAGTGAGGGCACCTGCTCCAGCCACTTTGAGGATTATTGATGGTCGCGAGAGCAGAGTGGAGGTTCCTATGCTAAGGAACAGGCCGAGGGGATCTGAGTTCCATCATTTGACGTTACAGGTATGTGTTGTATTCACTTCCTTCACGCTCTTATTAGTCATGTTTATGATTGTATAATTGTGTATGAGATGCTATATGTGGTTTATCTAAGTGTGCACCAAAAAATTAGAGCTCTCTTCATGATGGTCTAGACATTTTTTCCTGAGAATCTTCATATGCCATTTTGGATACCGAGTACAATGTTTAAGGGATTTCGGGTGAGCCAGTTTTGGATTTTGATGTGGGAGGCATCATCCATCATCGGAACAAGCTTATAGTAAGAAAATATTAGCAGTCGATCCGATATTTGGTAGTATCAGTAAGAATTCAAGTAATCCACAAGGTGGGCATGTCGAGTTTGAATGTAGGATATGTAAAGGTTCTTCATGGTTTCAAGGCAATGCGGAATGGGTTTGATCGTGGGTGTAAGTTCAGTAGTCATCAAGTTTATGGGAATATTAAAACTCGAGCTGGTGAAAGTTTTTCGTTGTTGATAGGTATAAACGATTGCTCAAAACGCAAGTGTCGGATGGGTATCTGTCAAATTCATATCTTCTAGATGCAAGGGTGGTACTCGCATAAAGAGATTTAACGAAAAGATCTAGTAGAAACCGGTTGTCCCCACCTGGGACAAAAAACTCAGAAGTCAGGAGTGCTTGTATCGCTCAGGAGGGATGTCAACTGATTGTTGATAAGCTTTGAATCAATTACTACTGTTGGTAGGGCAAAAGCCAAAGTGCACCATCACTCTAGGGTGTGAGTGATGAATTAATCTCATAGGTTTGTTGGGGTGTTTGGATTGTCGAAAGGATTTAAATGGACATTGATAGAAATATATAGAGTGTGTCGAATTTTTTCGATAAGTCGGTAGTTGGATTGGGGATCCGTATGTTCCGAGCACAGGTTATAGTTCTTTTTCATGAGCTGAAGTGACTTAAGGATTTAGAGTTGTATAATAGGAAGTACTTGGTATTATTGTGCTCGTTGAGATTTCGGGAAGTGTACATATGGTTTTGGAATGTGTGTGATCGCTAAAGATTGGTTAGTAATGGAATGCTAGTTCTTGTGAGATCGGGTTGTCGAAAGTTTGAATTGTAAGGTTGTGAGATGGATTGAGAATTCATAAATTTTGTGGATTGGAAGAGCATAGTCGAATCCAAGTGGGGGAGAATCTTTTGGTCTAAGGGTTGCACAAGAATAGATATTCAGGTTTCATTGGTCATTAGTAGTGACGAATGGTGGTTATGTGGGCAGGAACATGTTAAGGGTTGTGTTGGGGTCTCTCTGCCTATTATTGTCTGACTAAGTCTTTAGGGTTTGAAGCATAAACTAAAAACCTGGTTGGGGTATAGTCGAATGCAGGTTTGACTCAGGATGATTACGGTTGGTATAGTAGATAGACAGTAAGGCCATTAGTATGACAAAGACAGTATGGAAATGTTGTAAGACTATGGGGTAGTCGTAGCATACACAAGGATGATAGGCTGTCAGGGAAGTGTTGTAAGTCTACGATGTAGTCGTAGCATTCACCAGAATGAGGTTGGCCATTGTATGGGTGGCCATTAGACTGAAAGAGGATAAACGTATGTATGGGTCAAGGCGGACAATATTGTCGAAGGATTATTATTTGTTTGGAATGAGGATCATTGGATCCGAGGTGAGGCTAGGCCTGTACAACACTCGATTATGTGAGAGAGGTTCATGCGTTTGTGCAAATTGCGTGAGATCCGTGGGTGACACCCATTCATTTGTCAAGATTGGGCGAGGCCCGTTTGGTTGTAATATATTGGGTGAGACCCAGTGGGAGATTGGATTGAGCAAGGTATTGGATCACATTTAGGGTGGGATAACTCTGTGGTAAGTGGTTGGTAACCATGTGGTGGTTAGGCTGGGGTAGCCCTTATTAGTTATACTCTTAATTGGAGCCTTGTGGCTGGATCAGATGTAAGACTGCCAGTTTCCTCGGTGGATTGGGGATTTTATATCTCGGTTTAGTGGAAGGTCGTCATGGAATTGGAAGATTTCAGATAGAATGTAAGTGTAAATCTTTGGATTTCAGGATGTGAATTATGTTCCCAGTTCTCAAAAGGGGTTAAGACTCACGTTGGGAGTCACCTTTGTTTTTATGAAAGATCTTTTCAACAACAAGGTATGCTTAGGATTCTGTCTACCAAAAGTGTAGTCTAGATTTAGGACCAGAGTGATTTCTTTTGGTTCGTATTGCAGAGATAGGTCCTATTGATAGTATTTCGAAATGGTTTTGCATGTCAGAAAGTCGGATAAGTTATTGGATCCTTGGATATGAGTTGAGTAATGATGTATGTCCATTATTGGTTAAGGTTAGCATAAGCATGCATTTGTTCGTCGTAAGTATGCGAGTTCTGCCAAGAATGGGTTCGATTATTGAAAGGTCACCATATTATAGGGTCGACTTTCATTAGGGATCTAGAAGACTTAGTCGGATTGTCTGATTTCGTGGAGAGTAGCAAGGAGTTCATTCGAGGAAAAAATATAATTTAAGTGGGGGAGAGTTGTAACACCCTGTTTCAAATCATTTCATAATTCGGGTCGTGACCCGAGGACCAGTTGTCATAAGGCTTTGAGCCTTGGAGGAAAGAGAGATTTAGACCCTTTTGGATGCGGGTAATGTAAATTATGTGATCGAGAGTTCGGTTGGTGCTTTGGAGCACAAGGGTATATAACTGTAAAGTGATAGCTCGGGACTTTTAAGAATTTTGGATTTACGTTAGGGAAGTTCTAAGGAAAAGTATAATTGATAAGGTTGTAGAGCTTCTCATTACCTTTCCATGGATATAAGGATTGTTGAAATCAGATTTAAAACGAAGAAGTTATGACTGTTTGAAGTTTAGATGATTTTTGGGTTAGCCGCGTACGCTAGGCATACTAGGGCATCCCTAGTACGCTGGACGTAAATTGAGTACGATGGGCATACACGATCAGTGCCCAAACCCTATTTTCATGATTTTATCCCTATTTAAGCTCCTTAACTTCTCCAAACCCATTCCATTCTCAGCCTCCACCTCTCCAACACCCTCCCTTGAAGCCCTAACCCTAGTTTGAGCCTTTTGAGCAAAATGAATGTGTTTTCAAGTGCTTTGGAGTGTTTTGTTGCACCTTGTAGAAGAAGGAACTCATCGAAGAAGCGTTGGTTGCATTGGAGCTTGTAGATCCAGACCTCTTTCACCTTGATCTCTCTTATGGAGGTATAAAGTTTGAATCTTTATGATGAAATTGTTAGATCTAGCTAGTTTTAGGGTGTTATGAGCTTTTGGTCACTTTAGTGAATAAAGTTTAGATCTTGAAAGTTTGTAACCTTGTTATGGATAAATTGGAAACTTTATCCATCTAAACATCATATTGATTCAAATCTAAAAGCTTGAGACTTGGACTTAATGGATTAAATTGACAAAGTTGCGTTTTTGGTCCCTTTGAGACTTAAAGACTAGATCTTGGTTGGTTGGACCATTCAAATGGATAAATTTGGAAACTTTATCCATTATGGAGTTATTAGGAACCATAAAAATATCATCTTGATGGGTTTTGATGAATCATGCTTAAGTTGATGTTCATATTATAAGTTTAGATGGATAAAAATGGGTTTTGGTTCCCATTAAGACATGTAAAGGAATAAATTTGGCAACTTTATGGATTACAACCTTATTTAGAGGTTAGATCTGAGTTTGGACATTTTGGTCTTAAGCACTAAGTGCTTAATATGAAGTTTTGGTCATCTGATGAGTACGTTAGGCCCGCGTATGCATACACCCAGTGATGAATGCAAGAAGTCCCCATCCTTGAATAGTGATTTGTATCTTGTGCTTCAATAGGCCGTAAGCAGGGCATACGAGTTAGGTACGTAGGGCATACTCGCAAGGTCTTCTTTTGTGGCTTCATGAGTGTACTGTATTCTATTTATCGTAGTGATTTTTGCATGTGTTTTATGTGTCTGTATGAATGTCGGGCGGGGCCTGATGAATGTGATGAGGCAGGGCCCATCTCATGTTATTGACTGATCTATTCCGAGCGGGGACCGATAGTTGTTGGGCATGGCTCATTGTATGTTTGATATGTATGGTATATGGTATTTTGGGGAACTCACTAAGCTTTGTGCTTACAGTTTTATGTTTATTGTTTCAGGTACTTCGAATATAAAAGAGAAGGGTCTGGCATGACTGCACTGCATCCACCCATGTTTTCGCAACTTTATGATTTTGGGATTATAAATGAAAATTTTACCTTAAAATTTTTGGGATGTTACAGTTATTTATTTCTTGTTCCATAACATACATTGATTTTGAGATTTAATTTCTCTCTAATGATACATTACTATGTTACTCATTTCTTATACCATGATAGATATTGATTTAGATCCATAAATATAACAAATTATATTCATGGATCGATATCATTATTTCTTATCATACATAATAAAGTTTATTATCCTTATATCTAATTAACCCTTATTACAAAATATAAGTGAGATCTATCATAATCTATAAATGTATTAGTATTGTCTAGTTAATATATATTTAGTTGCTCAAGTTAGTTAAGCATACATGTTTTTAATTATATAACAGATTAGATTTAAACCCGTAGAAACCACGATTGATAAAGTAAAAAAATAACATAGATTTTAAAATTAAAAACATTATTTTGTTTGTCCAATAAAATAATATCTTATAAACATTAATGATTTTAAAGTAAAATTTCAAAATAAATACGACCGAAATTATGAATACATAAGTACTTTAATTTATACTAATAAAAAACTATTTTTTTAGAATGCTATAAAATTTAACGAAACCAAACTAGCAAGAAGCTAGAGTAACAAAACAAATAAAAAACGCATTACACAAAAATAGACATAGGACTATGAAGCCAATCCGGCCAACTAAAATACCCCTTAAACCAATTTTAACACCAAGAAAATGAAAGCAAAACAATATCATCAAAAATACCATATTTCTTTGGTAACTTATTACGAAAGAGCACCTTATTTGTAAACGACCAAATAAGTCACCAAGCAACTAAACAAACTGCTTTTAGAAACTCATTTTGTAGTTTCTTAATCCGGAGACCCCACAAACAAAGTAACCAATTATCATAACACAACAGAATAGGCACATCCAAGCCCCACCAAAGTAACACTCTATTCTGAATTTCCACAACCAAAGAACAAGAGAAGAAGAGATGATTGCCAAAATCAACTCCAGCTTGACGAAAAATAGGGCATTGTAAGGAAGAAATATTCATCCCTCTTCTCAAAAGGAATAAACGAGTACTAATAAAAAACTATTAGACATATTTTAAAAAATTGTCTTGAATCACAAATGTCCAAGGACTTAATGAATATGACATTAGATGCCATATTGTTAAGTTTATATTCACCGTCTAAAATTAACATTTTTTATCCATCTCTGTATTTAATTCTGTTTTGCAAGGGATAAAAGATAGAAGTAATACAAAATAAGTTGATTGCTTGTTTGATCCCTAGTATATACTGTAAATTGTTTTACAATTTATTTTTAACATTGTTTGATGTTATAAAAAGTATTCCATAACAATTATTGCCTAAATTCCATTTCTTGTCATCAATTCATTAACAACGATTTCTTGTTTTCTAAGCTTCTAATATAATATGACATCCTCCTTAATTTATAATCTATAAACTAATTGACCAATATATAAACATAAGGAATATGGTGACAAATTTCATGATCACATAACATGAATAGATAAATGTTGTTATTTGTTTAAGTATTCACCATATGCTTGGAGTTTCCTTAGCTGTAAATACTAACTTCATAATTTTTTTTCCATTATACATAACCTCCAATGAGTTTGAGGTCTTAAATGAAAAATACAAACAATTACAAAAAGTTAGGAATGCCAAAAATGTGTTATGGATTTACATCCACCAAGTAAACAGTCTTCACTTCTGTGTAACTATGTTACAGAAAAACTGCAACCCATAGTAGCCCAAAGAGTCATCAGTTATTACCGACGTCCTTTGACTCCTTTCAAAATTACCAGTACTTATATTTATATCCATGATCTCTATGACAACATCAATCCCTTCATGAAGTCCTTCATTACAAAAAATGAAATGCACTCAGTTGATCATGTGATAGTTATAACTTATAAAAGGGTAATTGATAATCTGGAGGTTAAGAAATAGGAGATGTCGGAGCCGAAACAGAGAAAAACGTCATATATAAATAGAAAAACAGATCCTACTCATCATAGGCACCCAAAGTTTGAAAACCTCAATTTTATGCATCTATGTTTACCCTCTTTAGTGGATTGATTTCGATTAGAGTCTTGATAAACACCATCCTCGATAAATTAGGGTTTGAATAAAAACCTCCGAGGAAGACGAAGACGAAGAATTCCCCATCCATGTATGTGTGAGAGAAGGGGGGGAGAAGATATGTATGTGATTTCTTGCGATTCTGCCCTGATTTTGTGCGATAGAGCAATAGATTTGAATTTGAAAAACGAACATTATGTGGGAATGTAGTTAATATTATTAATATGTTTATAAACTTAGATTGCAGAAAATCTAGAAGGAGACGATTTAGAATGGAGAAGAATTAAATAGCAGAAGAAGAGGGTTTAGAAAATGCATTGTGACAAAAATATATTCTTTTATCTATTAGATAGGTAGATATCGGTTTGCCTTATTTAAATTGTTAAAAGTTATGGGATTACTTTAATTAGTGTAATTCTGTTTTATTTTATTATTCCGTTTTAATTTAATTTAATTTTAATTCGGTTTTAAATTACACATGGCAAAAATTAAATCAGTAGTATTAAAATGACACGTGTAGATTATATACTAGTTGTGAGACCAGTACCGTATGTTGTACGGGTTGGATAAAACAAAAAATTAAATATGAAGATTTAAACAAAAATTTATTTAAATTTAAATTTTAAAATTTGAATTTAAAAGAATACATATTAAATACTATATGAATAATAATATTGTAATTTATTGATTACTTTCAGTTAAGGCAATTATTAATTGAAGTGTAAATATGATGTGTTAATCAAAAAAAGATAAAAGAATTGAGAAAATGACAAATAGAAAAAATATTTATTCAAAAATACCAAAAAATGGCATGTGTAAGCATGTATTAAGGATGATTTATTATTTTACTAGGTGAATATCCGCGCGTTGCGCACAATAAAATTAAAACTTTGGTAATCTTATGTTATTGAAAATATTTATATCATATATATTAACTATAAAATAGTAATTATTTCATTTACTTTATATAAAATTATAATTAATTTGAGCAATAGATAAAATAACGGTTATTAAAATCAAATCATTTAATGGTTTCTACTCATATTTTACGTGTGTATAGCATTAGTTATATTCGTCAACTATTTTAGTTACTACTGTTATGATTTATTAATTTAAAAAAAATTGACGGTGTTTTAATTTGATCATGATGATTATTTAAATAACCAACAACTGTTTGTAATATAACATAATTTAATTTCTAAGTTTCTATTATTTTTAACTATTATTATTATAAATTAATTTAAAAACAACTTAATTGAATTTTAGTTATTATAAAATATAGTTTTCAGACACATTTTAGTTAATTTAATTCATTGATTTAGATTCTTTTATATGTATTATATTTAATGTCTTCCTTTTAACTATGTTAAAAATACATATATTGAATTTTGTTTAAACATTATTTAATATTTTACTTTAGGTTTTAAATTTTACATTAAATTTTTAAACTTATTTGACATATTCATGTAAGTTATTTATTTAACAATATGTTGAAGTTAACAAATTAAGTATATCATATTGATAAGTCACAAAGTCTTCCATATATGATAATGTTTACAACTAAAAACATATTTAAGTTAATAAATTAAGTATATTAAATGGAAATTTGATGAGTTGGGAGTTTCAAATGGATGTGACGAAAGAAAAAATGTTTCATTTATAATATAGTATGATGATATATGCATGCATGTATCATAGCTAAGCATGTATCATAACTAAAAAATATAGTAGGTTTCAGATGAACACTCCTTAAGCATGGGTTTACACGTGTCCCGCAAAAGAGAGGAAATGTGTTGGCCAATTTAGACGAATATAACATTTTGCAAAAACCTTGTGGAGTGAGGGACTAATATTTCAAAACCATGATAAAAATAATAATAATAATAATAATAATAATAATAATAATAATAATAATAATAAGTCATACATGTGCATGCTAAAATGCCCTTATAATCATGTGCTCATTAATTAGTCATGCTTTAAACTCTTAGTATATATATACACACATAAGTAAAAGGATAAGTGGCAAGGTTCCTCACATACACAAAACATGAAAAAACAGTAGGTTATAAACTAGTCACCTAACATGAAAAATGTCTTTTGAAACTTGATGCTCAATATCCACATCAAAGTAGAGTTATGAAGATCAAGTTTTGGGAGGGAATGTCATTCTTTGAATATGAGTTTGTGTTGGTAGCTTAACATCAGCGGCCACCCCAATTATCTCAAGAAACCGAATCATATACCATGTCATATCGATCTGCCACCATTCTAATCCATGTTTTGCTGAGTATTCAAATGCATGGTGATTGTTGTGCCATCCTTCTCCAAATGCGAGTATTCCCACCCACCTTTACATGTTCATGTTGCCAATATTTTTCATGTCGTGTATATCTATCTAAACAAAATGAAAATGAAACTTTTTTAATAGGTTATCACTCACCAATTGTTTCTTGAAAGGTCTCCGGTGTCCCATGCTTGTTGTCCCCATACATGACAAGCCGAGTTCACTAGCCATGTAATGTGGTACACCCAAACTATTCTCACACCCTGTATTCAAATCAATATATTGGTGATCTTAAAAGGTTTCCGCTTTCTTGAAATAAGATATAACATCATGATACACAACAACCTCTACGTCTTAGGTTGTGAACTACAACTTTCATTATGGTTATAACTTATAATTTCATCACAAACTTATTAAGTCATTCTACTATTTTGGGAAATTTTGATGGCTTAAAGCCTTAAAGTAAAAAAGCATACGTGTGTCATACCATTCCCCATACAATAAAAGGAAATCCCCCGAGTGCATATAGAACAAGGGCGAGTGTTACTGGATGTGCGACATATGTTCTTCTAAGAAACCTATAAAATGGTTGTTTCTCCAAATCTCCAACGTTGTTCGGCTCTCCACACTACAACATGAAACATTGAAAGTAATCAAATGGTGAACAGTTAGAAATTAACATGAGAAATCCGTACCCTTTTTGTAATGTTGTCAGTATCAAGCAACCAACCCATATGACTGAACCAAAATCCTTCAATCGGGCTATGTGGATCTTTCTCCGAATCACAATATTGATGATGATACCTATGTGTGCTCACCCAATCTATTGGGTTTCCCTGATGAATTCATATTTCAGGTCAACAATGGCGAGTTTGATAAGAACAATCTGGAGTAAACAAAAATATATGCATTTTATTTTATATTTATAATTTGATTACTGTAATTTAAATGACATCTATAAGACTAGCTATAACCATCATCCTTTTCGAAATCGATTATTTTATGTGAATTTCGATATAAATGTCAGTTCAATCTTGATAATATTTCTATTATCAAAATCATTGGTTTAATAAATATGTCAAATAAGTTTATAAACAAACAGAAGAGTTGGCTATTAAAATAAAAAATTGATTTTATATAGACTATAGTATATCTAAAATAAAAATTAATAATGTTTAATTGTCACCTGAAGAGCATGGACCCCGCAATAAGCGAACGTGTATTCAAGCCATTTCGGGAGCTTGAAGCTTTTGTGAGATAGATTTCTGTGGAAGGAGAGAGTAATACCCAAAAGCCCAGTCACCACATACAACGCCACCGCTACCGATAAAGCTCCCCAACTGAATGTAAATGGAGCGAAACCACATAGCAAATGCATCGCCACCACCACTCCCGCCGTCGTCAGGTCCTTGGCATTCCATTTCCTACCCTTATACACCTCCTTCGGCCGCTTCACCACCACGTCCGACAACAAAATTCTCGCCTGTCCACCGCCTTCCACCACCGCGTTGACAATTCGCAATGCATGTCTTTTGAGGAGGTGGTGGTGGTGGGTGGTTTTGATACTCGTTTTTGTCTGTATAACCCGCCGCTGTTCGGTGTAGAGGTGACATGGTACCGATTTTGAGCGGTGGATTAGTTTTGGAAAGAATTCGGCGGCAGGAGGTGGCGCTATCAACGCCATTGGTGGTTCTGATTTATCAACCTTGATTTGTTTGATAGGTATATAAAGATGTGCTTCTATCTCCATTTTTGAATTTAAATTTTACGAATACGACGACGGAATTCTGCAAATCTTACCCAGATCATCAAATACGTAGTTGATAAAGAACCCCACGTGGCAATGCCGATAAGGCTGTGAAGATTTATTTGTATAGGAAATTTCATCCACAGATTTGTCAAAAGATCTTAAATTGTTGATATTCTTCAAGATTTCAATTCTGTGGATGGGTACTTTTATCCTGTGTTCACGCGCACCAGCTATTTGTGAAAATGCGTACAACAAGTGCTTCATTATGCCACTCGTTGACTCAAGTTGTATGGTCTGGTCGTGCTAATTCCAGACCTTCCATTGCAATCACACATGGTAAACAGCTTTGCTATTTGAGTTTGATTGCAACTTTTGGAAATAGTATTGTATTGTATGTGTGATCATCGATCAAGACTTTCTGTTCTTCCCTTCATATAAAGCTATATATTTGTTCTACTTTAGAGTATAGAAAACACGCATAGTGAAGTCGTAGTTCATAGGGACTTCTTGTTCATGGTTCATACGACTCTGTCTGTTTCTGTCACTAAAATATAATGAGCAAAAATCTAGCGTAAAGAGTGGGTATAAACATGCATTTGTAACACCCGTTTTACATTTATCCAAATAGGTTGAGTTATACTAAAATGATTATATGATGGTTAAGTGTTGTTGGTACGTCAACCTGATCAAGTTGTCAATAAGTAAAATCATTATACATAGAAATTATACTTTGGGAATATGAACAATTAAAGATAAAGTGGCAAAGTTGGACTTTGCTACCTCTAACTTGAGTGGCGGTCGTCGGAAATCAACAGGCTAGTCGGCGATTATGGTGGTGAGGAAGCCACTGTAGCTTTCATTGTCTTCTTCTCGACTGGTACCGATGTAGCAATCGAGAAATTGTGGGTTGATGCACCATAGGTAGCTTCTTAGAAGACATTAACATTAAAGGCAACACAATGCACACAAGGACAAAGAATAAACAATGATTGAAACATACAAACAAACTTAAAGAAACAACAATAAACAAAAAAAATACAAAACACAAGTAGTAGAATTTAGTTGAAAAGAGAAACAGGTAAGGAGCGTTCCAAAAAAACAGGTAAAAACATACTTAAGAAATTGGAAAGACACAGAAGGGGAAAAAGGAATTGGTTGTGATAACCCCCAGGAAAATCAGAGATCATTTTCTAAACTTGTACAAAATTAAATATGAATGTTAGCTCACGAAAAAGCTCATCGATGCAAGAGCCATGGCCATTTAACTATGGAACTACGAATGATCTGGAAAACAAAAGGAAGAACACAATAAACTAACATTGCTTTATATAAGAGCATTGAAAACCAACATCGAAGTTCTCAAGTACAACATCAATGAGAAATGAATACATAATATTTCTTAATCACCAGCACCACCAGAACTTCAACACCAGTCATGATCGATTATTGTATCAGTGATATTGATCGATCTCTTCTTTTTGTCAGAAACTAACTTCCAATTCCTATTTTAGTAAAAAACAATATATGGTAGGACATATAAGGTCTAAAAAGTTCACTGATAACTTTTAACAAACACATGTTGAGTAAACAATTCTAACATTTAATAAAACTTACCATCCCATTCGAAATTGTTCCTTCTACGCTTCGAATCAGTACCTTTCAAACTTAAATAGAAGCATCGACCAAAGTTGATAATGTAACTGACAACCCATAATTCAAAAACCAAAAGGCCTAAAATGTACAAAGGTTGTAAATGAAAGAAGATTTAGATCGATTCTTACCTTGCTTAGCATCGAATGGAAGACATGTGCCCTTCTTTTCTCATTCATTTTTCATAATGGCGATCCCGTTAAGCACGATTGAATAAAACAGATGATTAACGAAATATAGTGAAGCAATGAATGAGGTAAATTAAGGTGGAATCAATATTAACCCTATAAATGAAATCTATAAATACATGAAATCGGAGAAGGGAAGAGACAACGATTGAAACAAAGCGAAGAATTTTGAGAACACAAGATACCTGGAGTACCGACCATGATGTGAAATCGGAGAAAAACCATTTTCAATTAAATAAAAACAATTGAAAACGAAGACGGATTAGAGAGACAAAGATGGGAGGAGATAGGATTTCACTCTCTCATATGCCTCCAATATCGACGCAGTGAAAATAAATAAAACATTATTTATGTGGCGTAATCTTGTGTTACAATGAAGAAGACGGTCGTCAAAATGTGTTGACATTTGATTGGAAGAAATAGGCGATGATACAGGTCAGGGACCAAAATTGTTAACTTATAGAAAGTGTTGTGTCCAATGTCTGAATTGCACAAAAGTAATTGTTCATAAGGTCACCCACTTTTAATATTATATATAAATGAAAAAAATGGCTGAAGATTTGGGACGTTACAATTTACTACTTTACTATGGTTTGGTTGTTATCGGTTGTAACACCTGATGATTTTTTTAAACAAATCTAAACTATTTTGGATTTTGAGGGACCACTTTTTGATAAAAGTGATTGTATATCATAGATTAACAAACATTACATTTTATTGTTTAAAAAGGTCGAGTGTTAAAGATGACTCCTCTATGAACTCACCAAATTTGGGATGGATGAATTCGCCAAGTTTAACATGGCATATTATATATTTGTTTTTGGGACTTTGGGAAAAAGCATGGATCAATAAAAGACATCTTCATACCTAAGCAATTTCCTTTTAGTATCCATTCTAGTTAGATCATGGAAACATAATTCATGTGGATGGTCTTTGAGGAGTTAGTGTTGAGACTTAGAAGGGGTACCTTTTGAGACTTTCACAATATGTAGATGTCTTAATATTGTATAATGTTGGATTAAAGATTATAATTCTACATGTAAAATAATGTGTGTATGGGATAAATATCATGTATAGAAAATGATATCATGTGTAAGACGATGCATTAACCATGGTAAGAGGATGGTGTTTGGGAATAACCGGTGACATTAGTTTAGACGTGGTCTGGTATAATGTGACTATTATATCATGTATCGTTTGTAGTTGGGTGTATATCTGCTATAATTACATTGTTCCTAATGTACAAGGATATGATATTGAAATACACAATAATCTCTAAGGAAAAAAATTGGGATGTCATATCTTGAGTATGGAAAAGCAAGATACCAATATCATTTTATACTCGAAATCATAAAGGTTATTCATATAAGTCAACATTGCTTGGTTGCATCAGTTTCAACCCCTTAAATACTCACCATTATGACAATGAAGGGTCATTTACAAATATATGTAAAGTTATATATAATTTTTGTTTGAAAAATAACAAACAAAAATCGATCATATATAACTCAAAGTCAAAGACGGGGTAAAACATTATAGTAGAATAGAAGATCTTCAAGATTACCACCATAAACACATAAAATCTTCACATATACTTCACTTGATACACACACACATACACACTACAAGAAAGGAAACCGATCCAATAACTCACTTCAAAGTAGAATAGAGGCTGCAAAATATGGTTTGTTCCCAGATTTTAATGTTAGGCTACCTTAAATATGTGATAACTTTCAATTTAGGCCCTCAAAGTACAAGAAAACAAACCCATGACTCCTCTATCTGATCAAGTATCATTTTCTTGCACATTTAGCCCCTAGAATTAAACTTTAACCCAACATAAAGGTAACTTAAAGGAAATACATAACAGAACTAACCATGGTGATGGAATGGAAAATATTGGTTCGTTACATTTAGGCAACTAGATTGGTGATGACGTGTGACAAGAATAATGATGATTTTGTTCAAATAGTGAAGGTGGATGCAACACATTGTAGGAGTTGATGGCAAGTGGTGTTGGTGTTAAGTAGTAGTCGAAGATGACGACGCAAAGGTGTTGGTCGAGTTGTGTACGGTAGAGGAAACTAAAATATTATTTCTATTTCCTTTTCCCAAGGCAATGTCTCCATACTAAGCTCTTCCTCTTGATTCAGCTCAACAGTCTCATTGGAAGTCTGAACGACTATAATTTGTTCCTCGAACCTAACAATTAGCATATCAATGATCCGAACAATAACACCAAGCAACTTCTTCGGTAAGGTTTGTGAAACCTCGACGACAATCCAACCATGCAGTTCGATGTTGTTCACACAAATCTGCTCCATGTCGAGTAGTCGATATGTTGTTTAACATAAAAAAGAACTCATAACCGCCTATCCAAAGGGTTATCATTACACTACTCTTTATTTACTCATCCTCGGGTGTCCTAGATCCTCATTTTCAATCGGATGGAAAACCGTTTCAACGATGTATAAGCACACTATCTATATGCTCACTAGCTCACACTCAACCCCTTGGGTTCCATGTGATTTTCCTAACTCAAGCATGGATCCTGTGTTTCTGATAGTAGGAGCTCTACTACTATCTTCCACACCTATCCATGCCCTTTCCGAGACCTATCCCGAATTGACTGAGTCACTTCTCATGGACAATACTATGTAACACTCGTGTTTCTAGCCTAGGCATTTATATTAAGTTAATAGTCTAGGTTAACCTTTGTAACTCATTTTGAAGAAATAAAAAGGAATTATGTGAATATTATGTGAATCATGTGTTTTATGCTTAATTATTAGGGATTAATTAATTAAGAATAAAAATAAGCGTCAAAATTAAAGTGTGAGATAAGCCCGATATCTTTACATAAAGTTGAAGTGGCCGAAACAAGGATTTCGGGGATATAAAGAATACCAAAATCCGAGTTATAACGAAGAAGTTATGACCTGTCGAAGTTTCGCGACAAAACCGGCACGGTGCTGAATGTCGTAAAAAGTGATTTTTTGATAAACTACTTTTTAGCCTTAGTAATCTAAACGAAAGTCGTAGTATTCGTTAAACCGAGAAGTTCGATAAAAAGAACGCCCAAATCTGACTTCGTATGAGGAAGTTATGATTTTTCGAAGTTTCAGCTTAGCAGTAGACAACTAAAAACTCGAATTTTAGATCGAGCGATTTTTAGCCGACACAACCTAAACGAGAATCGAAGGTCTCGTCATTAGGATCACAACAGTAAAAAGTCTGACGAAAACGGACGTCGGATGAAGAAGTTATGAATTTTTAATGGATTTCCTGTCCCGGTCTGTTAAAAATAATAATATAAAATTTAAAGTCAAAACTAGCCGATGAAGTCTAAACGGAAGTTGTAGAGCGTAATTTTAGCTATGCGTGCATATAAAGAACGTCAAAAACGGAGCTCGTATGCGAAAGTTATGAATTTTAGAAGATTTTGGCACAAAATTCGAGAAATTTCGCATAGATAAGCTTCACCCGGAAGTGCCACGTGTCCTCACTTCGCATGTGCCACGTATCCGGAACCTGCTGAGTCACCGAAGCCACCTGGAAAGACGTGTTGCCTTTCCTCGCATGCGAGACTGCCCTGTGTCGCCCCGTGTCCTCTTCTGATTTGACCGAAGGGAGGCCCAATCCGAAGCAGCCAGCTTTTCGGCCGAAGCTTCGCCCTGCTGTCGCGTGTTCCGAGCCTCGCATAGCCTAGCTCCGAGCCTTGCATAGCCTAGCTCCGAACATCGCATGTGCACCAGTAGACCGCGGTCCAATCAGAAGCTGCCACCGAGCCCTTCGCATGCGCAACCCTCGTGCGAGCCTTCCCTGCGAACCCTCAGATCTGCGAAGCGTGGCTCCTTCTCAGCCGTCCGATCAGAAGCTCTCCCCTATAAATAGAAGGGTGCGAGACCTCCCGGGTAACTTTGAAAATTTGTCAATTTTAACCCCTAAACCCATATTTTCTTCATCTTAACATCCCGCAAAGCCCCGATATCAATTGTAAAGCCCGAAATACTCCACGAAGTGCCCGAGAAGCCCGGAAAATTTATTTTTTCGGTTTCGAAGCCCGAATTTTGCAAAGCCCGGTTTCTCAATAAAACTCCCGGTTTTATTAGAAACGATCGTTTTAGGAAACGAATTGCTGCCCGATTATCATCAAATTAAGTGAGTGTATAGTCACTTTCATTTTACACATAGATATGAAGTATTTACCTTATAATACGTGCTATGTGTAAATATATTAATTGTTTATTTGAGGTGATTGTTGTGTTGATGTTTTATACAAGTTTTAAACTGTATAGTGATGTGTGATAAAATAAAATTGATGAGAGGCCTCGATGTGTTTTGAGATCCAGTCATCTAGCGGAGTTTGGATGACGACCACGGACTTTCTAGACAGTCCAGTGGGAAACATTAGCAGGTCCGCAACATGTAGGTGTTAATGAACTGAGAGTGTTCATTCGTTATACTCCATCCCCTCATGGTTGCCTTTAGGACATGTATGGCTGAGGAAATCCCTTAGCAGTAGTGTCCATCCCGATGATATTCTTTAAGCTAGGTCCCTTGTGACAAGTGTTTAGGACATAAAGTGAGGATAACGGAAACGGGTAATCAGGGTTATTGTTGATTGATGAACTTAGTAAGTTTATTATTATTATGGGTTGAAAACCCTATATGCTCACCAGGCTCCCAAGCCTGACTCACTCAGCTTTTTATGTTACAGGTAGTGGACCCCGAGCATAGTCGGACGACGACGAGAGATTTTTGGATTATAGGCTAGTAGTTGTAAATAACTGTTGAAAAGCTTATAATGTCTTGTTTATGCTTTTGATCTGTATCGGAACATGACATCCCGAGGTTTTGATATATATATATATATATATATATATATATATATATATATATATATATATATATATATATATGGAAAATATATACCTTCTTAATGAAGGGTTTTGATAAACTTTTATCATATTTTGTTTGGGGACCAATTCCGCAACATCTTTTAAAAAGATTTCTCTGATTTTATTTTAAAAAGCATAAATTAAATCGGTCTTTTTTGGCCGAGAAATTAGGGGATGTCACAGTTGGTATCAGAGCATTAGTTTAAGCAAACTAAGAAATTGTAGAATTTCTAGACTTGAACTTAGAATGCTAAGTGATGATTGTGAGATGAGTGGCTACCATATTTTAGTCACGAGCACTAGTTTATTTTAGGGAAGATGTCTAAAATGCCCTTATGTGCTAAATGCTATGTGTTTGCCATGTGTGCCATTGTTTGTTCGGATCTATGGTATGTTGCCGACCGGATCTGGAAACCTTATGTGTGTAGGATTCTAAGCGTATGATTACGAGATTAGAACTAACATGTAAACGTTTCGGGTGATAAGGGAATTGACATGTCTAACAAGGAAAAAGACCTAAATTCGCCTTATTTGTTATATAGATTGTAATGGCAAGAACTCGTAGTGGAGCTGCAAATGCAAACGGAAACGGGGATCAACAGCCTCAACCTCAAGTAGTTGAGGAAGTACCTATTGTAGGAGCTGCACCTGAGCCAATGACGATGGCTGGGGTACAAGCAATGATCCAGATGATGTTAGATCGCCAAATGGAGGAGACAAGGTGATTACTACAACAACATAGGGAAGATACTATGATGCCTGTTGAACAGCCTGTATTGAATGAAGGGCAATCAGTAGGAGGGAACTACTGTGGGACTCTTGGTCAAGCCAACCCACCGATAGTTAGACAAAACAACCAGCCTATATTGAATGAAGGGCATCTAAACCGCCATGTTTATCTGGGAGTCCGACACCGGTGGAAGTCATGAATTGGATCTCCGAAATGGAGACGATGTTTGAAAGTTGTGAGTGCAGCAACAAACAAAAGACTGCACTTGCGATTCCTCTGTTAAAGTCTGGTGTGTTTAGCTGGTGGAAGTTACTAGCTGATTCGATGCCCAAGGGAGAAGCTAGTAAGATGTCTTGGGAAGATTTTATGGTACAACTGAAATTGCAGTACTGCTCTGAGCAGGATCTTCTGGAAATCAATAATGAGTTCCAGAATTTAAAGAAAGGAAAGATGAGCGTTACTGAATACACTGCTAGTTTTATGGAAAAGATGAAGCTAGTTCCTCATATAGTTCCAACTGAACTCTATAAGATCAACAAGTTTGCCCTTAGATTACCAGCGGACTTTGGTCCGATGGTTAAACAAGCAACCACTTTGAAAGCCGCCATCTGGGCTGCTAAGAATGTTGAGGTTCAGATCAAAGAGAAGGGTTTGGAGAGGGCTGAAGTTGGTGAAAGGAGAAAATTTGAAGGAACTTGAGGTTCCAACAAGAAAAGCAAATTTTCTAAGTCCAAGAAGTTTGGAGGAGGAGGAGGAGGAGGTGAAGTGAAATGGTGTGAGAAGTGCAAGAAAAAGCACTTTGGGAGATGTAGTGAGGAGTTGACTTGCTTCAAATGTGGAAAGATTGGGCATTATGCCAACGTGTGTCCGTCCGACAAGAGGGTATGTTTTGAGTGCCATGAAGTAGGGCATGTTCTTAAAGACTGTCCAAAGAGGAAGGATGCCGCAAAGCCCAATCTACCACCAAAGCCGAAGGCGAGAGCCTTTCAGATGACACTTGAAGCTGCAAAAGAAGAAGTCGATGTCGCTTCAGGTACCTTTCTTGTAAACGAATTGCCTGCCCAAATTTTGTTTGATTCTGGAGCCAATTACTCCTTTATATCGCATGAATTTGGTAGAAAGCTAGCTTTGCCTGTAGATAGGCTAGTTAATGCCTTATTAGTCGAGATTGCTAGTGGCAAGTTTGTACCTGTTAGCCATCGTATGAAAAACATCCTCATTGACTTGGATGGGAATAAGTTCCACGAGGAATTATTGCCTATCGATTTAAATGGATTCGACATAGTTTTAGGAATGGATTGGCTTAGCGCCAACGATGCAGAAATATTATGTAGAAAGAATATAGTAAAAGTAAACCCGCCAGGGAAAGAGTCGTTTATGGTGTATGGAGACAAACGCAGAGTAAATTATGGAATCATTTCCCTATTGAAAGCCAGAAAATGTTTGGCCAAGGGATGTACATCATATCTAGCGTTCGTGATTGACGCTAAGATGGAAAAGAAGGAGGTGCATAATATTCCGGTGGTGTGTGATTATCCGGAAGTCTTTCCCGAAGATCTTCCCGGATTGCCCCCTGATCGACAAGTAGAATTCTGTATCGACTTGTTACCAGGAACAACGCCGATAGCAAAAGCACCATATCGATTAGCACAAACAGAGATGAAAGAACTTATGACACAACTTCAGGAGTTATTGGACAAAGGTTTCATTCGACCTAGTTCATCGCCCTGGGGAGCCCCTGTGTTATTTGTAAAGAAGAAAGACAGAAGCATGAGAATGTGCATCGATTATAGAGAGCTAAACAAAGTGACGATAAAGAACAAGTACCCGTTGCCAAGGATCGATGACCTGTTCGACCAATTGTAGGGTTCGAGCTATTTCTCGAAGATCGATCTTAGGTCGGGATACCATCAACTAAAGGTGAGAGAGCAGGATATCGAAAAGACTGCGTTTAGAACAAGATATGGACACTATAAATTTTTGGTTATGTCGTTCGGACTAACCAATGCCCCAACAGCTTTCATGGATTTGATGAATAGGGTTTGTAAACCATTCTTAGATAAATCCGTGATAGTATTCATAGACGACATCTTGATTTATTCAAAAAGCAAGCAGGAGCATGAAAAGCATCTGCGTGAAGTGCTAGAAGTCCTGAAAAAGGAGAAGCTGTATGCAAAGTTCTCCAAATGTGAATTTTGGATTCAAGAAGTCCAATTTTTAGGTCATGTGGTTAACCAAGAAGGAATAATGGTTGACCCAGCAAAGATTGAAGCTGTAATGAAGTGGGAACAACCAAAAAGTCCTACGGAGATTCGAAGCTTTTTAGGATTAGCTGGATATTTCCGAAGTTTTATCCAAGGCTTTTCTTCGATTGCTACTCCATTAACAGCTTTGACCCACAAAGGAGCTACTTATGCTTGGAATGAGAAGCATAAGGAAGCCTTTGAGAAGCTAAGGAAGAGATTGTGTGAAGCACCGATTCTTTCGTTGCCTGAAGGAGTTGATGACTTCGTAGTTTATAGCGATGCATCTAGAGTTGGGTTAGGTTGTGTTCTGACCCAAAGGGATAAAGTGATAGCGTATGCATCAAGGTAATTGAAGGAACATGAAAAGAACTACCCCACTCACGATTTGGAGTTGGCAGCGATAGTATTCGCCCTAAAGATATGGAGGCATTATCTTTATGGCACAAAGTGTAAACTTTTCACTGATCATAGGAGTCTCCAATATCTCTTTAATCAGAAGGAATTAAACATGAGGCAATGACGCTGGCTAGAGTTACTCAGGGACTACGACTGTGAGATACTTTACCACCCTGGTAAAGCAAATATTGTTGCTGATGCTCTCAGTCAGAAGGTAAACCTTGAAAAGAAAAGGCCAAGAGCGTTGAGAATTGAAGTTGTCTCGACAATTGTGGAAAGTATAAAGAAAGCCCAAGAGGAAGCTTTGGAGAAAAATGACCGAAAGGAAGAACGTTTGGGCACAACGTTAGTGTTCGGTACAAACAACCAAGGGTTGAAGGTATTCCAGGATAGGATTTGGGTACCTAAGACGGGCGGAGTAAGAGATCTTCTGATGGAAGAAGCTCTCAAGACCATGTACTCGATTCATCCCGACAGTACAAAAATGTATAGGGATTTAAAGCCCTATTATTGGTGGCCGACGATGAAGCTCGATGTTGCTAAGTATGTGGCCGAGTGTGTAACTTGTGCTAGGGTTAAGGCACAACATCAAAAACCGTATGGGAGTTTAGAACCTTTACCCGTACCCATGGGTAAATGGGAAGATATCACCATGGATTTTGTGACTAAACTGCCCAGAACAAGGAACGGTCACGACATGATTTGGGTGGTCGTTGATCGCTTCACTAAGAGTGCGCATTTCATAGCAGCCAAAGAGAAGTGGTCTATGGATAAACTTGTGAATTCTTACGTCAAGGAAATTGTGAGGCTTCACGGTGTTCCGCTAACGATTGTATCCGATCGTGATAGCCGTTTTACCTCAAGGTTTTGGAGGAGTCTACAAGAGGAATTGGGTACTAAGTTGTGTTTGAGTACAGCTTACCATCCGCAAACCGATGGTCAGAGCGAACGAACGATTCAAACATTGGAAGATATGCTGAGAGCATGTACCCTAGAATTCCAAGGTAACTGGGATGAACACTTACCTCTAGTAGAATTTTCCTATAATAATAGTTTCCACTCAACCATTAAGATGGCACCTTATCACGCTTTGTATGGGGAAAAGTGTTGAACGCCATCATTTTGGTTGAAAGCTGGGGAAAAGCAGTTTATGGGACCTGAAATAGTCCATGAGACTGTTGAAAAGTTGAAAGTGATAAGGGAAAGGATGTTAGCTGCTCAAGATCGACAAAAGAGTTATGCTAACAAGAAAAGACAACCGATATCCTTCGATGTTGGAGATTTAGTTTTACTTAAAGTCTCGCTGTGGAAGGGACTTATAAGATTTGGGAAACGAGGAAAGTTGATTCCAAGGTTTATTGGACCATTTAAAGTTCTTCAGAAGATCGGGAATCAAGCTTACAAGCTAGAGTTACCGGAAGAACTGGAGGGTATTCATAACACCTTTCATGTGTGTTACTTAAGAAAGTTCACGGGAGATGTGCCCAACATAATTCCGATTTCTGAGTTAAGGTTGGATAAAAAAAAAGAGGTTGATCGAAGAACCTGAGGCAATCGTTGATCGTAAGACTATGAATTTGCGACGCAAGATGGTCGATTTAGTGCTTGTGCGCTGGAAACATACGAATGGACCAAATCTCACTAGGGAAACGGAGAGTGACATGATGAGTAGCTACCCGCATTTGTTTGGTGATATATGATTCCGGGGACGGAATCCTCCTAAGGGGGAGAGAATTGTAACATTTGTGT
Source organism: Lactuca serriola (assembly GCF_051521515.1). NCBI lineage: Eukaryota > Viridiplantae > Streptophyta > Magnoliopsida > Asterales > Asteraceae > Lactuca > Lactuca serriola. Next base: position 275,647,593 of record NC_136412.1, on the reverse strand, counting down.
TTCTAGCCTAGGCATTTATATTAAGTTAATAGTCTAGGTTAACCTTTGTAACTCATTTTGAAGAAATAAAAAGGAATTATGTGAATTATGTGTTTTATGCTTAATTATTAGGGCTTAATTAATTAAGAATAAAAATAAGTGTCAAAATTAAAGTGTGATATAAGCCGAATATCTTTACATAAAGTTGTAGTGGTCGAAACAAGGATTTCGGGGATATAAAGAATACCAAAATCCGAGTTATAACGAAGAAGTTATGACCTGTCGAAGTTTCGCGACAAAACCGGCTAAGGTGATGAATGTCGTAAAAAGTGAGTTTTCGATAAACTAATTTTAAGCCTTAATAATCTAAACGAAATTCGTAGTATTCTTTAAACCGAGAAGTTCGATAAAAAGAACGTCCAAATCTGATTTCGTATGAGGAAGTTATGATTTTTCGAAGTTTCAGCTTAGCAGTAGACAGCTAAAAACTCGAATTTTAGATCGAGCGATTTTTAGCCGACACAACCTAAACGAGAATCGAAGGTCTCGTCATTAGGATCACAACGGTAAAAAGTCTGACGAAAACGGACGTCGGATGAAGAAGTTATGAATTTTTAACGGATTTCCTGTCCCGGTCTGTTAAAAATAATAATATAAACATTAAAGTCAAAACTAGCCGACGAAGTCTAAATGGAAGTTGTAGAGCGTAATTTTAGCTACGTGTGCATATAAAGAACATCAAAAACGGAGCTCGTATGCGAAAGTTATGAATTTTAGAAGATTTTGGCACAAAATTCGAGAAATTTCGCATAGATAAGCTTCACCCGGAAGTGCCACGTGTCCTCACTTCGCATGTGCCACGTATCTGGAACCTGCTGAGTCACCGAAGCCACCTGGCAAGACGTGTTGCCTTCCCTCGCATGTGAGACTGCCCCGTGTCGCCCGTGTCCTCTTCTGATTCGACTGAAGGGACCCCAATCCGAAGCAGCCAGCTCTCCGGCCGAAGCTTTGCCCTGCTGCCGCGTGTTCCGAGCCTCGCATAGCCTAGCTCTGAGCCTTGCATAGCCTAGATCTGAACCTTGTGCGAGCCTTCCCTACGAACCCTCGGATCTGCGAAGCGTGGCTCCTTCTCAGCCGTCCGATCAGAAGCTCTCCCCTAAAAATAAAAGGGTGCGAGACCTCCCGGGTAACTTTGAAAATTTGTCAATTTTAACCCCTAAACCCATATTTTCTTCATCTTAACATCCCGCAAAGCGCCGGTATCGATTGTAAAGCTTGGAATACTCCACGAAGTGCCCGAGAAGCCCGGAAAATTTATTTTTTTAGTTTCGAAGCCCAACTTTTGCAAAGCCTGGTTTCTCAATAAAACTCCCGGTTTTATTAGAAACGATCGTTTTAGGAAACGAATTGCTGCCCAATTATCATCAAATTAAGTGAGTGTATAGTCACTTTCATTTTACACATAGATATGAAGTATTTACCTTATAATACGTTCTATGTGTAAATATATTAATTGTTTATTTGAGGTGATTGTTGTGTTGATGTTTTATACAAGTTTTAAACTATACAAGTATTTTTATCTACAAATATGTTGGGTAGAACATGGGTAGATAGTGATGTGTGATAAAATAAAATTGATGAGAGACCTCAATGTGTTTTGAGATCCAGTCATCTAGCGGAGTTTGGATGACGACCACGGACTTTCTAGACAGTCTAGTGGGAAACATTAGTAGGTCCGCAACCTGTAGGTGTTAATGAACTGAGATTGTTTATTTGCTGTACTCCATCCCCCTCATGGTTGCCTTTAGGACATGTATGGCTGAGGAAGCCCCTTAGCAGTAGTGTCCATCCCGATGATATTCTTTAAGTTAGGTCCCTTGTGACAAGTGTTTAGGGACATAAAGTGAGGATAACGGGAACGGATAATCAGGGTTATTGTTGATTGATGAACTTAGTAAGTTTATTATTATTGTGGGTTGAAAACCCTATATGCTCACCAGGCTCCCAAGCCTGACCCACTCAGTTTTTTATGTTACAGGTAGTGGACCCCGAGCATAGTCGGAGGACGGCGAGAGATTTTTGGATTATAGGCTAGTAGTTGTAAATAACTGTTGAAAGGCTTATAATGTCTTGTTTATGCTTTTGATCTGTATCGGAACATGACATCCGGAGGTTTTGATATATATATATATATATATATATATATATATATATATATATATATATATATATATATATATATATATATGGAAAATATATACCTTCTTAATGAAGGGTTTTGATAAACTTTTATCATATTTTGTTTGCAGACCAATTCCGCAACATCTTTTAAAAAGATTTGTCTTATTTTGTTTTAAAAACCATAAATTAAATCAGTCTTTTTTGGCCGAGAAATTAGGGGATGTCACATACTAACACACATATCTACACTAGCATGTGCAACTGTAGTTATATACTTATCCAAGTGGGAGACTGTTGGACTAAGGTGTCTAAGATCATTAATAAATTGGTATATACTTGAGTTGAAAGCAAAGTCATTTTTGGGTTGCCCTCAGAACTAGTAAATGTGTAGAATGACTTCTGGCAAAAGAGGTTGATTTATTAATTTATTATATGATTAATAAATAGAAATAAATGATTTATTAATATATTATGTGATTCATATATTAATTACAAATAGTATTCTTTAATTAATAATGAATCAAAATTTAATTGGACTTAATTTTGGTAATAATTGGATTAATTAAAAGTGTAATGACTTAAAATGTAGTTGTTCAAAAGTTAAACAAGAGAATGATTCTAAATCCTTCCTATGATGGTCGAATTTTAGCTTGCCATTAGGGTTTCTAGAATGTTCCTTTTAGATAAATAAGGAGTTGTATAATTGCCTAATTTGAAATATTAATATTATATTCAAATTAGGGTTTCCAGGGTTCCTTGTATCATCTATAAATAGATCCATTGGGTTCCTTATTTTCGTGCACTGTCATAACCTAAGGATAACCGAAATTTCAATACTCTCCACGAGCATTCTAATTGCTATAGGTATAAACCGTTAATTCAGTAAGCTTTTGGTGCTTACTTTCCAAGGATTTTGAAGAAAGGTCTTATTTGGTTATTTGCTACAATAATCAAAAGGTATGTAAACCCTAATCCCTTGTATATTTCGATTATTACAAGGGTTCTTGATGTTCAATGTTTTATTGCTATCAATTAGAAAAAATATAGATCCTTTATAGGTTTTATCTTTACTTTTTCGTTTCACATGTTTTGCTATAAACTATAAAACCTATAAGTGGTATCAGACCCATAGTTTTCTATTGATTTTGTATAACATTGAATGGATCAAAATTAGGGTTTATCAAAAATAAACTCTTTTAGCTTGAAAATTTTGACTTGGCTAGGGTTTCTTGAAACGCTAGTCTCCAACCCTTATTTTCTAAAATTGTTAGGGTTCCCTTAAGACTTCCTAGTTTCCTTAATTATTATTTTAATTACCTTGAAAATTGAAACCTATCACACCCTTCCAGGGTGAAACCTTAAGTAGAACCATATTGCCAACCTGAAATTCCAACTCTGATTGGCGGCGGACGGTTTAACTCTTCTGTCGACTCTGAGCTATCTGCAGTCTCTTTTTGATCTGTTGAAATCAACGAGAGTCTCCACTTCGTAGAAGAACCAGTAGAAATCATGGATCGGGAGATCAATAGAACAAAAGAAAGTTGCATCTCCATTGAAAAGGTCTGCTGGAACACCAAATGAGGACTTGAGTACACCTTGGAGCACGAATATCAGATGAAACAAAAATATCCTCATCTTTTTCCCAAACCCGTGAAGTCCCACTCAAAATGCTAATTTCGGGACGAAATTACTTCTAACGGGGGAATGATGTGACAACCATCAATTTCTGGTCAAGTCAAAGTCAAACAAAGTCAATATGTCAAACTGGTCGAATCAACTAGTGCTTATATGTTAGGGCTTACTCTATGTTAACTAATGTATAACTCTATATCTTAATGCAAAGTATCACTTGGAAGTTTCAAATGTTCAGAAATTCTAAACCCTAATAAGGTTGAGTGATGTAACAACTCTATAAAAAACTATTTTGTGGCCTTCGGGGGTGTATAACACTCAAAATATGGTGTAACGAAGCCTAGGGTCCTTACACTACGAAGAAAAACACTAATAAAGCCCCCCTGCAAAGTCTCTCTAAATCTCTCCCACTCTATCTCTCTCTCACAAATATCTCTCTATATCTTAAATCTCTCCCAAATCTCTCTCATATCTCTCTCAAACTTTTATAAACAACCGTACCAACCCAATCCTTTACTTTGTTAAAAACAGCTCAAAACCGAAGGAGAAAACCCAAAAGCACCCTCTTGGTCTGGAACCCTCTTGGTACGGAACCCTCTTAGTCCGAAGACCTTCTGATTCGGAATCTTCTCATCCGGACAATTTCGCATGCTCCGGACCTTGTACACTTCGGAATTTCCTTCACTCCAGAAGGGTTTGCTCCAGAATCATCGCTTCAGACCATCTCGCACGTGCTAGGAAGACTCTGCCCCGGAAAGTCTCGCACCTCGGAAGACTCGGATCCGCTCCGGAAGCTGCTGATCTACTTCGGAACATAGAGTATCACTTCGGAATTTATGGTTTGGCTCCAGATTTTACCATTTGACTCCGGATTTTCAACCATTTCGGACTTTTTAGTAATTTTAAGTGATTTGACTCCGGAAATTCCCCCAGACATGTAATTTTCCTAAGTAAAACCCCAAAACTCCTATTTTATGCCAAAATTGAAGCCTTAAAGCACTATTTCATGAAATAATATCTAAGGATATATTATTTTATTCACCCACTTGGCCACTTGTATGGATTTGATTGGTTGAAAACTTACCTTCCCAAGGTGATATCACACTTACCCAAGCAAATGTCACTTTACCATCAATTCTCACCATCTTTTTCTTATCCCACATGCATATATATGGACTATAGGCCCTCCTAAACCCATTCACAGTAAACATTTTCTCTTACTTTCTCCTAAAGGCACTTTCCCTCCTTTTCCCTTTTCTCTTCAAGATCATCATCTAATATTCCCAAGAGATCCCATATTTCTTTCAAGCAAGACTCTTAAGGATTTTTGGATACGATTAGTTTCACGTACTTCTAAACTCAAAGATCATCGTTTTTATCTCGTGAATCTAACCACAACTACACATAAGGTGAGTTCATACCCCTATATTTTCACGTCTTTACTATATTTTAGGGGGGAAAATACAAGTGAAACGCAAGAAAAACTTATGTTAAAATACGAATCTTTTCGTATAGTTTCTAATGCTTCATCTACATTTTGTATAAATGGTTAATATGTATAATTAGGTTACTACTAATGTTATAGTTTACATGCAAAGTGGGTAATACACCAAGGTTTTTTATTCAAACGGAACACACTTTTAAAACTATAATAGGTATAGTTTACGAGATATTCATGATATTTTACATACTATAAACACTATAAAGAGGAAATACTTGCATTTACAAGAAAGACAGACTTTTCACACGTAAATCTATTGATACTAAATTTTGTGAGACAATTTGACTTCTCCGTACTTTTAAGTACGCATTTTAAAGTCATGTATTATAAACCATAATCTATGGTAGGGAGAGCATGATATTTGTGTATAGATCTATACGGGACTGACAATCCCGCACCTAAACTGTTAGCTACAGTTAGACCGACAGGTCTGGGGTGACAAACGTCATATCATTTCAACATTTGAAGAACATTGTTACAGGCAGATTGGTTCAATAGCACGGTTATAAAACCTCACATGGAGTATTAATAATACATTTTGGTATACGGGGCTATCAAACGCCTTAGTGATTATATATACTTATATAAATCTACTTCCATTAGTTTAGGTATGAAAAATATTTATGCATTCCGATTTTGGAACTTTTAAAACCACCACGTATTTATAGAAAATATTGGATTTTATAGAAACAAACTCGGTTACTTTATACAGAAAGGCATACAATTCTTATACAAAAACGCTTATGAACTCACCAACTTAATTGTTGACATTTTCTCAAAACTACTTGTATTTCTCAGGGATTCAGTAATACAGGTAAACATCATCTTTTGGGGAAAGGATGCTAAGGCGTCAGTTCAAAACTCATTTTGTCATCATATTGTAATTTATTTGGAAACATGTATCACATGCAACAATGTAACTTTTTAAATTATATTTATGATGGTTGTGTTACTTTCTTTACTATTACTCAACTGTTATAATACTACATGAAGTCATCCGCCCCCGAAGATTTTCGTCCTTCTGGTTTGGGTGTGTGACAGACCACTTCCACCCATCTATGCTGCCTCATGTTTAGGTTCAACTGGTCCATAAGATATCGCAAACTCTTGTGATTCGTGTAAATGATACAACGAACCACATATAGATAATGTCTCCAAATCGTGAGGGCAAACACCACTACCCCCAACTCTAGGTCATGAGTAGGATGTCATGTCTCATGCGGCTTCAGCTGCCGAGAAGCATATACAATCACTCGTCCCATATGGATAAGAAACGCCCCCAAACCAGAGATAGATGCATCATAAAATACCATGAAATCCTCAACACCCTCTGGAAGGGTCAATACCGGTGCCTCACATAACCTCTATCAAAGTGTCTCAAATGTAGTTTACTGCTTACGGCCCCATCAGAAATCCACCCCCTTCCTCGTTAGAAGAGTGAGGGGTACATTAATCTTGGAGAAATATGTAACGTCCGGGTTTCGGGGCTAAGCATTTTTAGATGATGTAATAGTCTAGGTCAACTATTGTAACTCTTTTTGATGTAATAAAGATGAAATATTTTAATTCTATGTGAATTATGTGTATTTGTGTGCTTATTACTTTATTATAAATATATATTTAGTAAAGAAAAAAATAAGCATCAAAATTAAATTGTGAGATAAGTCTGATATCTTTACATAAAGTTGTAGTGGTCGAAACAAGGATTCCGGGGATATAAAGACGTCAAAATCCAAGTTATAACGAAGAAGTTATGGCCCGCCGAAGTTTTACGGCAAAACCGGCACGGCACCAGAAGACGTAAATAGTGAATTTACAATGGAAGACTTTTTAGCCTTAGTGATCTAAGTGAAAGTCATAGAATATATTAAACCGAGAAAATCCATAAAAAGAACGCCCAAATCTGACTTCGTATGAAGAAGTTATGATTTTTCTAAGATTCGGCTTAGCAGTGCACGACCTGAAACTCGAATTTTAGTTCGAGTGGTTTTTGGCTTACATGACCTAAATGAGAGTTGCATATCTCATTAATAGGAACTCAATGGTAAAAAGATAGACGAAAACGGAGTCCGTATGAAGGTGTTACGAATTCTTCGCGGTCATTTAGCAGTCTAATCTCCTCCTACTGTTAAATTTAAGATCGGTCGAGAATTAGCCGATGGAGTCTAAATGAAAGTTGTAGATATTGTTTGTACCTATGCGTGGATATAAAGAACGTCAAAAACGGAATTCGTATGCGAAAGTTATGAATTTTTGAAAATTGGATGATTTCCATCCTGTGTGCGTCGCCACATGTCAGCACCACGCGAAACCTTGGAGCCTAGGCAACACCACGACGTGGTGAGAGCCACCACAGTGTGGTGACGCTCCAGGAACCACTCTCTAAACCTCCCAAAACCCCCCAAAAAGCCTAGGGAACCCCCTAGCACGAGGCAGAAGCCCCGGAGCGCCTGACGGCCCCGAAAGGAAGAGCCTTTGGCTCAGAAACTCTGCTCCAATAGAGCCCGATTTCCAAGGAAACCCACTGTAAGTGAGTTATACCTACCCTATCTTTAGTATAGCTTATGTTTTAATATAGTAATGTTATTAGGAATTTATAATGAGTATTTGGGCTATTATTATGAGTTATATAAGAGTGTTTCTTAACACTTATATAATAGTAATAATATCCAGACTATTAATTAGTCGTGGTTAACGTTAGACTAAACTCTAGTGGTAATGATACTTGGTTTTGTCTGAGGGAAATTGTTTTAACAGTAACGAAGTGTTGTCTGAGTACCGAGTCGTCACCTTATCAGGTGAGTGCATAGTTACTTTCAGCTTACACATAGATATGAAGTATTTTATATAAATTACGTGCTATGTATACATATTATCTGAATACTTGCTATCTATGTTGGATGAACATTTTTATACATGTTTTCAATGATTTAAACTGTATATGTATTTTATATCTACAAAAATGTTGGGGTAAAACATGGGTAGATGTAATTGGTGATGTATGATAAAATGATGAAAGGCCTCGATGTTGATGTTGTTGATTCTGTCATCTAGCGGAGTATGGATGACGACCACGAACTCTTCTAGACAGTCCAGTGGGACACTCGCAGGCTCGCAACCTGTAGGTGTTTGTGAACGATGTGTTCACCAGTGTACTCCATCCCCCACATGGTTGCCTTAAGGACATTTATTGCTGAGGAATCCCCTTAGCAGTAGTGTCCATCCCGATGATGATCCTTAGGCTAGGTCCCTTATGATAGGTGTTTAGGGACGTAAAGTGAGGATAACGGGAACGGGTAATCGGGTTATTGTTGATTGATGAAGTTAATAAACTTATTTATTGTGGGTTGAAAACCCTATGTGCTCACCAGGCTCCCAAGCCTGACCCACTCAGTTTCTTGTATTACAGGTAGTGGCGCATGAGCATAGATGTGATGTTTTGGATGAGGGATTACGGATATAAGCCTGTAGATATGAAATAATGTAGTAAGCCTTATATTGTACTGTTTATGCTTTTGATCTGTAACGAACATGACATCCCAAGTCTTTTAATGAAATACATTTCTTTGGAAATGCTTTTGATAAATCTTTATCATATTTTTTTTTGGGACAAATTCCGCAACACTTTTATTTAAAATGTTACTCTGATTTTTAAACAAAGCATAAACAAAATCGGTCTTTTCTGGCCGTGAAAATGGGGATGTCATAAAATATTGGATAAATATCCGATAATATCCCACCAAACTCAAGAAAATCATTATCTCTAAAGGAGATTTCAGAACGTCCCACTACATTATGTCCTCGTTCTTGCCCAGATCGACAAAATCCCATTTCGGTTAATGAGATGTCCCAGGAACCGGACCTATCAAAACCAAAACTCACACTTTGAGAACTTGACACACAACCGTTCTCACATAAACACTCCCAAAAGCTCTCGAAGGTGCTCCTCGTGCTGCTCTCTGGTCTTGGAATACGCCAAGATATCATCAATGAAAACAATAATTGATTGATCGAGCATCGGCCTACACACCTGATTCATCAAATCCATAAATACTGCAGGCACATTAGTTAGCCCAAATAGAATCACCACGAACTTATAATGCCCATAACGATTCCGAAATGATGTATTCTCAACATCCCCCCTCTCACACTCACCTGATGATACATGGACCTCAGATCGGTCTTAGAGAACCAAGATGCACCCTACAACTGATCAAAGAGGTCATCAACCTATGGAAGAGGATAATGGTTCTTCACCGTCAACTTGTTCAACTCCCATTAATCAATGTGCATCCGGTGTGACCATCCTTCTTCTTGACGAACAATATTGGCGCTCCCCACGGTTAACTTTTTGGCCCAATGAACTACTTGCCTAACAGCTCCTGAAGTGGAGAGGACAACTCTTACATCTCAGGCGGTGCCAAAATCCAACATCTGGCACTAGGTCAATCCTAAACTCAACCTACCTCTCAGGAGGCACATGGAGTAGCTTCTCCGGAAACACATCAGTAAACTCCCTGACGATCGGCACATCTGATACTGATGCTTGATCCCTTACCTGAGAAATAATCTCATAGGAAAGATAACTCGTACAATCGTGTTAAATATATTGTCGGGCCCTTGTAGCAGAATAGAAGCTAACCCAATCCTGGTACCCTCTCCATAAATAACCAGTTCTCCCCCACTTGGGGTCCGAACCACCACCCGCTGACCCTCGCAGTCTATCAAAGCACCAAACCAGATCAGCCAATCCATCCCCACTATCACACATACATCCCCCATGGGGATAGAAATCAAATCAATCGGACAAGGTACCGCAACGATTTCCAAGACACAATCCTAACCCATTACGGCCTATATCTGCTAGCATAATTGTTGGATTAGTGTCTAAGTCCATAACTATTTTGGTATGTACTTGACCCGATTATGAGCATGGTCCTTTTGGGTTGCCTTCACCATAACAATATGTAGGATGAATTAAGGAGAGAGAGGTTTAAATATGATTTATTAATATATTATGAGAATAATATATTAAAGGAGAAATCATATTGTTTAATTAATATTAGTCAAGAATTAATTGATAATTAATTTTGTGGCTAAAAGAGATTAATTAAACTTAGGGGACTGGAATTGTAATTATAAGATAATTATAATTGGGCTATGGATCACCTAATAATATATAGGTTGGACGAATTATATGGGAAGCCCATTAGAAATCGTCCAAGGGATATGTTAAAGGAGTCCATGGGCTGCTTAGGGCTTAAGCAACCAGATTAGGGTTTCCTAGTTGTAAACCCTAATAGCCTACATGTATATAAAGGGCCCCTATGCCTCAAAAACGTGGACAATTGATTCTATAGGGTTTCTAGTTGTTTTGGGCAGCCTCCTTTCTTTTTCTCTTCATCCAAGTTGCATATGGTGTTTGTGACTCCATTAGAGGTGCAACACTTGAGTAAGCTTTCTAAAGCCAATCAAAGCAAGCAATTGATTGTTATTGCAATATAATAATCAAAGGTAATTCTCTAAACCCTATTCAGTTTATAATATGTTAGATCTTAGTTTATTAGTCTTGGATTCAAAGCATGTACAATAGAGAAACCTAGATCCAAGCATTAGGGTTTGTATGAGCACATATGATTGTTTCTTATGCATAAAACCCATCAATAATAACTCTAACAAGCTACTACACGAATGGATATCCATTAAAAAATAAAACTAAGGATCAAAATTTCATATCGGTGATCTCTTTCGTTTCAACCTTGGCCTGCCATAGGACGTTAGACATCTGGGCTTGCACTCCCTCTGCTACCCATGCAGAACAGTTAGGTTTCAAATGAAACACACCCAAACCTTCGTGCAGTCGCGAAAGACATTCCCTCTCTCTACACACTTATAGAACTTCAACTTGTGACAAGAAAATCCATGTGTTCCCCCACACTTCCCGCTGATATCATAGCTCCCATTACTCCTAACACCCAAATTAGCAGTCTCAACATCTTCGTACTTTGCTGAATGAGCCCTTCTTCTCTTTTTGAATCATATCCCCACATCAAAATCTCCCCCAGTAGTCATGTCATTAGCACCTCTCACAATATACAAAGCTACAGTTAGTTCCTCAAGCTTGCCAATTAGCCTTCCAGTGATCCGACCCATGATACCAGACAATTCTTCGTGCAAACTATGTGAAACCTACATAGTAATTTTCTCCTGTATCTAATCAACACTCAACCCCAACTTACCCTGACCATCATCTGCAGTTCCTAAACTAGATCCCTTTGTGAACTCCATATTGGAAACAAACCAAAATGCATCAGAAATGCCACAATACACATATAATCACAACCATCATAGACATACGAACCCTTAGTGTTTGTGACTTCCGTGAGATGCGTACGGGTCCTGTGCTTTCAGTAGTATGGGCCCATACTAACTTCCATACCTACCTATATTTTTCTCAACAATCGTCACAACCACCAAACAGATACAACAACTAGGATACACATACATCCTATCATCGCCCTCTCATGAGCGGCTAACATTCCAAAACTGGTCGGCTACACCCATACTCACTCACAACGATACTCCCAACACCTGCTAAAAGCACATCATGAGCACTATATACTCCCTAAGATATCATAGGAACTACATCTCACCCTATCATTAACTGTCGAACGACCCTCGTTGGTGCTAGTTAACTACTGCATGAATACCATCACATGCAACATAACCTAAATAGTCTTAGAGTAAAATATTCAACCTTACAATGGTTGGACTCAGACAAGAGCTATGCAATAGGAGCAAATCCTTCACTCTAAAATTATTCAACCCATGCAACATGTGACTGAACGTATTGAATTAATAGTTAATTCACAACCGAAATATTCCTACAACAATAAGCAAGAAAAATCCATAAGAAATAAGGCATCATACATTATGCAATTATATCATGCAATTCCTAAAGATCTCTATCCTACAACTAGCATGATATTTTACCATATCATAACAAATAATAGTGTTGTAACTTGGGGTATACTTACTGGGCCCGACTGATCGTACACATCACATCCTTCCTTGGTTACTTTTGAAAACAATTTTGAAAATCATTTAAAAACTTTTGTAGCTCCCTATTTTGATTCTGGATTCACACAAATATTTATCCAATTTGCTCAAACCAAGGCTCTAATACCAACTTGTAACCTCTCAAAAATCACAACAAATTTAAAATTTTCAAACCAACCCATTTTCTAAAAACAAGTGTTTACATAACCATTGTTTTCAAAACATTATTAAAAATCAGAGTCTCCCAAGATCCAATCAACATAAATCAAGGATGTGTATGATCACGCCTTCGATTTACCACGGTCCTCAGAAGTACCTGAAACAAAACTAAAACTGTAAGTCAACGCCTAGTGACCTTCCCCAAAGTACCACCACAAAACATAACAAACAACAACATGCATACAGAGCCTTCGGCATGGATGGACCACCTCAATAGGCCTTCAATCTATCTGGACCACTCTTCGAGCCTTCAGTTTGATTGGTCTGCCCCGCAGGCCTTAAATCTATCCAGACCGCCTTCAGTATCTTGGCCTTCAGCAAAAAGCAGGACCGCCTCAACCCAATATACCAGCACATATCAACATATACCATAACAATCAATTACTAGCATATACAGGTAGTCATGTAGATCTAATAGATCACCACAACATAGAAACATCCTATATACTAGGATACAGATCTAACAGATCACTACAGCATAGCAACATACGGTAACCCAGGATATCCATCCAATGGGCCGACCTTGGTACCTTCGACCCGTAAGTACACTGAGGAAAACTCACCTTACAATCTGACGAATAGCTGATTAATACTCTACTCCCAAATACAGGCTTAACCCAAATCCTAAATGTCAAAACATTACCCATTCTAGATTAATAACAATTTCCCAAAATACCCTTGACAAAACTGGTCAAAATCAACAAGAGAACCGAGTCAACACAGTCGAGTCAACTCAACCAAGTTGACTTAGCCTTCATACGAGGTGCATACACCGAAGGTACGCAGGGCGTACAAGTTGTCTGAGGTGTCTATTCCAGATCAATGTACGCGCAACGTACCCATCAGTACACCCAACGTATGAAGCAGTCCTTTTCTTAACCTATTAAGACCTTATTTCTTCGACTTAACACATCCAATTGCAGAAACAAGGGCAAAATACCATCAATGGTCATAAAGTTTCCAACTTTATGACTTTACATGTCCATTAAGAGCTTAATACACAAAATCTCAACATTGTAACTGATGGGTTTTATACAAACAATCCTATGTGTGCATGCAACCCTAGTTTGGATCTATGTTCTCACTATTAGATACACAACATTATGAACATATGAATAAAACCCTAATGTAGGTTTCTATTTTCGAAATTCATATATAAGGTTAGATCACATACCTCTTGTTGTTATATAGTAATAACAACTTAAATCTTCAAACCCTTAGTCTTGAAAGCAAGCACCATAAGTGTAGTGCCTCTAATGGCTCACAAACACCACAAGCAATTGGAGAGGCTATAGAGAGAGAAGGGGAGAGGTAGAAATCGGATCTAGATACCCTAGGGATCAAGTGGACGATTTCTTATGCCTTAGGGATCTTTATATAGGGTTGAGATTAGGGTTTCAGTCCTTATCCTTATCTAGTTGCTTGCCCACCAAGCAATCATAAGATAAGCCTTGAAAAGCCCTTATCTCTTGGACCTTGGACGATTTCAAGGATATCCTTATCCTTGAATTCATTCATCCTTTAACAAGGATAATCATTGCCCTACTTTGCAACTATCACATAATTACAATTCAGCCCCTCTAGTTTAATTAATTACACTTGATCACAAAATTAATTATTGACCAATATTAATTAAACAAATATGATTTCTCCTTTAATATATTATTCTTATAACATATTAATAAATCATAATAACCTCTTTCTCTATTTATTTCTCCAGTCAAGTTGCTTTGGTGAAGGCAACCTAAAAGGACCATGCATAACCGGGTCAAGTACTTACCAAATATGGTTACGGGCTTAGACACTAATCCAACTGTCTCCCACTTGGATAAGTCTAGTAACCACAAATGTAACGTACAACTCGATTAGCAATCGTAGCTCTCAAAGATGTTGTCGAACTCTGATCTCATCAGTAACCTGTCCTTTAGATAAGGGATCGTACAATCCTATGTTTAGATATTGTGGGGATAATTTTATGGAACTAATTGTCCAACAATTGGTTTCTCGATCTCAGATTCATTTGACATAGAACTTAATTGAACACATCAATTCAGTCCTGACTGGGCCCGGCACATAAGTCAAATCAAATCATCGAGCGGCCGTGATATCGCTTTTACCCTCTTAGGATAAAAGTAATAGATAAACTTCGACTTATATGCATTTACTTATCCACTAATCAACTATACACAACAATGCGTTTTATAACATCAGTTGACTGATGCGGTTTCGCATTATCAATGCACAACCAATTAGTAAATAATAAACCATATATCTAGGTTTTAAGACCATATGATATTATCGTCTTGCGATCACTTATGTCACATTCCATAAAGTGATTCCAGCAAGCGCGGGTTTATTCCAATGCTCAAAACTTGTTCAAAAGCACTCATGAACGTTGCAACAAACCTTTGCTATGTCTAATACCTTTTAAACACTATACATGCCAATTCATGACAATCTTCATTCATACCTACTTCCAACATATGAACGATGGTGGACTGTTTGAATAATTTAATTATTCTTAATAACTCAATTATTCAGGAAGGAAAAACATGCAAATTGAAACAATAGTTAAACAACTAACATAAGACAGTAACTTTACTTATAAATAATAATCCTTTATTTAATCATCAAATGTCAATTACATTTATCTATTATATGTTTCTAAAACTATCTAATCTAAACTAATATCATCCTTCAGCCCAATGCTCCTAGCATGCTGCAAGTGCTTAACCCTACTCAGTCCCTTCGTAAGCGGATCTGCTGGGTTATCTTTTGATGATATCCTCTTAACCACGAGGTGTCCTTCTTCTACTTGATGTCTAATAAAATGATACTTTCTATCGATATGTCGAGATCTACCATGATCCCTCGGTTCCTTGGTCAAGGCAACCACTCCTTCATTATCACAGAAAATTTCCATAGGTTCCTTTATGGCAGGCACAACTCCAAGGTCACCAATGAAGTTCTTCAACCATATCGCCTCCTTTGACGCTTCGCTCGCTGCAATGTACTCTGATTCGCACGTTGAATCAGCTACAGTTTCCTTCTTGGAACTCTTACAAGTCACTGCTCCTCCATTTAGGGTAAATACCCAGCCTGACTGCTAACGGTAATTGTCTCTGTCGGTCTGGAAGCTGGCGTCGCTATACCCTCGCACCTTTAAGTCATCACTCCCTCTGAGGACTAAGAACCATTCCTTAGTCCTCCGAAGGTACTTAAGTATATTCTTGACCGTAATCCAATGAGCTTTGCCCGGGCTCCCTTGATATCTACTGACCATGCTCAAAGCAAAGGCCACATCAGGGCGAGTACAAGTCATAGCATACATGATCGAGCCAACTATGGAAGAGTAAGGTACTCGGTTCATCTCTGCTATCTCGGCTTCGGTACTCGGACTTTGAGTGTTACTCAACTTGTCATTACTCTGTATTGGTAGTTCTCCCTTCTTCGAGTTTTCCATACTAAAACGTTTTAGTACCTTATCCAAGTAAGTATTCTGACTAAGTCCTATTAGTCTCTCACTTCGTTCTCTCACTATCCTTATTCCCAAAATATAGGAAGCCTCTCTGAGGTCCTTCATAGCGAAGCACTTCCCGAGCCAGGACTTAACCTCCTGCGGAGTCGGGATGTCGTTTCCTATGAGCAGTATGTCATCGACATACAAAACGAGGAAGCTAACTATACTCCCACTGGCTTTGACATATACACATGATTCATCTTCGCTTCGTACAAATCCAAACTCTTTGAATTTCTCATCAAAGCAAAGATTCCATCTGCGAGATGCTTGCTTAAGTCCATAAATGGACTTCTCAAGCTTGCACACTCTATTGGGGTGCTTTGGATCGACAAAACCCTCTGGCTGAGCCATGTAAACATCCTCAGCCAACTTTCCATTAAGGAAAGCGGTCTTGACATCCATCTATCATATCTCATAATCATGAAATGCAGCAATGGCTAGCATCACCCTAATAGATTTTATCTTAGCAACTTGTGAGAAGGTCTCATCATAGTCAACTCCGGGAGTTTGAGTAAAGCCCTTCACCACCAGTCGTGCTTTATACGTGTGCACATTCCCATCCACGTCGGTCTTCTTCTTGAAGATCCATTTGCACCCAACCGTCTTACGTCCGGGCACATTGTCAACCAAATTCCAAACTTGGTTGTCATACATGGACTGAATCTCGCTGTCCATCGCCTCTTTCCATTTTGCAGAATCCGGGCCTGCCATGGCTTCCTTATAGCTATTAGGTTCATCTAGATTTATTAGTGTACCATCACTAATATACGTGTCCCCTTCGGTAGTAATATGAAAACCATAAAACTGGGGTTGAACTCTAACTCTTTCGGAACGTCTAAGAGGTAAGGACTCGTCAATTGGTTCAATCGGAGTTTCCTCCTCAGGTTGAGCGCCAGCGGTAGAGGTTCCTTCATCGCTCGATTCTTGAATCTCTTCAAGATCGATTTGCCTCCCACTGTCTCCTTGGCTTATGAGTTCTCGCTCTCGGAAAACCCCTCTCCTCGCAACGAAGACACCATTGTCACTCGGTCTATAGAAGAGATATCCAAAGGATCTCTGCGGGTAGCCGATGAAAATACATCACTCACTACGAGGTTCGAGTTTGTCGTGATTCTCTCGTCTTACGAAAACGTCACAGCCCCAAACCTTGATATGTGCCAACGAGGGAGCCTTCCATGTCCACATTTCGTGAGGTGTTTTGGTAACCTTCTTTGTAGGGACTCGGTTAAGGATATGGGTGGAAGTCTCTAAGGCATACCACTGGAATGAGATAGGTAGTGAAGCACGACTCATCATAGAACGGACCACGTCTAACAGGGTTCGATTACGCCTTTCTGCCACACCATTCAATTGCGGTGTCCTAGGCGGCGTCAATTGCAAAACTATTCCGCATTCCTTGAGATAGTCATGGAATTCAAGACTTAGATACTCTCCTCCTCGATCGGATCGAAGCATCTTGATTTTCCTGCCCAATTGATTCTCCACTTCATGCTTGAATTCTTTGAACTTTTCAAATATTTCTGACTTGTGCTTGATTAAGTAACTATATCCATATCTACTGTAATCATCGGTGAAAGTCACGTAGAAGCGGTTCCCATCCTTTGTGGTGGATCTAAAGGGCCCACATACGTCGGTATGTATGAGATCCAATAAACCCTCACCCCTCTCACAAGTGCCAGTGAAGGGTGACTTGGTCATCTTTCCAAGTAAACAAGATTCGCACGTGTCATCTTCCCTAAGGTCGAATGACTCCAACACTCCATCCTTTTGGAGTTGGGCTATGCGTTTCTTGTTGACATGTACAAGACGACAATGCCAGAAAGATGCTTTATCCATACTATTGGAAGAATCCATACACAACACATCATTTCCTAGGTTATCTACAACCATAACAGTTTCATAAATTCCATTACAAGGCATTGCTTCAAAGTATAAAACACCATTTAGATAAGCATAAATTGAACCATTCTCATTATTAAATGAATATCTAAATCCTTGTCTAAACAAACCATGAAATTAAATGATGTTTCTTGCCATATCTGGCGAGTAGCAACAATTATTTAAATCTAAATTCAATCCATTACTAAGCACTAAAGAATACACTCCAATCTTGGTAACAGCTGGCGTTCTTCTGTTCCCCATGATTAGATTTATTCTTCCAGGCTCCACATCCTTATTTCTTCCTAGTCCCTGCATATCAGAACAAATATGGTAACCACATCCTGTATCAAGAACCCAAGAAATAGCATGAGATGAATCATTAGATTTAATTGTGTATATACCTGCATAAGATGGCTTGATCTTTCCACCCTTGATGGCTTACAGATATTCTGGGTAGCTTCTCTTCCAGTGTCCTATTTTATGGCAATGATGGCAATCTGCCTCCTTTGGGTTAGGGTTAGGTTTAGCAGGATCAACCTTGGTCCCACTAGAATAGGAACCATCTTGTGACTTTCCCTTGCAGTGGCTCTTTGACGGAGCCTTCCTCTTCTTGCCCCTTCCCTGCCCTATAGCCAAAACAGAAGCAGCGGATGGATTAGGAGTTGGTGTGTAACGCCCGCGTTTCCAGGCTAGGCATTTTCGTTGATGTAATAGTCTAGGTTAACCCTTGTAACTCTTTTGAAGTATTAATGATGAAATATTTGAGTATTATGTGAATGATGTGAATTATGTGTTTATTTACTTAATTATTATAATTTAATGAATTAAGAATAAATTAAGCATCAAAATTAAAGTATGTGATAAGCCCGATATCTTTGCATAAAGATGTAGTGGTCGAAACAAGGATTCCAAAGATATAAAGAATGCCAAAATCCGAGTTATAACGAAGAAGTTATGACCTGTCGAAGTTTCGCGACAGAATCGGTAACGCTGAATGACGTAAAAAGTGAAATTTACGTCAGAGCGATATTTAGCCTTAGTGATCTAAATGAAAGTCGTAGAGTTCGTTAAACCGAGAGCGTGCATAAAAAGAACGCCCAAATCTGACTGCGTATGAGGAAGTTATGATTTTTCGAAGTTTCGACTTAGCAGGATGCAGCCTGAATACTCGATTTGAGATCGAGCGGTTTTTATCCGAAACAATCTAAACAAGAATTGAAGATCTCGTTAATTGTAGCGAAACGATGAAAAGTTAGGCGAGAACGGACGTCGGACGAAGAAGTTATGAATTTATAACGAAGTTTTCCTGTCCGGGCCTACTAAAAATAAATAATAAAAAAATAAAGTCAAAATTAGCCAACGGAGTCTAAACAAAAGTTGTAGAGCGTAGTCTCACCTACGCGTGGATATAAAGAACGTCAAAAACAGAGTTTGTATGACGAAGATATGAATTTTCAAAAATTTATTAAATAATTAATATTTAAATTTATTTATTATGTCCGATATTATCCGAAGAGGAGTCATCAGACTTATCCGAAGTACGCCCAGCGTATAGCGAAGCATGACACGTCTCGCACTCGAGTTCTTTGGATGATGCATGCAGTGACGATTTCGGAGGCGTACGCCCCGCGTAAGGCTGTACGCCCAGCGTACTGCGAGGCCTCAGCCTCCTATAAATAGGATGCGAGGGTTCCGGGCATTCTTGCTCATTTCTTCTCTTTTTCGTGCCGAAGCTCTGCGTGTAAACCCCCGAAGCCATCCCGACACCCCGGATCTCATATCCAAGTTAAGAAGGAAGTTTTACGCTCCTGAGATCCCGAGAAGTGCGATTCCCGAGCCGAAGCTCTGCCCGCGAGGAGTTCGATTTTTGTGGAGATCTTCCAGATCTGCCGAAGAATACTACTTCTACAAGTCGTAGTGCTATCTGATCATCTTCTGATCAAGTGAGTGTGTGGATACTTTCTTCTAACGCATAATTATGAAGTATTTTATATAAAATACGTGTTATGTGTATGTGTCTCATCTGTTGTTTGGAATATGTATTGAATGAGAATGCTATACAGGTTTTAAACTATGTATAAAAATATATATTTTTATCTACTAATATGTCGGGTAGAACATGGGTAGATATTTATGTGATAAACAGATGAGAGGCCTCGATGTTGTTTTGATTTAGTCATGTAGCGGAGTTTAGATGACGACCACAGACTTTTCTAAACAGTCATGTGGAACACTAGCAGGTTCGCCACCTGTAGGTGTTAATGAACTCAGGTGTTCATTCGTTGTACTCCATCCCCCTCATGGTTGCCTATTTGACTTATATTGCTGAGGAACCCCCGAAGCATGTGTTGTCACCCTGATGAAATATTCTTAGACTATATCCCTTATGTTAGTTGTCTTAGGGACGTAAAGTGAGAATAACGGGAATGAGTAATTGGGTTATCGTTGGTTGGTGGAATTAAATATAATTATTTATTGTGGGTTGAAAACCCTATATGCTCACCAGGCTCCCAAGCCTGACCCACTCAGTTTATTTGTATTATAGGAAGTGGCGCAAGGGCATAAGATGGATGAATCATCAAGTTGTTTTGTTTACAAGTCTGTATATGTATATATTTGTTGAATGACTTGTAATGTTATCGTTTATGCTTTATGGTCTATATCGGAACATGACATCCCGAGTTTTGATTATATAATGAAAATACATTTCGTTATGAAATGCTTTGGTAAATATTATTTTATCAAGTTTTGTTTTTGGGAACAAATTCCGCAACTCTTTCAAATCAAAAGGATTTACTCTGAAATTATTTTAAAAGCATAAATGAAAATCAGTCTTTTATGGCCGAGATTTTGGGGATGTCACATGGTGCAACAGACTTGTCCTTTAGGTTGCTCTCAGCAGTCCTTAGGAGCCCTTGAGTTTGCATAGGGTGACCTATTCCTTGTTCATGTGGTAGGTCATCCTAAATTGGTTGTAGCATGAGGGCAAGGAGTGAAGAACAATGTCGATAGCCAAATCTTCCCCAAAGTTGACATTCAACTTGCGAAGATGATCAACAAACCTTTGCATCTTTTTCAAGTGCACGGTTAGAGACTCTCCACTTCCCATTTTAGCAGTGATCATATTCGTAATGATCTCATAGCGCTCTTGCCTCGCGCTTTGGTGATATCTCTCCATCAAGTTTATATGCATCTCATAGGGATACATATCCTCATAGGACTTTTGGAATTCGGAGTTCATTGTGGCTATCATGATGCAATGAACTTTCGTTGCATCACGCTCATGGGTCTCAAAGACAGCCATTTCTTCGGGAGTAGCAGTTTCTGGATTGATCTTCTCGAGCTTTTCATCGAGAACATACTCTTTGTCCTCGTAATGCGCGATAGTGCGAATGTATCTTATCCATTCGCTAAAGTTTGATCCATCGAAAGTCACTTTTTGACAAAGGTTCATTAGTGTGAATGAGGTAGCAGCAGTGTTGTTTGCGTTAGACATCTACAAATAGAAAGGAACAAAGTTTGATTAGAGTTAAGTCCCTAAGTAACACCTAAAATGAAAATTTAGGGCTAGGACCCAACAACATTATTTACATATTAGAAAAGGGATGTCGTAATCCAACATGCAAATAATTTGGAGGTAAGTAAATGACGATTCACTAATTCTTCACCATGAAAAACATAAGCTTATGTTTTAAATGTATTGAGAATTCCTAGATTTTCTTGGAGATACATTGAACTTTTCAATGGCATGTTTAAATCTCGATATGCCCATCTTGTTTGTGACTGGGATGCCGAGGATCACAAAATGGGTGTGAATAACCATGCAAATCTACATGGTGCCTTCATTGTTACAATCACCTATTCGATGTGCCGGTAAACCACACACGCTCCATCGAACTATGACAAACAATGAATCACCCTTTACCACCTTTTCTTAGAACCAATTAGTGTGCCGGTAAACCACACACGCTCCACTAACTTCTTAGCAAGGGTGCAAAGTGTAATTTCATGGAATTGCATCAATTTCACTTTTGCCTAAAGTAACTAGGATTGGGAATCTGTAAAAATGTTTAGTTACTTTATATAGATTCATTATACTTATTAATGAGGATAGGATTGCCCTATCCTACCCGTTCGGCTAACGACCCTCCACCAGTCAAGCAAGCGGTGGGTGTGAGTGTACACCCATTAAGCGTCATTTTATAGGCAGCAACCTTATACCCACCTTATAGACCGGCTTCGTGAATGAGGCCTACTAACGGTAAGACTAGCATTTTAATTTTACATATATATTTATTAATCTTGTAATAATATAATAGTATAGGGTGTATTTTAAACATTTCAAAATACTAGGGTTTTAATCTTCAATTTAGAATTTTCAAATTTAATACCATTTAAATTAAAATTTTAAATATTAAAACTATTGATTTAATAATTGTCTTAAATTAAACTATTAATTTAAATTATCAAATCATAAGGGATTATCTAAATCATAAGGATAATTACCATTTAAACAATTAACTTATCCTAATACCTTTTATCCCTCTAAATTTCGAAAATAATAGGAGGGGATAATTCAAAATCTTTAATTACCATATTTAACTATTAAAAGATAATTACAAGATATGAGATTATCCAAATCCCTAAAATTTAGGATCTTATCTTGAGGAAGGAGGCTAATCTCGAAATCTAAGGGTTTGCAAACCCTAGATTTCGAAATCTTGGATTAATGGAAAGGATTCAAAAAACCTTTTCACAATTTTCGCAAATTAGGGTTAGGAAACCCTAATCTCGAGATTTCATGCCTTCTAGGGTTTATTGGCTATAAACCCTAATTGTCAAGTTCATACAATTGTATAATACTAATTGAAAACATGTTAACCAAAGGCTCTGATACCACTGATGGGTTTTATACAAACAATCCTATGTGTGCATGCAACCCTTGTTTGGATCTATGTTCTCACTATTAGATACAAAACATTATGAACATATGAATAAAAACCTAATGTAGGTTGCTATTTTCGAAATTCATATATAAGGTTAGATCACATACCTCTTGTTGTTATATAGTAATAACAACTTAAATCTTCAAACCCTTAGTCTTGAAAGCAAACACCACAAGTGTAGTGCCTCTAATGGCTCACAAACACCACAAGCAATTGGGGAGGCTATAGAGAGAGAAGGGGAGAGGTAGAAATCGGATCTAGATACCCTAGGGATCAAGTGGACGATTTCTTATGCCTTATGGGTCTTTATATAAGGTTGAAGTTAAGGTTTCAGTCCTTATCCTTATCTAGTTGCTTGCCCACCAAGCAATCAAAAGATAAGCCTTGAAAAGCCCTTATCTCTTGGACCTTGGAATATTTCAAGGATATCCTTATCCTTGAATTCGTTCATCCTTTAACAAGGATAATCATTGCCCTAATTTGCAACTACCACATAATTACAATTCAGCCCCTCTAGTTTAATTAATTACACTTGATCACAAAATTAATTCCTAATTAATTATTGACCAATATTAATTAAACAAATATGATTTCTCCTTTAATAAATTATTCTTATAACATATTAATAAATCATAATAACCTCTTTCTCTATTTATTTCTCCAGTCAAGTTGCTTTGGTGAAGGCAACCCAAAAGGACCATGCACAACCGGGTCAAGTACTTACCAAGTATGGTTACGGGCTTAGACACTAATCCAACAGTAACGCCTTAAGACCTTCTTTAGAATGCATGGAGGAAAAAAATCACCAAGACCACATTTTTATGACTTAAGACCCCTCATAAGGTCTGAAAGGATGAATTATTTGGTCAAGAGCATGCAATACTCAAGAATCACCATAGTTGGGACCAAAAGTTCCATAAATGAAGAACTGTTAAGATCTACAAGATGGAGTGATCAAGTTGTGAACTTTTTACCTCCTGGAGTTTGCTAGCAAGTGGGGAATCCCATATCTATGTTGCATCCAAGCTTCAAGGTCCTTGCACCAACTTCTTCTTCTACAAGAACACCAACAAAGCACACAAATGAGCTCAAAATCACTCTTCTCACTTAGGGTTTCTTACATGGTTGAAATCTCAGTTGGAGGCTGATTAGGGTTAAGGTCTTGAGCCATAAAGTTGTTTAAATATGGGGTAAACCCTAAATTTTAGGGTTTAGAACCCTCACATGTACGCCTTGTGTACGAAGAGTACGCCTAATGTACTAGGTCCCTTGCATGTACGCCATGCATACGAAGAGTACACTACACCCAACGTACTAAGTTCTGGCTAGAATTTACCAAAATGCCACTATGGGCCATTTTTTCCCTTTCTCATGCACAAGGCCTAGAATGAAATGTTTATCCATACATAGGGATAGAATCAAAATTACATCAACATCGGGATGTTACATATATGTTGTTGGTGGAGCGTGTGTGGTTAACTAGCACACTAATAGAGACTATAAAGAGTATTAATGGGTATCTCGAGAATATCGTTGTTGATGGAGCATGTGTGGTTAACCAACACATCTATTAGAGATGATAATTGACATCGTGGTTGCCAATCACATCTATTAGAGATGATAATTGCTTTTACCTACCTTTACAAAATTTACAATTAGATTAAGGAATCCCTCTTCTAGATTGTAAATTCCATAGTTGGGTCCTAGCCTTAAATATGTATTATGGGTTAAATATTAAGTATTATTTTATCATTAAACTAAAACTACTTTTCTTTTTTTATATAGATGTCTACTTCTGGTGATGCTTCTGTTCCTTTATCGTCTACCCACAGCTCAGGTTTCTCTTTGCTGTCGATCGTACCCAAGGTGACATTTGATGGCACCAACTACAACGATTGGATGCGAAACATAAAGATGGCTCTTCAATTCGAGGGCCAAGAGAATGTCCATGAAAGGGAACTTGTTGAAATCAATGAAGTCATTACTACTATAGAACAACTAGCCTCTTACAAGAAACACTACGATGATTCAATAAAAGCTACTTGCATCATGGTCGCTATTGTGATCCCCGAATTGCAGAGGTTCTATGAGGACTATTAGCCATATAAGATGAAAAATGACCTTGTGGAAAATTACCACGATAGAGCTCATCAATAAAAATATGAAGTAGTCAAAACTCTCATAGTTTACAAGATAAAAGAGGGAGAGTCAATGTACAACCACATGCAAATAATGCAAAGGTACGTAGAACACCTTGTTAGGATCAATGTGTAGTTCGACGAGGAGTTGGCCATTGACATGGTCTTGAACTCCTTACCAAGTTTTTATGATCAGTTCATCTTGGCCTATCAATCGAACAACACAAAAACCACATTGGCACAACTCCATAACTTTCTATAGACTATTGAGACGGGAATAGAGGGAAAAATCAAGCCCCTACTACTACTAGTGCTCCCGTTCTCACCATTTAGCAAAGCAAATAGAAGAATAAGAAGGTTGCTACCAAAGCTAACTGGAAGGGAAAGACCCATGTTGGGTCATATAACAATGGCCCAAAAGTGAAGCACAGTTCATACATTCTAGTTGTTAGTAACCCTAAAGAGGTCACTAGTTACTATTGTAATGACGAGGACCATTAAAAGAGGATATTCCCCAAGTAACTACAAGACATCAAGGATGGAAAGGTGAAGCCATCGCCATAAGGTATATACACTATTCAAATTAATAACTCACAATCTACTCGTTCTTGGGTCCTTGATATAGGATATGATTTTCACATTTGTTCTAATTTGCAGGTACTAAAAGAAAGTGAAGAGGTGGAGCATGGGAGGATAAATCTGATCATGGGGAATATGCGATCTTCTCATGTTACCAAGATTGGGACTTATCATCTTATGCTTAGTAGTGATGTTAGTTAAGATTTGATTAACTGTTAATATTCATCAAAAATGACGCAAAACATTATTTGATTTCATGCATTGTTCAGACAAGGTTTTTGTCACTCGTTTAATGATTTGAGTGGTTCAATTTTAGTTTATAAAAATGGTGCTTTTATATTTGAAGTTTTACCTTGAAAATGGTGTGTATAAAACAGTGACTTGTGTTGATAGCTTAGGAAAAAGTGTATTTCTCATTGATTTGTCTAATAATTAGACAAGGCATGCTTGTGGCATTGTCGTCTTGGGAACATTAACAAGAAATGCATTGCCCAACTCCAAAAGGATGGAGTGTTGGAATCATTTGACCTAAGGCCAAATGATGAGTGTGAATCTTGTCTTTTGGGCAAGATGCAAAATCACCTTTCACTAGATCTTGTTAAAGAGGTGAAGTTTTGTTAGACCTTATACAAACAAATGTGTGTGGACCTTTTAGATCCACCACAAGAGATGAAAATCGGATTTATGTAACATTTACAGATGATTATAGCAGGTATGGTTATATCTACTTGATCAAACATAAATCAGAAACCTTTAAAAAATTTCAAATAGTTTAAACATGAAGTTGAGAATCAATTACACAGGAAGATAAAGATGCTTCGATCTGATAGAGAAAGAGAGTATCTTACTTACAAGTTCCACGACTACCTCGCAGAATGTGGAATAGTTTCACAATTGACTCCTCCTAGGACACCACAACTTAATAGTGTGGCTAAGAGGCACAATCGAACCTTGTTAGACATGGTTTGTTCCATGATGAGTTAAGCCACTCTTCCCATCTCCTTCGGGGGGTATGCCTTAGTGACAGCCGCCCATATCCTTAATTTTGTCCTTACTAAGAAGGTTGCCAAAACACCTCACAAAGTTTGGGGTTTTGAAGCTTTCGTAAGATGAGAGACTCATGACAACTTAGAAGCCAGAAGTGAAAAGTGTATTTTCATTTGCTACCTACAAAAGTTTTTTGGATACTAATTCTACAGACCTAGTGAGAATGTGGTCTTTACAGCATGGAGATTAGTCTTTTGCACGAGAGAGAAAGAGAGAGAGCGAGAAAGAGGTAGAGAGAGAGAGAGAGAGAGAGAGAGAAAGATCATGTGTAAAGAGGACAATGGGAGCACAACTGATCTTGAAGATATTCAAGAGTCAACCAATGAAGGAACCTTAGAAGACACTAGCACTCAACCATAGGAATAAATTCCATTTGAGCCAATTGACAATTCATTACCTCTTCATCGTTCCAATAGAGTTAGCATGCCACCAACATTTTATGGTTTCCAACTTTCCATATAACGTCAGATGGTGAAACGTTTATCAGTGATCAAACATTGAGAAATTTATATGAGCGTGCTAACTACAAGAAAGCGATAGCAGCCCTTGAGGCTTCAAAATCGAAAGAGGAAATGGACAACGAGATCAATTCCATGTATGACAACCAAGTTTGGAATTTGGTTGATCAAGAACCTAGTCGAAAGATAGTTGGTTGAAAATGGATCTTCAATATGAAGACCGACATGGATGGAAAGCTACACACATTCAAGGTAGGACTGGTTACGAAGGGCTTTACTCTAACCCCAGGGATTGAAAATTATGAGTCCTTCTCACTAGTGGCCAAGATAAAATATATTAGGATAATGTTTTCCATAGCTGCCTTTCATGATTATGAAATTTGGCAGATGGACGTCAAAACTGCTTTCCTTAATAAGAATTTGGGTGAAAATGTTTACATGAATCAGCCAGAGGTTTTTCTTGATGCAAAGTTTCCTAATATAATGTGTAATCTTGAGAAATCCATTTATGGATTGAAACAAACATCTCGCAGCTAGAATCTTTGCTTCCATGAGAAAGTCAAAGAGTTTGGTTTCTCTAGAAGTGAGGAAGAGTCATGTGTGTATGTCAAGGCTAATAGGAGTATAGTAACCTTTATAGTATTATATGTTAATGACATACTACTTATAGGAAACGACGATCCAACCTTGCAAGAAGTAAAATCTTGGCTTGGAAAGTGTTTCGCTATGAAGGGTCTAGGAGAGGTTGCCTAAAGAATTTTGAGAGATAGAAAGAAAAGACTAATTGGACTTAGTCAGAGTACATACTTTGACAAAGTACTAAAGCAGTTTAATATGGAAAATTCAAAGACAGGAGAGCTACCTATTCAAAGCAATGCCAAATTGAGTAAGACTTAAAGCCCCAATACGAATGAAGAGATAGTTGATATGAGTCAAGTCTCCTATTCTTCGGTTTTAGGATCGATCATGTATGCTATGATATGTACTCGCCCTGATCTGTCTTTTGCTTTAAGCATGGTCAGTCGCTATTAGGGAAATCCAGGTAGAGCTGATTGGATAGCAGTAAAGAACATTCTCAAGTATCTACGAAGGACAAAGGATATAATTCTAGACTTTGGAGGTAGTGATACATTGAGAGTAAATGAATATAGTGATGCTAGCTTTCAGACAGATAGAGACAACTTTCGTTATCAATCTGGCTAGGTGTAGTTACTTGG
This sequence comes from Lactuca serriola, assembly GCF_051521515.1. NCBI lineage: Eukaryota > Viridiplantae > Streptophyta > Magnoliopsida > Asterales > Asteraceae > Lactuca > Lactuca serriola. The sequence continues at coordinate 275,619,236 of NC_136412.1, read as the reverse complement.
AAAAGTTCCAAGAAAGATACGATGGTTGATTCCACTTGCGAATTAGAGTACATAGCAGCAAGTGAAGCATCAAAGTAAGTGGCTTGGTTGAAAAACTTTATCAGAGATCTTGGAGTAGTTCCAACCATTCAGGAGCCAATGGAACTTTTCTGCGATAATGAAGGTACGGTTGCTTTGACTAAAGAATCAAGAGACAATGGTAAATCAAGATATATCGAAAGAAAGTACCATTACATCAGCCATAGAGTAGAAGAAGGTCACTTCATTGTGAAGAGAGTATCATCAGAAGAGAATCTTGCAGATCGTTTGACGAAGACTCTGAGTAGAGCAAGCATAATCAGCATGCTAGGAGCATTGGTTTGAGAGATGATATTAGTTTTAGTAGTTAAATGAGTAGTTTGAAACGTGTAACAAAATAAATGTAATTGACTTTTGGTGATTAAATGATAGAGATTATTTGAGTTTGTTTATTGTCTTTGTAAATTGTTTACTGTTGTGTTCCGTTTTGCATGTTTTACTTCCCGAATAATTTAATTATTCAAATTCCACAGTCACTAATACTTTGGGAAGTAAGTAGTGAATTAAGGTTATCATGAATTGGATCGTAGATTGTATAAGGAGGTTATACATAGCAATTGTATTGCTACAACATTCATGAGTACTTAGAAATAGAGATTTAAGTATTGGATAAACCCACACTTAGAGAATTATTTCATGGATTATAGCATGAGTAGTTATGAGACAATAATATCTTATATTCTTAAAATGGAGATATATGAGTTGTAATTTACAAGGATGTTGTTCATTTGTGTTGCGAAAACGCATCAATAACATGATGTTATAAAACGAAATGTCATGTATGATTTGGTGAGTAAATGATACAAGCATATGAGTCAAATTTTAATCGTTCCTTTTTCCCTAAAGGGAAAAGTGATATATTTGGGCTCCTCGGTGACTTGGTGTTGACTTATAGTGTTTGGCCCAACTAGGACTAAATTGATGTGTTCAATTAAAAGTCTTATGCCAACACAAATCAGAAATCGGGAAACAAAATTTGGACAATTAGATTGATTCTAATCCATGTCTCATGTCTACACGATATCTTGTAGAACGAATGAATATTTGATCACTTATCTTAGGACCAATTTCTATTCAAATCAGAGTTTGGTAGTTGCTCTGGAAGCACTCTTTGTTGTCTAATTTTGAAGTTATATTATTAATTACATTTATAGACGTATCCAAGTTGGCGACTTTTGGATTAGGTGTCCAACCCAATAACTGAATTAGTATATACCTTAATTAGTAACAAAGTCCTTTTGGGTTGCCCTTAAACCTAGTAATTGAATAGAATGACTTTTAGAGAGAGAGAGAGAGATACTAATTTATTAATTTATTATGTGATTAATAAACTAATTAGAAATTAAAATAAATAATCTATTAATATATTATGATAATAATATATTAATTAGAAATAGTATTATTTAATTATAAATTAATCAAAATTAATTTTGGAATTAATTGGAATAATTAAAATTGGAAGGATTAAAGGTGAAAATGTTCAAAAGTTGAACATTGACCAATTCTAGAACCTCCCTAAGATGGGGGGGTGCGAATTCTAGAAGGGTTCTGGGGTTTCCTTAGGCATTAAGGGAGCCTTGGATGCCTTAGGGAGCAAGGAAAGGGGATAAGGCTTATCTAAGGAAACTTGCCTTATTTTAGTTCCCTTAGTCACCTATATAAACCCTCCATGGAGTTCATAATTTCAGCCATCTCATTCTCCTATGGGAGAGCTAAAATTTCTACACTCCATCTCCTCTCTCTTTAAACCTCCTTGTTGCTAGGGTTGGGTGTGAACCATCAGAGGCACGGGATTTCTGGTGCTAGCTTCCAAGTGACTACAAGAAGGATTTTATCTGATTATCTACTAGTATAATCAAGAGGTATGTTTTTCTTAACCCTTTTATAATTTTTTTAAAAAAATAATAGGGTTCTTAGAAGGTTCTGGATGTTCAATTGGTTATTGCAATCAATAGTAAAAACATAGATCCTTTAGGTTGCATCCAAACTTAGGGTTTAAGTTTTTCTGCCAAAATATGATTTTTGTAACCTATAAATCCCATCACATATATGGGTATATATAATTAAATAAACATAAATTAGAAACTTTTGAAAATTTCAAAGAGTTTAGACACAAGGTCGAGAATCACTTGGGCAGAAAGATAAAGATGCTCTGATCCAATAGAGGTGGAGAGTATCTTAGTATCAAGTTTCATGACTATCTTAAGGTATGTGGAATAGTTTCAAATTTGACACCTCCTAGGACACCATAACTTAATGGTGTGGCTGAGAGGAGAAATCGAACTTTGCTAGACATGGTTCGTTCCATGATGACTCAAGCTTCTCTTCTTATTTCTTTCTCGGGGTATGCCTTAGAGACAGCCACCCATATCCTAAATGTTGACCCTACTAAAAAGGTTTCCAAAACACCTCATAAGATGTGGACAGGGAAAGTACCCTTGCTCGCACATATCAAGGTATGGGGTTGTGAGGTTCTCATGAGACGAGAAACTCATGAAAAACTAGAACCCAAAGACAAGAGGTGTATTTTCATTAGCTACTGACATAAGTCTTTTGAATACTTGTTCTACAGACCTAGTGACAATGTTGTCTTTGTAGCTTGACGGGGAGTCTTTCGAGAGAGAGAGAGAGAGAGAGAGGAAAGGGGGAGAGCTCATATTCAAAGAGGACAGTGTGAGTGCAATTGACCTTGAAGAGATTTATGAGTTAACCAATGAACGAAACTTAGATGGCAATAGTTGTCAACCATAGGATGAGACTCCTATTGAGCCCATTGATAATTCATTACCTCTTCATGAATCCAGTAGGGTTTGAATGTCACCCTCATTCAATGGTTTCCATATTATGTTGGATGGTGACACGTTTATCAGTGATAGAACGTTGGTAAATTTAGATGAGCATGCTAATTACAAGGAAGCGATGGCAGTCCCTGCGGCTGCTAAATGGAAAGAGGCAATGGATAACGTGATCCATTCTATGTATGGTAACCAAGTTTGGAATTTGGTTGATAATATACCAGGTCAAAAGACATTTGGATGCAAATAGATCTTCAAGAAAAAGACCTACATATATGGAAAGGTGTACACATTCAAGGCACGATTGGTTATGATGGGCTTTACTCAAACCCAAGGGATTGACTATGATGAGACATGCTCACCAGTGGCTAAGATAAAGTCTATCAGAATAATGCTCGCAAAAGCAGTGTTTTATGATTATGGCAAATGGATGTTAACACATCTTTCCTAAATGGGAAGTTGGCTGAGGATGTCTACATGATTTAGCCAGAGGGTTTTATACATGCCAAATTTCCTAATAAAGTGTGTAAACTTGAGAAATCTTTTATGGATTTAAACAAACATCTTGCAGGTGGAATCTTTCTTCCATGATAAAGTCAAATAGTTTGGATTCTCTATGAGTGAGGATGAGTCATGTATGTATGTTAAAGCTAGTGGGAGTATAGTAACTTTTCGAATTTTGTATGTTAATGACATACTCCTTATATGAAACGACATTCCAAACTTGCAAGAAGTGAAATATTTGCTTGGAAAATGTGTTGCTATGAAGGACCTAGGGGAATCACCCTATATTCTTGGACTAAGGATTTATAGGGATAGAAAGAAATGATGTGTTGGTCTTAGCCAGAGTACATACTAGCATAAAATACTAAAACTTTTTAGTATCGAGAATTCCAAGAAAGGGGAATTGTCCATCCATCATACTGTTAAGTTTCATAAAACTCAAAGCCCCAGTATTGATGAGGAAATAGTTGACATGACTCGGGTCCCATATGCTTCGGCTGTAAGTTCGATCATGTAATCTATGACATGTACTCGCCACAATGTGTCTTATGCTTTGAGCATGGTTAGTCAGTTCCAGGGCAATCATGGCAGAGCTCATTGGACTACAGTCAAGATCATTCTTAAGTATTTACGAATGACAAAGGACATCTAGTCCTTGGTGGCAATGATACATTAAGAGTAAGTGGATATAGTGACGCAAACATTCAGACAGATCGAGACAAATTTTGTTCTCATTCGGCCTGGATATTTGTGTTAAATGGTGGAGCGGTAACTTGGAAAAGTTCCAAGCATGATATGGTGGATGATTTTACTTGTGAATCATCATACATCGTAGCAAGTAAGGCATCAAAGGAAGTGGCTTGATTGAAGAACTTCATCGGCGATCTCAAAATAGTCCTAACCATTTAAGAGCAAATGAAACTTTTCTATGATAATGAATGAGTGGTTGCTTTGACAAAAGAACCAAAAGATCATGGTAGATCCAAGCATATCAATATAAAGTACCATTACATCAGACATAGGGTTGAAGAAGGTCATCTCCTGGTGAAGCGAGTATTTGTGATGATGTCATTAGACTACCAATTGATGTGTTCAATTGGTAGTCTAATGACGTCGTCACAAATCGGGAAATCGGGAAACAAAATCTTAGAAAATAAGATTCATTATAATCCATTTCTCGTGTTCATATTATATCTTGTACAACGAAGGAATATTTGATAACTTATCTTATGGTCAATTTCTAATTGGATTAGAGTTCGGAAGTTGCTTCGGAAAGCACAATTTGCTGGTTTATTTAGAAGTTATACTTACAGTTGTCGTTATAGACTTGTCTAAGTGGGAGATTGTTGGACGAAGGTGTCTAAGATCATAACTAAATTGGTATATACTTGAATTGAAAGCAAAGTCCTTTTTGGTTTGCCCTCAGAACTAGTAATTGTGTAGAATGACTTTTGGAAGGAGAGGTTGATTTATTAATTAATTATATGATTAATAAACAGAAATAAATGACTTGTTAATACATTATACGGTTAATATATTAATTAGAAATGGTATTGTTTAATTAATAATTAATTAGAAATTAATTGGAATTAATTTTGGGATTAATTGGATTAATTAAAAGTGCAAGGATTTAAGTTGTAATTGTTCAAAAGTTGAACAACAGAAGGATTCTAGATCCTTCTTAGGGTAGCTGGATTTTGGCTTACCATTAGGTTTTTTGGAATGTTCATTTTAGATAAATAAGGAGTTGGATAGTTGCCTAATTTGAAATATTAATATTATATTCAAATTAGGGTTTCCAGGGTTCCTTGTATCAGCTATAAATAGAGCCATTGGGCTCTTTATTTTCATTCACTCTCACAACTAAGGATAGTCGAAATTTAACACTCTCCTCGTATCTTATCAAGTCTTCTAATTACTAGGGTTTGGGTACATAACATTAGAGGCACTAAGCTTTTGGTGCTTTCTTTCCAAAGCTTTTCAAGAAATATTTTGTTTAGTTATTTGCTATAATAATCAAAAGGTATGTAAACCCTAATCCTTTGTATATTTCGATTATTATAGGGTTCAGTTAGGGTTCTTGATGTTCAATGCGTTAATGCTATCAATTAGAGAAAACATAGATCCTTTATAGGTTGCATGTGCACTTAAGAGTTAAGATTTTCCGCTTCAAATGTTTTGTCATAACCTATAAAACCTATCACTCTACACTTTACGTCCTCAATCCTTGTTTCCAAAACTTTTCATTTTCCTTTTGCAAAACTTTTAAAGAAAACTTTTCAAGCTGCAAACTGGAGTTTAAACACACCGATATGTGTTTGATTCGCTCTAGTTGTGCTTTGATACCAACTTGTAACATCCCAAAAATTACAATAAATTTAAACTTGTAAAAAATTCATTTGAATATATATGTTTTTCCATTCTTGAAACTCATTTCAAAACATAATAAAAACCGTTAACTTTAACTGAAAACAAACATGACAATCAGTTCTATTAAGTTCCAAAATCAATAGTTAAAAAGCAATAGAATAAATACAATCAATATCAACATCCATAATATATCATCAATTTGCGCCTATGTGTACAATTATGCCTTTTCTTTCCCTGACACGGTACTTGACGATCCCAAAACAGTTGTTTATAGGGAAATGCCAAGCACAAAGCTTAGTGAATTCCAACATAACACCACACATCAATACAAGGCACTTACAGCTAAAGTCTTACATAAAGCGCACTTACCAGCTTAGGTAGGTCACATACAGACCAACACTTACCAGCTCACCTTAGCACATCTAAACCTAGCACTTACCAGAACAAGTACAATCCAAGCCAAACATTCAAATAGCATACACATACCATATACCACACATCCTAGTATTATTCTCATATAATCTAAAAATCACACACGATCTCATGTAAAAAGCATATACATCAATGTAATATAGTGAGAAACTCACCTCGAATTGAATGTGGATCACAACTTCTTTTCTGTAACAACCCGATATTTCAACTCTTTGTAATGACCTAAAAAGTCAAGTATTGTAACCACTTTTGAGTTAATAAAATTAACTTTGATAATAAAATGTCCAAAAAGTTCTATTTAAATTCCCTCTATGTTTAAATGTCATTAAACCATGATCGTACGTAAAAAGAGCGCCCAAATCCGGCTTCGTATATCGAAGTTAAGATTTTTCCAAGTTCAGCTTAGCAGCAGACAGCTAAAAACTTGAATCGGAGATCGAGCGACTTTTGGCCGGAATGACCTAAACGAGAATCGAAGGTCTCGACAATGGTATTTCAGCGCTAAAAAGTCTAGCAAAAACCGACGTCAGATAAAGAAGTTATGAATTTTTAAAGAAATTCCTTAATCACGTCATTTTATAAATAAATAATAAAAATAATTTCAGAATTTGCCAACGGAGTCTAAACGAAAGTTGTAGAGCGTAGTCTCACCTACGCGTGGATATAAAGACCATCGAAAACGGAGTTCGTATGAAGAAGATATGATTTTTTGAATTTTATTAAATAAATTATATATAAATTTATATCAAAAATCCGGTAATATCCGAAGGAGGAGTCAGCGTCCTCATCCGGGTTACGCGCTGCGTACCCTCGTATGCCCCGCGTACCCGAAGGCCTTGGTCTCGGTCCGTCCACGTCGCCCCTATGCGAAGCTACCGACCTGCCCCATCCGACCCGCCCCATCCGACCCGTCCCATCCGATCCGTCCCATCCGAAGCCGAGGCAGTCGAGGACTCGCTCATGCATGACGTACGTGTACGCGCTGCGTACGAGCGTACGCCCCGCATACCGAGGCTTCTCAGACCCCCTATAAATAGAAGTGCGAGGGTTTCCGAAAAACTTGCTCATTTCTTCTCATTTCCCTTGCGTTTTGCCTCGTTTTCCGTGCCCATTCAAACCCGAAGCCCTGGTCATTTTTACTCAAGTCCCGAGAGTCGATTTTACTCCCGAGATTCCCGAGAATCCCGAGAAAGATCCGCTTCCCGAGACGAAACTCTGCCCGGTTTTTCATCTCGCAATCTTCAAACTTCCAAGTGAGTTCATACCCCTACAAACACTCTTTAAATACATTTTTAAATGCTTTCTATACTCTTTTAGGGGGGGATACAAGTAAACATACGGTTATTATCGTGTATTTCATAGAATTTCACTTTACTCGTTTTTATCAAATGAACCACTTGTGATTTAGTTCTACTATGTGAAAACTCTTGTTATACTTTGCATGCAATAGATTTATACAAAGTATTTAGTAACTCCAATGTATCTTTCGTTTCTAAACCGTTTCCTATATTCTAAAAAAACTTATGATTCATGTTTGTCAAACATTGTGAAAAAGGATAAACTTTGCATGCAAAAACTATCACTTTAATACAGACTTAGTTGAGAATCCATGAGACGTGTACATCTTCAAACACTGCCTTTTTGATAAAAAGGTATCGCTACAAGTCCTGTCTATAACCAGAGTCTGCCGTTCGTAGAACGTGTCAAATGTGTATAGATCTATACGGGAAATCATGATCCCGCGCCCTGACTGTTAGCTACAGTCCATCTTTTGGGGTGACAGTTTGTCATAACGCTACGACGCCTGAAGAACGTCGCTACAGGCATATTATGTTTAGTATGGTTATAAAACTCATCGGATACACAACTATTATAGTACTTTTGAATAATGAATGAGTAGTTACTACAATTATTCATTATCTAACAAACTGAAATCTTCTGATAGGTTTATTATTTAAATCTATGTTTAAAATTCTTCTAAAGCATGTGGATTGCTTCAAAATGTTAGTCGTGGACATTAAACAAACAACTATTAGGAAAATAAGGGATTTTCTTGGTTCAACTATCTACGTTTTTCAATACCAACATTTTCATGCATCTCACACTTTTGTAAGGAAATATGGGATTTTCTTGGAAAACATACACACATTTTGGAATGGCATTCAATGATTCTAAATCACTTATGAACTCACCAACTTAATTGTTGACACTTTTTCTTTGAAATAACTTGTATTCTTAGGGAATCGTTAAGCAGGTTTGGAAATCAACTTTTGGTGAATAACGTGCTGGCATTATTTACTTCTTTTGAAAGATGTTTATGCATTTATCTTTTGAGCATGTAATGAATACAATGATGTAAACATTTTTAAAACCTTTATATATGTATGGTGGTGTGTACTTTTCTTTCTATGAACTGTTATGATACTGAACATGACGTCCTCCGCCCCCGAACCTTTTCGTCGTTCTGGTTTGGGGGTGTGACAGATTGGTATCAGAGCGTCGTTTATAGTGAATTAAGTATATCAAAACCATTTTTATTATACAACTATAAATTCAACTGGGCAAAAACACTCTGAGAAGAGTCATACTTTTGAAATTAAATTTATTTAGTTTTTTTTTAAAGTAATCATGCATTCATTTCGTACTAATAACAGTTTCACATCGGACCATTTTAGAAGTATTATAAATAAGTTGTGCAGTGCAGGTACACCTTGGGACATGTAATCGGACCTGGGAAGGATATAGCCTGATCAACTATATTTGTCCGAGAGCCGACTAACGTGCGCCGAGGAGTGTCTGCAGTGGACAACAAAATTTAAAACTTACCAAAAGCACGACATTGCATAATACTAAGGGAGCTTTTGGGTTGTCATCAACCATTAGGGTAAAATAAATGTGCTCTAGCTTACAGTAAATTCCTAACCCTATTCTCGTACAGACTAAATGGTTGGATTCCATCACCCCAATGACCCCTACTTTCCCAACCAAGGCAATGGAGGATGGATCGAAGAAGATCCCGAAGAAGACGAAGAGCCAATAGAATTGGATGAGGGAGATGACTCTGGTACAGATTTAGAGCTAGAGGTTATCAATCCACCGGCCCCACAACCTCCTGTCCATGTGAGGAACTTCCAAGGACCCACTCCTGTGTGGGGAAGTCACCTCCACCATTGGAGCCGACAACAAAGCTTACGCCCTCCCTACGGCATGTGCCGAGACTTTTATGATGTCAGAGGCGGGGGATCGGCAGACCGAGCACTTCCGGTCATGGTTGGTAAACTAGCCAACCAATGCTATCAATATGAAGTTCAAGCCAACCGGATCCGCGAGATCAACGTAGAAGTGCAGGCCCACACTTCTGACATCTGTAGGCTGGGTGGAATGCAGGACCATGCCCAACTCCAATCTGAGGCATTTCAGGCACAGATGATTGCAGCCCTGGCCGAGTTAAGGGAGCAACAAGCCGCTTTTGATAGGCGTCTAATGGAATCGAAGCAATCAGATGCGGAGTCAAGCTCCAAGCGCAGACTACGTCGCAAATAGTGCTTGCCAGGATTTCAAATTTTGTTATAAATTAGGACTTCGGATAAGAATATTATTTTCTTTAAAACTTTCTGTAATCGGAGACCTTTAGAAAGGTCAAAAAGTTTTGTCTAAACTCGGATGTAACACAACTATATGTTTAATATATATATATATATATATATATATATATATATATATATATATATATATATATATATAGGGCATATCTCTTTCTTGTTTTAATTATGTGTAGTCTATTCAATTCATAAGTACACCCATTCAAACGTTATTAATGAATCAAGCTCAAAACCCAGTGTTGGCCAAACCAAATTCTTAATCTATTTAAGGTAGTTAACTCAATATCATTCAACTCGCAACCACCGAAACTTATAATATCTCATTTTCTTTTGGCAGCGCAATGCCTCCTCGTAGATCAGCACGTACCAACGCAACCCCACCACCACCCCCACCACTAACTTATGATCCGGCAATGGTCCAGGCTGCTATCACAGCAGCAGTAGCAGCAGCCCTCTCTCAAATAAACTCCAATGCAAATGGAGGTACAGGAAGCAGCACGAATCATCCCAATCGTGGTACCGGCCAGGGCCATGTAAGGGAATGTACCTACAAGGAGTTCTCCAACTCAAAACCAAAGACTTTTAATGGCAGTGGAGGAGTCATTGCACTAATGCAATGGTTCGAAAAGACCGAAACAGTCTTTGAGATCTGCTCGTGCCAAGAAACAAGCAAGGTTAAGTTCGCTGCTTGCACCTTCATAGATCGAGCCCTCACTTGGTGGAAAAGCCATGTGAATTCGGTGACGCTCACTGTCGCTAACGCCATGAGTTGGGAAGAACTGAAATTTCTACTACTGGAAGAATACTGCCCAAGGGGCGAAGTGCAAAAGCTTGAGCAGGAGCTCTGGAATTTGAAAATGGCAGGATCTGATCTAGTCGCCTACACCGCTAGGTTCAACGATCTCGCTGCTTTGTGCCCTACCATGGTCAACCCAGAATCAAAGAAGGTCGAAAGGTACATTTGGGGGTTGTCGTCTCAGATTCAAGGGCATGCCCTAGCTTCCAACCCTATCACCTACAACAGCGCTAAACGCCTGGCTCAACGTCTCATCGACCACGGAGTGAAACAGAGTACCATTGCAGCAACCGCAAATCCACCTAGGGAGGCTCAGGGCCAGAGTAAGCCTTGGAACAAGAGGAGGGGACAATCCCTCCAGGAGAACCCCAAGAAACAACAAGTGGTAGCGACCCACGCTATTACTGTATCTACCAACTCTGCCCCCACAAGTTCATACAATGGAAAACTACCAAAATGTAACCAGTGCAACTTCCACCACCACGGTCTCTGTCGTGACCTTCAATGCACCAGGTGCAATAAGAAGGGTCATACAGCCCGCTATTGCAAAGAGCCAACCCAACAATCTGCCCCTACTGCTAATACCGGAATAAGCCATGCCTGCTTTGAGTGCGGAGACACAGGGCACTGCCGCAGGGACTGCCCGAAGGCAAACAACAGGAATACCGGCGGAAGGGGCCGAGTTTTCGCAATGGGACAAGGTGAAGCCATTGCGGACCCTACTGTTGTTACGGGTACGTTTCTTCTCGATAACTCGTATGCATGCATTTTGTTTGATAGTGGAGCGGAAAGGAGTTTTGTGAGTCACGACTTTAAAGGCATGCTAAAACCAATACCACAATCATTAAGTGAACCATTCATAGTAGAAATGGCCAACGGGAAAACCGAAGGCACTAAGGAGATATATTTAAACTGCACCCTAACTTTAAACGATAATCTCTTTCAAATCAACCTCATGCCAGTCTCGATTAAGAGTTTCGATGTCATCATTGGCATGGATTGGCTGAGTTCACATCGTGCAGACATTTTATGTTATGATAAGGCCGTTCGCCTTAATCTGCCAACCGGCGAAACCTTCATTGTCTTGGGCAACAAACCTAGTACCACTCTTAGTATCATCTCAAGTATCCAAGCTCAGAAGTACCTACGCAAGGAGTGTCACACATTTTTAGCACATGTTGTAGATGTGAAACGCGAAGTCCAGGACGTCAAGGATGTGCCCGACGTATGCGATTTTCCCGACGTGTTTCGCGAGGACCTTACAGGAATACCACCCGCAAGACAAGTCGAATTCAGAATCGATCTGATTCCCGGAGCTACCCCAGTAGCCAAAGCACCCAATCGATTAGCCCCGGCAGAGATGCAGGAGCTATCCAGCCAACTGAATGAACTACTTGGAAAAGGATTCATCAGGCCGAGATTCTCGCCATGGGGAGCACCCGTGTTGTTCGTGAAAAAGAAAGATGGATCGTTCAGGATGTGCATCGACTACCGAGAACTCAACAAACTTACCATCAAGAACCGATACCCCCTACCCCGAATCGACGACTTATTCGATCAACTCCAAGGAGCCAACTACTTCTCCAAGATCGATCTGAGGTCGGGATATCACCAGCTGCGAGTCCTAGAGAGTGATGTTCCCAAGACGGCCTTCCGGAAGAGATACGGGCATTACGAGTTCATAGTGATGCCGTTCGGACTAACCAACGCCCCGGCCGTATTCATGGATCTAATGAATCGGGTATGTCGTCCATTCTTGGATAAATTTGTGATAGTATTCATAGACGACATACTCATTTATTCAAAGAATAAAGAAGAACATAGTCAACACCTGAGACAAGTCTTAGAGACGTTACGGACTGAGAGACTTTATGCAAAATTCTCAAAATGTGAGTTTTGGATTAGAAAGGTGGACTTCCTTGGTCACGTGGTCAGCAAGGAAGGAATCCACGTGGACCCCTCAAAAATCAAGGCTATCGAAAACTGGTCTGCACCAACTACACCAACAGAAATTCGTCAATTTCTAGGTCTTGTTGGTTATTATCGAAGGTTCATCCAGAATTTCTCCAGCATCGCAAAGCCTCTTACCGCTTTAACCCAGAAAGGTGTGACCTACAACTGGGGAGAAAAGCAAGATGCTGCATTTCAAACCTTGAAACAAGCCCTTTGCAGTGCACCTATCCTTTCTCTTCCGGAAGGGACCGAAGCTTTTGTGGTGTATTGCGACACTTCGAAGCAAGGGCTGGGCTGTGTGCTAATGCAGAGGGGAAAGGTTATTGCATATGCCTCACGACAACTGAAAACGCATGAGGTCAATTACACCACTCATGACTTAGAACTTGGAGCAGTGGTCTTCGCTCTTAAAATCTGGAGGCACTACCTTTACGGTACCAAGTGCACTATCTTTATAGACCACAAGAGCCTCCAACACATCTTCGACCAGAAGGAGTTAAACATGAGACAACGACGTTGGGTCGAATTGCTCAACGACTACGAATGTGAGATTCGCTATCATCCGGGAAAGGCAAACGTCGTGGCCGATGCCCTTAGTCGAAAGGAGTACTCTGGCCGAAGAGTGAAGTCATTAGCCATGTCGATCCATTCGCACCTGTCAGCACAAGTCAAGGAAGCTCAAATAGAGGCCTTGAAACCCGAAAACGTGACAGGTGAGGCCCTTAGGGGAATGGACAAGAACTTAGAAATCAAGAGTGACGGAGCACGCTACCTCATGAACCGGATCTGGACACCCAAGTTTGGTGGATTCAGAGAGGTAGTTATGAGCGAGTCACACAGGACCCCATACTCCGTACACCCAGGGTCAGACAAGATGTATCTAGATCTCAAGCAACTCTACTGGTGGCCAAACATGAAAGCGGAGATTGCTACTTATGTGAGCAAGTGTTTAACCTGCACCAAAATAAAAATAGAACACCAGAAACCCTCAGGTCTACTCCAACAACCTGAAATACCTGAGTGGAAATGGGAGCAGATTTCCATGGACTTCATAACGAAACTTCCCAAAACTCTGAGTGGCCAAGATACTATTTGGGTAATCGTCGACAGATTAACCAAGTCAGCCCATTTCTTACCGATCAAGGAAACTGATAGGATGGAAAAACTATCAAGAACCTACATCCGGGAGATCGTACGACTTCATGGAGTACCGATGTCCATCATCTCAGATAGAGACAGCAAATTCACTTCCAGATTCTGGCAATCATTGCAAAAATCCATGGGAACAAAGTTGGACATGAGTACGGCATACCACCCACAAACTGACGGACAGAGTGAGAGGACGATCCAAACCTTGGAAGACATGTTGCGGGCATGTGTAATCGACTTTGGTAAGGCATGGGATGTTCACTTACCTTTGGTCGAGTTCTCTTATAACAATAGTTACCATACTAGTATCAAGACCACTCCATTCGAAGCCCTTTACGGCTGTAAGTGCAGATCACCTCTGTGCTGGACGGAAGTGGGCGACACGCAATTGGCAAAAGGCCTAGTCCTTAATAGCACCCTCACTGGTCCGGAGATCATCAGGGAAACGACTGAAAAGATCGTGCAAATACGAGAACGATTGAAGTCCTCAAGGGATAGGCAAAAGAGCTATGCCGACAAGAGACGTAAACCCTTGGAATTCCAGATTGGCGACCGTGTACTACTAAAGATCTCACCCTGGAAGGGCATGATACGCTTTGGAAAGCGTGGAAAGCTAAATCCTAGATACATTGGACCCTTCGAAATCATTTCGAGAGTTGGTCCAGTGGCCTACAAACTCCAACTTCCAATCGAGCTTAACAAGGTACATCCAGTATTCCACGTATCGAACCTAAAAAAGTGCTTGTCCGACGAAACACTTATAATTCCACTCGATGAAATTGAGCTAAATGAAAATCTTAACGTTGTGGAGGAACCCATCGAAATCATGGATAGGGAAGTTAAACGAACTAAACAGAGTCGCATTCCAATAGTAAAGGTTCGATGGAATGCTAAGAGAGGACCCGAGTTCACATGGGAACGGGAAGACCAAATGCAACAGAAGTATCCGCACCTCTTCCTCAGCCCCTAACACTTCTATTTGTATTAAAATTTCGGGACGAAATTCCCTCTAACGGGGGGATGATGTAACAACCTGATATTTCAACTCTTTGTAATGACCTAAAAAGTCAAGTATTGTAACCACTTTTGAGTTAATAAAATTAACTTTGATAATAAAATGTCCAAAAAGTTCTATTTAAATTCCCTCTATGTTTAAATGTCATTAAACCATGATCGTACGTAAAAAGAGCGCCCAAATCCGGCTTCGTATATTGAAGTTAAGATTTTTCCAAGTTCAGCTTAGCAGCAGACAGCTAAAAACTCGAATCGGAGATCGAGCGACTTTTGGCCGGAATGACCTAAACGAGAATCGAAGGTCTCGACAATGGTATTTCAGCGGTAAAAAGTCTGGCAAAAACCGACGTCAGATAAAGAAGTTATGAATTTTTAAAGAAATTCCTTAATCACGTCATTTTATAAATAAATAATAAAAATAATTTCGGAATTTGCCAACGGAGTCTAAACGAAAGTTGTAGAGCGTAGTCTCACCTACGCGTGGATATAAAGACCATCAAAAACGGAGTTCGTATGAAGAAGATATGATTTTTTGAAGTTTATTAAATAAATTATATATAAATTCATATCAAAAATCCGGTAATATCCGAAGGAGGAGTCAGCGTCCTCATCCGGGTTACGCGTTGCGTACCCTCGTACGCCCCGCGTACCCGAAGGCCTTGGTCTCGGTTCGTCCACGTCGCCGAAGGCCTTGGTCTCGGTGCGTACCCCGCGTACCCGAAGGCCTTGGTCTCGGTGCGTACCCGCGTACCCGCCCCATCCGACCCGCCCCATCCGACCCGTCCCATCCGATCCGTCCCATCCGAAGCCGAGGCAGTCGAGGACTCGCTCATGCATGACGTACGCGTACGCGCTGCGTACGAGCGTACGCCCCGCGTACCGAGGCTTCTCAGACCCCCTATAAATAGAAGTGCGAGGGTTTCCGAAAAACTTGCTCATTTCTTCTCATTTCCCTTGCGTTTTGCCTCGTTTTCCGTGCCCGTTCAAACCTGAAGCCCTGGTCATTTTTACTCAAGTCCCGAGAGTCAATTTTACTCCTGAGATTCCCGAGAATCCCGAGAAAGATCCGCTTCCCGAGACGAAACTCTGCCCGGTTTTTCATCTCGCAATCTTCAAACTTCCAAGTGAGTTCATACCCCTACAAACACTCTTTAAATACATTTTTAAATGCTTTCTATACTCTTTTAGGGGGGGATACAAGTAAACATACAGTTATTATCGTGTATTTCATAGAATTTCACTTTACTCGTTTTTATCAAATGAACCACTTGTGATTTAGTTCTACTATGTGAAAACTCTTGCTATACTTTGCATGCAATAGATTTATACAAAGTATTTAGTAACTCCAAAGTATCTTTCGTTGCTAAACCGTTTCCTATATTCTAAAAAAACTTATGATTCATGTTTGTCAAACATTGTGAAAAAGGATAAACTTTGCATGCAAAAACTATCACTTTAATACATACTTAGTTGAGAATCCATGAGACGTGTACATCTTCAAACACTGACCTTTTGATAAAAGGTATCGCTACAAGTCCTGTCTATAACCAGAGTCTCCCGTTCGGAGAACGTGTCAAATGTGTAAAGATCTATACGGGAAGTCATGATCCCGCGCCCTGACTGTTAGCTACAGTCCGTCTTTTGGGGTGACAGTTTTTCATAACGCTACGACGCCTGAAGAACGTCGCTACAGGCATATTATGTTTAGTATGGTTATAAAACTCATCGGATACACAACTATTATAGTACTTTTGAATAATGAATGAGTAGTTACTACAATTATTCATTATCTAACAAACTGAAATCTTCTGATAGGTTTATTATTTAAATCTATGTTTAAAATTCTTCTAAAGCATGTGGATTGCTTCAAAATGTTAGTCGTGGACATTAAACAAACAACTATTAGGAAAATAAGGGATTTTCTTGGTTCAACTATCTACGTTTTTCAATACCAACATTTTCATGCATCTCACACTTTTGTAAGGAAATATGGGATTTTCTTGGAAAACATACACACATTTTGGAATGGCATTCAATGATTCTAAATCACTTATGAACTCACCAACTTAATTGTTGACACTTTTTCTTTGAAATAACTTGTATTCTCAGGGAATCGTTAAGCAGGTTTGGAAATCAACTTTTGGTGAATAACGTGCTGACATTATTTACTTCTTTTGAAAGATGTTTATGCATTTATCTTTTGAGCATGTAATGAATACAATGATGTAAACATTTTTAAAACCTTTATATATGTATGGTGGTGTGTACTTTCCTTTCTATGAACTGTTATGATACTGAACATGACGTCCTCCGCCCCCGAACGTTTCCGCCGTTCTGGTTTGGGGGTGTGACATTTTCCCCCTATAGAAGTGTTATAGAGCATTAATAAACAACCTTAGCCCTCAATTCAACTAGTTAGTCTTTAGATTTATTTTTCAGCTTTTAACACCAAAACTACAGCCTATTCAAGACCTGTTTCGTCCCCCTTAAACCCATTTAATCCATATCATTATCCCATATTCATAAAATTCGGCTCAATACCTTTCTAATGATATATATAACATTAAGACTAATTATTTTTCTATGATATAATATGAATTTTACAAAACAATATATCAAAGAAGCTATATTCAGACTAGTTAGTAAAAGTGACACTTTTGCCCTAGTTAGAGCTAACAACATGTCAAGGAAAAAATCATGGAGTTACTAGACACCATTCCTGAACTTTGGGTACTAACCTTGCCTAAATACAGCCTTCGATGATTTTTCTATAATTTACACCAAACTCGATAAAAAAGAGGAAAAATACATAAAATCACAACTTTGCCTTTTTTGGTTTAGATTGGCTTCTTAACCCATTAAGTTATAAAGAAATTAGTTCAAATTTTGGAAATTAATGACTTACAGGGACTACAATGCATAGAGTCAAAAATGATAATTTGAATTGCAAACCACCACCCAAAGTACAATGTCTAAAAGGGAAAACAAACTACATTGCTTTAATGGTGAAGTTCACCAATTTAGGGGTTAAGCTTCACCCAACATTCCAATGAAATTAAGCTTGCAATATGGAACAATCCAAAGTGAATGTTAATGATTAACCCGATTAGGCTACATAGAGTGGTAGCATGTGCTAAAGCATTGTCACATTATATTTTATGGACACCTAAGTATAGTTTGATAATATAGAGTGATGATGTGTTTAAAAGGTAAACATTTTTTTCTTAATTAAAATACTTTTTTATTTAAATATTTAATTAACATAAACTTTAACAAGGTACAAATTGTTAAGCTGAAGTTACAACTATTTAAAGTTGGAGACCATCTATGTTCCTTTCCATCTTCCCTTTAATTTCGCCACGCACTTGTTGAGGCAATCTTGGCGCATGAGCTTAGTGGCCGGATAAGGAGTGATAGCGAGAAAGACACATAAGCATAGTGAGGGAAATGACGAGGCCACTCCCTGGAGCCTTACCGCTATTTTAAACGAAAAAAAGAGAGATAATGATTAATATTCCAATTAGTTATTATTTTTTGTAATGTAATTTTTTAAATGAAGTTAGGCATACCCACTATTCATCAATACCAAACATGTCTTGTTTATTGTCTTTTTATGTATAATCTGAAACACCTAATCAAGGTTTCGTATGACTCATATCATCACATCAATTTTAAATTCATGTGGTTTAACTAATAAGTTAATATAATGTTTGTAATAATCTAATAATTTTACTTTAAAGATGACATTCTACTTTATTTATATAAAATAGTTGTCTTGAATTGATAATACAAACACATCTTATATATATATATATATATATAATGCTCAACATTTAAAATCAAATGATTAATCATAAGAAAATGATTAAAGTTGTTATCAACTTTTCTTTATATTATTTTTTAATATGTTTGTTAAGATGTGAATTAAAAAATTAGAAATGCAAATTAGAATTATTTTTTACGAATGTTGCAAAACGCTTTTTTTGTAAAGGAGCAAAAGTAGACGATCTCTTACGGACCAGAAATAGTATGGATAAAGTCGGGCTTGATGACTTTCGGCTATTTTGTTTTAAGTGACTTTCTGTCCATTTGATTTTTTAATCTTTTTTTTTCTAACAAAAATATGATAGAAGAATAAGATATTATTATTTATTTGATTTGGTCATTTATTTTCTTTTACAATAGATCATTAAACTTACAAATTATCTGTCAATTAAGTCACTTCCGTTAATTTTTTACGGATATCCCATTATCAAGCTTACGTCGAAGTGTGACATGTTGAGGATGTTTAATGACCTACTACGCAAGAAAAATAGTTTAGTGACAAATTTGGATGAATGACAATGGTTAATTGTATTGGAGTTACATTTTTTATGTTTTATCTTTTTAATAGCACTGTATAGATTATGCCCACCAACATAATTCTAACATTCTTCTCTTTCTTATAAATGAGACCTTTAACATGTGTAGGACCAACACCAGTTTCCTATTTTCTGTTATACATCCTTACCTTTTAACCGATGGTATACGAATGAAAAGATATTTTTCGTCACCAGTAAGAGTGAAATACGCCGCCGATATTATCGGCATGAGCGAATATGTCTTTCTCTCTTTTCCCTTCTCTAGCAGCATGTCATTGTCCTTCACAGAAACCCTTGTACGCATCGATTTCAACTTTGATTCAATATCTAGATGGATGATTTAACATTGATATCGTCTACGTAAAAGGTGTAAGCCAGGATCTATTCCATTCAACCCCAATGTTTGTGCCCTGATCCGATTGTCGGGTCTAGGTTCCAATTCGTAGAACTCGTTTCTCCAAAAATTTATTTTGAACATTTTCGGAGTATGGTCATGTCTTTAAGAGAGATGGAGAGATAGGTTGAACGGGTGATCCATATTTTTGTTTAATAATTTAAATTAAATAGAAAAATTGTAAAAAAAAAAAAAAAGGTAGACGACTAATCTTGTGGCACACTGCTACATAAGTTTCACCGATATGTCACAATTCCATTTAGGCTTGGTAACCAGGGATTAGTTAAAAAATTAATAAAAATGGCTAAATGGAATTAAAGACCTAATGTAAAGAAAATAGTATAGTGGTCAAATAGGGTAAATGACAATAGTTGATTGTGTTACATTGATATTTTCCCAAAGAAAAAAAATATGACGTGGTTATAGTGGTAAAAGTTAGCCACCCACATTGGCTTAGTAACCAGGGATCTGTTTAAAAATGAACAAAAGTGACTTAATTAACATGTATCTTATAAGTTTAATAACCTATTTCACAAAGATAAAATAGTTTAATGATCAATTCGGATAAATGACAATAATTGATTATGTTACAATTATATTTTTCTTTTTTCTAATAAAGGACAAAGTGTAACATCCCAAAAATACGACCCAAATTTTTTGTTTTAATAATAATAAAAATCATATACTAAACAACATATCACAAAACCATACGTCAAATATCTCAAATTATAATAAATTGTCGTGAAACAACTGTATCAAATCAAACTAAAAATCAAAACAAACTCCCATGACAAAGACTGAAGTTGTGGTGTGTGCGATGTCATCATCCCGAGCTCTTCCCTTTACTTGCGGAAGTACCTGAAACTAGAACTGAAATTGTAAGCATGAAGCTTAGTGAGCTCCCCCAAACTACCACATACCATATAATAACATGTAAACACATATTGGGTCTTGCCCACTGCATTAGACCGAAGTCCGGAACTAACCAGGGTCTTGACCTCTGCATCGGACCGGAGTCCGGAAATTGCATCGGACCGAAGTCCGGAACTGACTAGGACCTTGTCCCCTGCATCGGACCGAAATCCGGAACTGACTGGGACCTTGTCCCCTGCATCGGACCAAAGTCCGGAAAATGACTGAGCATAACATAGCATAGCATAAACATATCAACTAGCATGAACACATAAACTGTATACTGCATCAGGCCGTAGCCCGGAACACATAACACATAAATCCTATCTGAGCCACGAAAGCATCAAACATACTAACTACTGCATCGAACCGAAGTCCGGAAACTAGTGCTAGCTAAACGGGCCGGCATTGTGGCCTTAGACCCGTTCCTACTGGAAGGATACTCACCTCATGATGCTGACTGCTAAACTTCTGAATGAGAAATCTTCGACTGCTGCTCCGGCTGCTTCCCAGCTATCATGGGAAATAAAATACAAAATCAGAATAGGGATTCTCCTATGGGTAAAATGACCATTTTACCCCTGTTATGGCATGGGTCACAACATGGCCCAAAACCCTCAATTCCTTCTAAGCCCATCCATGGCCCCACTAAAGGCCCACTAATGGCCCAATTTGCTCCATTGGGCCCAAACCCCTTTATTGGGCCTTATCCAAGCCTAATACTAACCTTTGGGCCCATATTACAGAATCCTAAAGGCCACTAAGTCCCAAAGACTCTAAGTCCCAAACTCAGCTCACACCGAGGCCCAAACGCTCGAAGCCCAAACTGGCAGAGTACGTGGGGCGTACACCGAGGTACGCTGGGCGTACTGGCTGGTACGCGGCGCGTACCTTCTTGTACACCCAGCGTACAGCCCTGCTAAGCCAAAGTCTCATTAAGTGCTTAATAATCTGGGTCAGAAGCTAAAATCTTAGATCCAGGTCTTATCCTACGTCTGAAACCATAAAGTTGCTTACTTGATGGCTTACAAGACTCTCTTAAGCTCAAACTTCTAAAAACAACCATTTGTAACCAAGAAGGTGGCTAGATCTCATGCATGGCTTCATGAGAGCCTCAAAAATCAAAACTTTATTGCTATGGGGGCACTTGAGCTTTAAGGATAGCAATCCCAAGCTTCAGAAACGAAGTTGCATGATAAAGGTCCTTCCTTTGGACCTAAAAGGTCCAACTTCCAAAAACTCTTAGATCTAAGCTTACAAGGGGAAAGTTGGAAGCTTTATACCTCTTTTGAATGCCAAATAAATGAATGATCCCAGATCTATGAGCTTAAGGTGCTCAAGTTCTCCTTCTTCCACTTCTCTTCTTCTTCTTCCCAACTTTTCTTCACAAAAATGAGCCCGAAAGATCAAACACACACACAACAAGGAGAAAGGGACGAACTAGGGTTTTCTGAGAGTGAGACTATGGCTCGGCCCAAAACAAGAGGCCAATCCCATATACAATTCTATTATAACCCCACATAAAACTTGGGAATCTAAATAAATTTATACCTCGGAAGACGATCGTTACACAAAGCATGGCTAAAAGACGTGTCTTTATTCAAAAAATGTGTTAAGCTTCATACTTCCATATTAATCTTTACTCACACCAAGAAAATACCCACTACTCCATATCTAAATTCTATGAATTTTTATTTATTTTAAACACTTAGTTTTAATAAAAACATGAGATTTCTAAAACAAAATAAAAATTCAATTAAACCAAATAAAAGTTACATTAGTAAAATTGAAAATAAAAATTACATTAAAAAAATTTAAAAAAAAACATAAAATTAAACATAATGTTACGTGTAAATTAAACATTGCATTGAAACCTAAAAATTATAATCCTTATACTTGTCTCCATTTTGCATTGGAGCTTCTTAAAAACGTCAAGTTGATGAGGTGGGAGATCTGTATGAGAAAGCATGTTTATCATTTTAAAGTCAATGAGCATTTGTTTCTCGTCGCGAGTTGCAGTTTTGAAGTCTAACTTTTTTGAAGAAAGACAAGATGATCATCAAGTTTTTGTAAAAGCATTTGCACATAATTTGTTTTCGGTTCAATGGCTTTTTTTTCCTTTGTTCATTCTCGATGAAGATGACTCTTTTTTCATCTTGTCCCTTTTCATCGGGCATTGAAGGATGGCGTCTTGCGGATCATCATCATCATTAGGGTCAATTAAAAAACTCGTGTTCGACTCCGAAGTTCTTGCTCGTTTATGTGGAGCCGGTG
Organism: Lactuca serriola; assembly: GCF_051521515.1. NCBI lineage: Eukaryota > Viridiplantae > Streptophyta > Magnoliopsida > Asterales > Asteraceae > Lactuca > Lactuca serriola. The sequence goes on along the minus strand of NC_136412.1, from coordinate 275,596,602 downwards.
GATTGTGTTAGCAAGTGACTAAGCAAGCTCGAATCAAGGACCAATTTTGGATCGACTAGCATAACTCGCCAAGCTTTTTTCACTGAAGGTGTTACCAATAGGGGTAGTTTTGTAATCTTCAGGAGCAGTGCTTAAAAGGTCGAAATCATTACCGTAACCCATGTTCGTGAGGTTGAGGTAGATTCCATTTAAACTTATACAAGTAGATCTTATCTTGCGCCGTTTGCGGTTGACACCATCATGTAAGTCTGATATTCACATTTTCCCCTTTGAGAGTGGAAGTGTGCTAGATGTAACACTTGCGCTCCAGATTGGTTTACCTTGCTATTTATTAGTGTCCAAAGATGGAGTTTTGAGAAAAACTTTATGCCACGACATGGTGCAAGGATGCCCATGACATGACATGGATTAAATGGAACATGTGTTACTGATGAGTGTCATGACGTGGTAGTAGGTTGGCCATGAAATGGCACTTGTTATGGCCCAAGCCCATAATTTTAGGGTTTCCTCCCATGTTTAACCAACATTTCTACAGGATTAGGGCATCATCTTCAGCCTCCAACCCTCTACCTCAAAACCCTAGCCTCCCTTAGAGAGTTTTGATTCATTTTGGTATTCTTGGTGCCTTGAAGAAAAAGAAGAAGAAGGTGTTTTGGTGCATTAATCCAGCAAGAAAACTTCATCACCACCATCTTGAGCATATTTTGGACCATTGTGAGTATTCAAGTACCAAGCTTTCTAGTATGTGCTTCTATATCTAGGGTTCTTGTCCCTTTTTCCTTATATTGTTAGAGTTTGAAGGAATGGATTCCATAAAGTTGGAAACTTTATGGATCCTAGAGGTCCATTTGAAGTTATATGTTATAGACCTAGTTTTCCTTGGTGTTTTTGCCTCATGCACAAGTTTGAGTTAATTTCTTTCATGGCTTTGACCTAGTTTGGGGGAGACATGCTGATGGGTTATGAGCACTACATCAATCCTATGGTGTACATGCAACCCCTAAAGCTTTGGATCTAGTTTGTCTAATGAACATGCAATAATCATCCAAAGCTCATAAACCCTAGATCTAGCATACAATAATCGAATTAACATATGAATTAAGGTTTAGTTCATACCTTGATTGTAATGTAGCAATAACAATCACAAATCTCCTTGATCTGGACTCTTTAAAGCTTAGTGCCTCAAATATTGCACCTCTAATGGAATCACAAACACCATGAGCAACAAGATGACTTAGAAGAAGGAGGATGAGCACCGAAAACGTCTAAGAACCCTTAGGGATTACTTCCACACGTGTTTGGGGCCTTAGGGGTTCCTTATATATTTAGCTATTAGGGTTTTCAACCAGGAAACCCTAATCTGACTGCTTAGGCCCGAAGCGGCCCATGGAATCCCTCCTTAGAGGCCTTGGACGAAATCTTATAGGCTTCCCCATAAATTTCGTCCACTCCAACTCTATGGAGTCCATTAGCCCATTTATGCAACTATCAATGATTTTCATAACAGTCCCCTTTATTTAATTAATCTCTTTTAGCCACAAAATTAATTCTTATTAATTCTTGACTCATATTAATTAAATAATATGATTTCTCTTTTAATATATTATTCATATAATTTATTAATAAATCATAATTAATCCTTTTTCTCCTTAATTCATCCTATCAGTTGCTATGGTGAAGGCAACCCAAAAGGACCATGCTCACAATCGGGTCAAGTACATACCAAAATAGTTATGGGCTTAGACACCTAACCCAACAGTCTCCCACTTGGATAAGTCTAATAACTATTTTGCATATGACTTCAGAACCTGATCAGCAATCGTAGCTTTCAAAAGCCGTTGTCAACTCTGATCTTATCAATGACGCATCCTTTAGATAAGGGATCATATATTCCTCCATTTTAGATATCGTATGAACTGATACATGGATTTTCCTCATACTCTCTGTTCGTGTGTTGTTTCCCAATTTCCAATTTATGACGACTGATAATAGACTACAATTGAACACATCAACTTAGTCTCGACTTGGGCAAGCACTTATGGTGTCATCACTAAATCATCGAGGGTCTCACAAATATCGCTTTTATCCCACTTTAGGTAAAAGGAACGGATAAACTTTGACTTAATGCTCGCTTGTACCTACTCATCAAATCACACACAACAATATGTTTTATAACACCAAGTTACTGGTGCGTTTACATATTATCAATGTGCAACCAATTTGCAGAATACAACTCACACATCTCGGTTTCAAGAATATAAGATATTATCGTCTCACCAATCACTCGTGATAAAATCCATGAAGCGATCCAAGTGAGCTTGGGTTTAATCCAATGCTCAAATCATATTCATAAGCACTCATGAACGTTGCAGTGAACCTTTGCTATGTCTAATACACTTTAGACAATCTACAAGCCAATTCATGACAATCTTATTTCATACCTACTCCCAAAGTATGAGCGACTGTGGAACGTTCGAATAATCTTATTATTTAGGAAGTCAAAACATGCAAAGTGAAACACAAGAATAATCGAATCCAATATGGTCCCAAACTTTTGAGTATAAATAAAACACCTTTTATTTAGTCACCATATTGATTACACATTATTTATTGTATAATGTTTCAGATAATCAACTTATTACTTGAATCATAACAGCAGTTGTCCCATGCACCAAGCATGCACACTCTGTTTACCTATGGTCCATACTTTGTGAAATAGATCAATTGAACACATTTCCAATGATGCTCATTTCACAATCGTTAGTGTAAGAACACAAAATTCTCGCCACTACTATAATATGTTAGATTCTAACATTTTATGCAATTATCCTTTTGTAATCTTATTGCATAAAAGTCACCAAGACTTTGTTAATGAAATTACAAAGTGCTTTATTGGGGATTGTTACAAGACAATTCCATAAATGTGAAATCTCACATTCAAAGTACATTCCTTTGAACATCCTTCTTGCATAAAAGTTTCTAATCTAGACATAATTCTTAACGTCCAAATCCCAATATGGTAACATTTCCATATTTTCCATATGACAACTTAATGTGAATAAAGTCTTATCTATTCATAATAATGTCAACATGGTCCATTCATTACTATACTTCCAACTACTCACAAGCGATCAATCATTAGCGAACCTTAGATTGTCGTTGACAGTTGTTCAATTATTTTAGTCAAACCGGTTCTAGTCCCTTTTCCCTCTTCATGCCCTAGGCATTTGGAAAATTTTAGAATGGTCGAATATTACAGCATATGCAATCGATCCTATACCTGAAGCGTATGGGACACGATTCATAATGAAAAATGTGATACTTTACCAGTTCCTTGCTATAATATTTCCATATATAGACTCCTTTAAGTTGAATCTTTTCAACATAACATCCATATGTGTCCTTTGACTAAATTTGATTAAAATTTCTCGATCCAAGTTTTTAGATTTCGAAACAACGTATAATATTCTCTCCCTTAATTATAGAAAAACAACTTTTCAACCCCTATAACTTTGCAAAGTGAAAATTTTGTTTTCTATAATTAATATTGCTAACATGCAACACTTAAAATAATAATCATGCTCCTACTAACATGATAATTATATCCATACCAACATAACATTTATGCTCCCACTAGCTTTGACATGTATTCAAAAAACATTTGGACTTCTATAAAGCAATACTTATTGACTACCAAAGTTCATATTTCTAATATGATATGCTTCGATAAGCCTTTATCTAAGCTTCTCAACCTCATACACATTTCCTTTGATAGCTTATATGTGTGTCTAAATAATTTCAGCACTTATAGCAATAAGTCTTAAATGTTTAAATTAATTGCCAAATCTCACAATTCGAACTATGAAGAGGGATGTCGTAATCATAATCGAAGTTGAGAATGCAATTTACACAACAACTAACTCCTTAAAATCTTCCTAGTGAAAGCGTTTCCTCACAATCATTTTCATGAAGGAGAGAAACCTTATGACATAAGATAATGTTTGTGTCAAATCCAAACTCTTATGGACAGAACTTGTTCATTCTTAATTTCTTTCCATCAAGGGTCCCACCATTGCTTCCAAGTTATTTAGTAGCTCACCTATACTAGTCAATGTACTTTCATTGAATAAGGTGCTTGCCTTTATACAGTCTATTGGGATCTCGTAGAACTCATATGCATAAGTAACTTTACTGGAATGGAATAGAAATAAGAATATGTCAACACGATAGGTTACAAACCTCAAGTCGTGTGTTAGTGTTTAATAATAGGTTTACTCTTGATTAGTTCTTGAAAATTTTCAAGATCATTTAGACTCCCACTGACCTCTTGAGATATAAGATTCTCTTGTCAAGAAACATTTCATGACAAACAAATATTCAAGAGCTAGTGCAGATTCGTATCAAGACAAACCACTACACACAATTGGTCTTAGTTGGTCTTTGTCTTATCCAAGACATCACAACTTACCAGTTTCCAACGTGCAAGAGTAAGAAAACCAATTTTATACTCTACATTTGATGAGTGTGTTAAAACTTCTTAAGATGTGTCACTCAAGTCACAATCTTGGAATATGACTCTAAGACACCATGTTCTCAAAAGCTCCAATGACAATAATACCCTAGATTCCTATCCTAAGCATCCCTCTATGACACTCACTGACCACACCCACAATCCTGCAACCAATATCCAAAACCTTGAACCTAATGGTCTCTACCAGGTCCCATTTGCATTACCCTATACACATGGGCCTCGCCCACAGGTCTCACCCAAACTATACCACGGAGATGCCTCGCCCACGGCTCCCACCCACCAAGAGCTACACAAGTCTAACTCCGCCTCGGACCCCAATCGTCCTCAACCTAAAACAGAAAAATGCTCCTCGACAATCCTGATCGTCATGCCCCAAGGCACGAACTGATCCCCCTTTACGCTCATGACCACCTCAGACGATAGTCTACCTTCAACCGGTGATTGCTACGATCCCATCACAGTCTTACAATACTTCAAACCAACCATGGTTACCACCAATGGCCTTACCATACCCAAACCATCACAACCCCACTCATCCTGAGTCGAAACTTGCATCCAACTATATCCAATCATGTGTTCATGTCATGCTTTGAACCCCAAAGCCTTCATCATACAAGAACAGGCAGCGAGGCTCTAACACAACCCTCAACCTGGATCCATCACAATCCTGCTCTAAAGAAGACGCCGACCAGTTGTTGGTAGTTTCCTGAACTCCCAACTTACCCAACTTCAACACATACGGACACTTGGGTCATATCTCCTCCTGGCTAGGATGCGAAACATATGCTAGTTTCACACCCGATCCAACTCCCGGACATTCTAATCGATTCTGCCCTACTTGGACTCGTTGAAGCTCTCATATCTTATAAAATTTGATGGATTCCCAACCTATCTTATCTTCATATAACATGATCTGACTATGACATGCGCTTACCACCACTAGCGTTCCATTACTAGCCAAACTCGATGCTCGCCCACCCCTGAAATCTAGAAGAATTCTCTCGAAATCTTAACAAGTCTGATAATCCCAATAACCTACCATGATACCACACCAATTTGAAGGTCCTTTATGATGATGACTTAAGACCATCACCCTTGCTCTAACTGATGAATCTTCACCCAAACTTCCCATTCTCAAAAGGATTTCTAAATTCTAACCATCTACAGTCCTTGCAATAATAAAATTCCTCTGTCACTTCCAATGACCAAATGACTCATGCTATTGTCACCAACATCCCCTTGTTACCGCTCTTTTCCTAGCAGCGGTAGTGATTGAACCCACATGATCTCCCATGGACAACTTACGGTCATTCCAGAATAAATGCTAACACGAATGAACTCTGACTTCGCTAAAAAACTAATCCTACCGACCCGACTAAACATCTCTTTATCAATCCTCTGAACTGAACCTAAAAAAGAACCGAAACAACTCTCGAACAATTGAATCCCGCTACTTAAAGTACGACCCACTAGCGACTCTTGGCATGCAAAAAATGGTATATACGTTCTTGATGATATAATCCAGACAATAGCAGATAACCAAACCAAAGATAATGATTACCCATACCAATACAGAATTCCAAAGTAATATCAATTCTGATAATGATCAAGAGGGAGGTAGAAGGTAACATACCTGCAATAGCATCTGATGAAATCCTAACCTCCTCTTCTCGCTGACATACTCGCGATGGAACCTGAGTTGCCCCCCACCACTAAGCGTGCACAATTTTCCCTTATATGATCTGGCCGATGAAAAGGATGGCACAATTCTACCTCCCGTGTGCATTCTTGGCAGATGTGGCCCTTCCGTCCGCACCTGCCGCACTTAGACCTGTTGCACACATCCTCATGTGACCCTACATCCTTCGCACAACCACTACAGCCCCTCAAGTCTCTAACACTAGATACGAAAATCTCCAACTACAATGATCGCTGAGCCAGACCGTGATTTCTCTTCCTCTTCCCCAGTTTCCTATCCGAACCTATCTCCTACTCTTGGGTTACCCTGACCATACCGTCAACCACCTGAACAACAGAGTTCCAACCCTCAAATCTAGCGACCAATCTATCAGTGGCACGCCCAATGATGTTGGGTAGCTCCTCATGTAAGGATAGCAAAACCTCCACGACAATCCAATCATGGGATCGACCCTCCTGAAAACATGATGCATAAACCACCTTCAATCCCAAATGATGAGAACTAGCAATAGGATCCTCCTTCCTGAAGGATTCTAGGGATCCACAAGCATTGGGCTCTAGATGACCCCCTAAATTCCCTGCTACAATCTCGCCCCGCAAGGCCCCGAGACGACCATCCAAAAGCTCTAAAATTACTTCCTTGACTGAACCAAAGATCACTGGGGTCCATTCCAAAATACCATGGGTAATCTCTGAGGAGATGAACTCCCGCATCCACTCATCGATCAGATAAGTACCTACACCTGAGCCAGAACCAGAACCTGAACCCCCTTCCCGAGTGCTCAACACCATATTGGATAAGAGCAGCATGCAAAAGTGAAGGGTTTTGAGCATCCTAACAACCTTAAGGTGCAAATACAACCCTAAATGCTTTGGATCTATGTTTTCTCTAATTATACATGCAAAATGATTTTCCAAAGCATTAGCCTAACTATCATATAAACTTGGGTACTTGTATAACAAAAATCTAGTTAGAACACATACCTTTTCTTGTAGCTTGATTCCTTGGACCTTTAAGAGCCTAGCACCCCAAATGTGATGCCTCAAATGCTTCACACAATGCCACCAACAATGCAGGACTTGAGAGAGGATTATTGTTGGATAAGGTGTCTAAGTCTGTAACTATATTTGGTATCAACTTGACCCAACCCGACATGGTCCATTTGGGTTGCACTTCACCTAACAACTTGCATGGATATACTTTTGAGAATAAGATATTTATGATATATTAATATATTATTAGTTATAATATATTAATATGAAGACGTAATTATTTAATTAGTATTGATCAAGAATTAATTTAGAATTAATTTAGTGATCAAAAAGGAGCTAATTAAATATAAACGCTTATTTATATATATGGATTGGGCTAAGATTTATTTAAGATGGGCTAAGAGTATATGAGGTCCATGGATAGTCCATGGAGCTTTTAACCCATAGATCCAAGGTAAATGAAGAGTCATGGGTATTAGGGTTTTACCCTAATCCTCCATACTATATAAAGGAGTCCTTGGTTCTAGAATTGGTACGAGTGTGTGTGAGCATAAGAGTGAGTCGATTTCTATAAGTGTTCTTATTCTCTCAAGAGCTTCCAACTTGTTTTGGTGATTTGTGACACCACTTGAGGAATCCACACTATTAGTGCTAGGCTCTAAATCTCCAAGCAATCAACCACAAAAGAAAAGTATGTTATTCTACTTAAAGTTTTTTATTCCAAGTACCCCATAACATGCTAGTTAGGTTGTGAACCATGGAAATCAAATTTGCATGTATTTTAGAGAAAACATAGATCCAAGGTTTCTAGGGTTGCATGTACACCATAGGAGTGTTAGTATGCTTAAAACCTAATAGTGGTATCAGAGCCTAGGCTTGTTTTCTTGATACTTGATGCAAACTTGTTGAAAAAGCTCAAAAATATGCACTCTGCAGCATGAACTTGCCGAGTCCATGGGGTACTCGAAGAGTCCATGTGTAAATTCATCCTACACGTCAAGTAGGTTCTTGCACTCGACAAGTAGGAGCCCCATAATGCATTTTTTTCAAGTTTTGCTGCTGGAAATGGACTATAAACATTAACCTAAACTGTTTTGGTGTTTTAAAACTTGTTTTAGATGGTGTAATGTTTATGCTAATCCATTTACAATGGCTAATATCAAAATTCCATGTTTTATATGTGTTAATATGATTCTTGAAATTTTAATATGAATGTTTATGTTCTTATGAGTTTTAGAAGATCATATGAATTATGTGTAATTTGCTTGTAGTATAATTCTTGATCTTAATGGCTAATGATGGAGTCCATAACTTGTCCTCAAGTTATGGATAACCAAAAGTCACTTTTTTAAAAGTGTCATTAAAGAATAAGAGGTTACATAAAATGAAGAATCTTCATTTTAATGGACCATTAAAACTCATAAGTTATGAAATGAAAAGTCTTGAATAGTTTCAATACTTGCCCTCAAGTTTGGAATTTGAAAAGGCTCACACATTAAATACTTTAATTCCAAATTAAACTTTAGAATTTTAAAAGTTTAAAATTCAACCCTTATACTTTTATAATATTAAAAGTTAAATTATTATATATATGTATAAGAGTAAGTCATTCTTACCGTTAGTATGCCTTATTCACAAAGCCGATATATAAGGGGGTATAAGGTTGTTGCCTATAAAATGGAAGCTTAATGGGTGTCCACTCACACCCACCGTTTCCTTGACTAGTGGAGGGTTGTTAGCCGAACGGGTAGGATAGGACCTAAATCCTCATTGAAAGTATAATGAAATTATAAAGTAACTAAACCTTTATTAATTCTCAATCTTAGTTGCTTTAGGAAAATGTGAAATAGGTGCTAACCCATGAAATTACACTTTGTACCTTACCAAGTCGTTAGTGGAGCGTGTGTGGTTAACTGTCACACTAACTAGTAGTAAGAGTGGCAAAGGGTGACTTAAGTTTTATCATAGATCGGTGGAGCGCATGTGGTTAACCAGCACATCGATTAGGTGATAAAATTAAGGGTACCAAGTCAATTTGCATGGTTATTCACACCTTGTTTGTGATCCTCGGCATCCCAGTCACAAACTTGAGAGGGCACAATCGAGATTCAAACATGCCATTGAAAGTTCAATGTATCTCAAAAGATCAAGGAGTTTCAAATCCAAGTAAAACTTAATAATTTATTTCGTTTATAATGGTGGAATTTGGTAAATCGTCATTTACCTACCTTCAAATATTTTATAGCTTGGATTACGGCATCCCTCTTCCAAGTTGTGAAATAGTTTGTAGGATCCTAGCCTTAATATATCATTTGGGTGACTTATTAAGGATTTCTTCATCTAATTAAACTTGTCCTTCTTTCTTTCAGATAATCCTCTGTTCTCAAAATATCGGTCGGACAAATACATGTAACAACGTCATACTTATTGTCTAGCAGTTTGTTTCTCGATTTCCGATTTGTTTTAAATAGAACTTAATCGAACACATTAATTTAGTTCTGACCGGGCCCGACGCATAAGTCAAAACAAAATCATCGAGGGGCCCAAGATATCGCTTTTAATCCTCCAAGGGTTAAAAGGAACAGATAAACTTCGAATCATATGCTTGTACTAACTACTCATCAAATTGTACACAACATCACATTTTATAGCATCAAGTTGCTGAAGCGTTTTGGTACTATCAATGCACAACCAACTCATAGTCAACAACTCATATCTTTTGGTTTGAATACTTATATGATATTATCGTCTCACGATCACTCGAGATAAATTCCATGAAGTGATAAAAGTGAGCGCGAGTTTAACCCAATACTCCGACCTTATGAGCACTCATGAATGTTGCAGCAAACTTTGTTATGTCTAATACAATTCAGACAAATCTACAAGCCAAATTCATGACAGTCTTGCTTCAATACCTACTTCCAACATATGATCGACTGTGGATAGTTTGAATAATATAATTATTCTGGAAGTCAAAACATACAAAGTGAAACAATAGTAAATGATTGACATAAGACAGTACCATACTAGTAAATAAAAAGCACATTTTATTTAAGCATCAAATGTCAATAACATTTCAACTATTACAAGTTTCGAAAACTATCTAACCATTAAAACTAATAACGTCCTTCAGCCCGATGCACCTCACATGCTATAAGTGCTTAACCCTACTCAGTCCCTTCGTGAGGAGATCTGATGGGTTCTCATTAGACGATACCCTCTTTGCCACGAGGAATCCTTCTTCTATCTGATGTGTTATGAAGTGATATTTTCTGTCAATGTGCCTGGATCTGCCATGATCCCTTGGTTCCTTGGCTAAGACAATTGCACTCTTGCTGTCACAGAAAATCTCCATATGCTCCTTTATAGTTGGTACAACTCCAAGGTCTCCAATGAAGTTCTTCAGCTATATTGCCTCCTTCGCCGCCTCGCTTTCTGCTATGTACTCTGATTCGCAAGTTGAATCAGTCACTGTCTCCTGCTTGGAACTTTTCCAAGTTATTGCTCCTCCATTCAGGGTAAAGACCCAGCCCAACTGAGAGCGGAAAGTATCCATGTCGGTCTGAAAGTTGGTGTCACTATACCCCACCACTCTAAAGTCATCACTCCCATTGAGGATAAAGATCCAGTCCTTAGTCCTCTACAGGTACTTGAGAACGTTCTTTACCGCAGTCCAGTGAGCTTTTCCCAGATTCCCTTGATATCTATTGACCATGCTCCAAGCAAAGGCCACATCAGGGCGAGTACAAGTCATAGCATACATGATCGAGCCAACAACGGAAGCATATGATATTCGACTCATCTCAGCTATCTTAGCCTCTATACTTGGACTCTGAGCTTTACTCAGTTTGGCATTGATATGCATCGGTAAATCGCCTTTCTTGGAATCCTGCATGCTGAATCTTTTCAACACCTTATCCAATTAGCTCCTTTGACTAAGTCCAATTAGTCTCTTACTCTTGTCTGTCAATATCCTTATCCCAAGAATATAGGCAGCTTCTCTGAGGTCCTTCATAATGAAACACTTCCCAAGCCAGGACTTAACCTCCTGCAAGGTTGGGACATCATTTCCTATGAGTAGTATGTCATCCACATACAATACCAGAAAGCTAACTATGCTCCCACTAGCTTTGACATATACACAACACTCATCCTTGCTTCTTGAAAAGCCAAACTCTTTGACTTTCTCATCGAAACAAAGATTCCATCTGTGATATGCTTGTTTCAATCCATAAATGGATTTCTCAAGCTTACACACTATATTAGGGTACTTTGCATCTACAAAACCCTCTGGTTGACTCATGTAAACATCCTCAGCCAACTTTCCATTAAGGAAAGCGGTTTTGACATCCATTTGCCATATTTCATAATCATGAAATGCAACAATGGCTAGCATAACCCAAATAGACTTAATATTCGCTACTAGTGAGAAGGTCTCATCATAGTCAACTCCTAGAGTTTGAGTAAAGCCCTTCGCAACCAGTCGCGCCTTATAAGTGTGTACTTTCCCATCCATGTTGGTCTTCTTCTTGAAGATCCATTTTCACCCGACTGTCTTACGACCCAATATATTGTCAACCAAGTTCCAAACTTGATTGTTATACTTGGACTGAATCTCGCTATCCATAGCCTCTTTCCATTTACCAAACGCGGGGCCTTCCATGGCTTCCTTGTAGTTGTTAGGTTCATCCAAATTTACCAGTGTGCTATCACTGATAAATGCATCACCTTCTGCAGTAATATGGAAACCTTAAAACTCAAGTGGATCTCTAACTCTATTGGAACGCCTCAGAGGTATGGACTCATCAATTGGCTCAACATGAGTTTCCTCCTCAGGTTGATCGCTAGTGTTTGAGGTTCCTTCACCGCTTGACTCTTGAAGTTCTTCAAGGTCAATTTGCCTCCCACTGTCTCCTTGGCCTATGAGCTCTCTCTCACGAAAGACTCATCTCCTTGCAACGAAGACAACATTGTCACTCGGTTTGTAGAAGAGATAAATAAAGGATTTTTGTGGGTAGCCGATGAAAATACACTGCTCACTTCGAGGTTCGAGCTTTTCAAGAGTCTCGCGTCTCATGAAAGCCTCGCAACCCCAAACCTTGATGTGGTCTAATGTGGGAACCTTCCCAGTCCACATCTTGTGAGGTGTTTTGGCAACCTTCTCGGTAGGGACTAGATTAAGGATATGGGCGGCAGTCTCTAAGGCATACCCCCTGAATGAGATAGGTAACGAAGCTCGAATCATCATGGAACAAACCATGTCCAACAAGGTTCGGTTGTGCCTCTCAGCCACACCATTAAGTTGTGGTGTCGTAGGTGGCGTCAACTGTGAAACAATTCCATATTCCTTAAGATAGTCAATGAACTCGATACTAAGATACCCACCACCCCGATCGGATCAGAGCATCTTTATCTTCCTGCCCAGCTGATTCTCCACTTCTTGTTTAAATTCTTTGAATTTCTCAAAAGTTTCTGATTTATGCTTGATTAAGTAGACATAGCCATATCTACTATAATCATCAGTAAAAGTCACATAGAAGCAGTTAGCCTCCCTTGTGGTGGTTCTGAAGGGCCCACACACATCGGTGTGTATGAGATCCAACAAAAAAATTCACCCCTTTCACAAGTACCAGTGAAGGGTGACTTGGTTATCTTTCCAAGTAAACAAGATTCGCAAGTTTCATCCGACCTTAAGTCGAATGACTCCAAAACTCCAACCTTTTGGAGTTGGCATACGCGCTTCTTGCTGACATGTCCAAGACGACAATGCCACAAGCATGATTTATCCAATTCATTGGAAGAATCAATGTGCAACATATTATTTCCTAAGTTGTCTATAACCATCACAGTTTCATATACACAATTACAACGTAATGCTTTAAAATTAAAAAAACCATTATAATAAGCATTAATAGCACCAATTTCATTATCAAATGAAAAACTAAACCCTTGTTTGTGCAAACCATGAAAGGAAATAATATTTCTTGCCATTTCAGATGAGTAGCAACAATTATTCAAATCTATTTCTAACCGACTACTAAGCAATAAAGAGTAAACTCCAATCTTGGTGACATGTGAAACCTTCCTATTCCTCATGATCAAGTTTATCTTCCCGTGCTCCACATCCTTACTTCCTTTTAGGCCCTGCACATCAGAACAAATGTGAAATCCACAACCTGTGTCAAGAACCCAAGAGTTAGAATGTGATGAGTTTTTAGATAGAATAGTATAAATACCTGCATGGGTGGCCTTAACCTTCCCATATTTAACATCCTGCAAATATTTGGGGTAGCTTTGCTTCCAGTGCCCTTTCTCGTGATAGTAGAAACACTCTGCTTCCTTAGGAATGGAAAAGGGAGCAGTAGAACCAACCTTGGTCCCACTTGAAGAGGATCCATCAAGAGACTTTCCCTTGCGGCTCTTTGAGGGAGCCTTCCTCTTCTTCCCCTTCCCTTGTCCAATTTCCAGAACAGGGGCAGTGGTAGGAGTAGTAACAACCAATTTACCTTTGAGACCACTTTCAGCAGTCCTCAAAAGCCCTTGAAGTTTGCTAAGTGTGAACTCCTCCTTGTTCATATGATAGGTCATGCGGAACCGATCATAACATGGAGGTATGGAGTGTAGAATGATATCTATAGCCAGCTCCTCAGGAAAGTTCACATTCAACTTTAGCAACCGGTCCACAAACCTTTGCATTTTCTACAAGTGGCCCGTGATGGGTTCACCATCCTTCATCCTGGTTGTTATCATTGAAGAGATGATTCCATACCTCTCTTGATGAACACTTTGATGGTATCTTTCCATCAGGTCCTGGTGCATCTCAAAAGGGTAAAAGTCCTCAAGGACTTTTGGAGTTCAACTGTCATGGTGGCTAACATGATACAAGACACCTTGGTGGCATCCTTCTCGTGAGTCCTAAAGTCAACGATCTCCTAAGGAGTAGCAAACGACTCATCGATTTCCTTAAGCTCCTTATCTAGGACATATTCCTTGTCCTCATAGCAAGTGACCATCCTAATGTTCCTAATCCAATCATTGAAGTTGGAACCATCAAAGATGACTCTCCCACACAAATTGATGAGAAAGAAGGACTCAGTAGGGTTTAAGCCAGAAGTAGTGTTGGAAGACATCTGACAAGAAAGAAATACAAAGTTTAGATTAGGTAAAGAGTCCTTAATATAACACCCAAAATGAAATATTAAGGCTAGGACCCAACACAATATTTTACAAATTGGAAGAGGGATGCCGTAATCCAAGTTGCAAAATATTTGAAGGTAGGTAAATGATGATTTACCAATTTCCACCATGAAAAACGAAATTGTTATTAAGTTTCATTTGGATTGAAATTCCTAGATCCTTTGAAATTCATTGAACAATTCAATGGCATGTTTAAATCTCAATTATGCTCTTCAGGGTTATGACTGGGATACCAAGGATCACAAACAAGGTTTGAATAACCATGAAAAATGTGCTTGGTACTCTCGATTTTATCACCCAATCAATGTGCCGGTTAACCACACATGCTCCATTGATCTTATGATAAACATCGAGCCACCCTTTGCCACCCTTACTAGTCTAAGTTAATGTGTCGGTTAACACCACACACTCCATCAACGACTTGGCAAGGTGCAAAGTGTAATTTTCAAGGATTAGCATCAATTTCACATTTTCCTAAAGTAACTAAGATTGAGAATTTTAATAAAACATTTAGCTACTTTATTATTATCATTATACTTTTAATGAGAATTATAGTCATATCCTACCTGTTCGGCTAACGGCCCTCCACCAGTCAAGGAAGCGGTGGGTGAGAGTGGACACCCATTAAACTGCCATTTTATAGGTAGTAACCTTATACCACCTTTATAGACCGGCTTCGTGAATGAGGCCTACTAACGGTAAGACTGACTTGATCTTATACATATATATCATTAACTTATAATACTATAAAGTATAAGGGTTGAATTTTAAACTTTTAAAATTCTAGGGTTCGGAATTAAAGTATTCTTAAGTGACTTTACAAATTCCAAAACTTGAGGGCAAGTTTTGAAACTATTCAAAACCTTTCATTTCTATAACTTATGAGTTTTAATGACTTTTAAGGAAAAGACTTTTCAAATTCCAAAACTTGAGGAAAAGTTATGGAGTCCATTAAAAGGCATTTAGATCAACAATTAAACTAACAAGAAATGTCAAATAATATCTATGATCTAGCAAAGCTCATAAGCAAAGATAATTCACATCAACAATTTTCAAGGACTCATATAAACTAATATAAATCTTGAAACTTTGACAATTATCTTCTAATTAGACAAGCATGATCATTACCCTATTGAAAAACACGTTTCAGGGTTCAAAAAACAGTTTGGGGTAATGATCCTACATGAACTGGACTCGTCGAGTTAGTCATTTAACAAAGGAACTCGGCGAGTCACCCAGTGGACTCGACGAGTTCACTGGGTAGAAGGCAATAATTTGATTTTTTACACTTTGAAAATCAATATAACATCAAGTATAATAGAAAAAAAAGCCTAGGCTCTAATACCACTGAATGGTTTTGAGCATCCTAACAACCTTAAGGTGCACATACAATCCTAAATGCTTTGGATCTATGTTTTCTCTAATTATACATGCAAAATGATTTTCCAAAGCATTAGCCGAACTAGCATACAAACTTAGGTACTTGTATAACAAAAATCTAGTTAGAACACATACCTTTTCTTGTAGCTTGATTCCTTGGACCTTTAAGAGCCTCGCACACCAAATGCGATGCCTCAAATGCTTCACACAACACCACCAACAATGGAGGACTTGAGAGAGGATTACTTTCTTCACAAATTAGGTTAGCACTCTTCTAAGCTCACTTAGGTGCCGATTTTGGTAGCCTTAGGGTCTCTTATATAGTGTGGCAAAACTAGGGTTACACCATGTAAACCCTAATTAGCATGGCCTTCCATATTCCTTATGCTCCATGGGTTTATACCTCCATGGATCATCCATGGGTTGTCATGTGGGTTTAGCCCAACATGAGGAATCATGAATCATTGGCCCACACCATGAGAATGAATGATTTACCAAATCAACCCCATATATTTAATTAGTCTCTTTTGATCACAAAATTAATTCCAAATTAATTCTTGATCAATACTAATTAAAAATATGATTTTATATTAATATATTAGAACTTATAATATATTAATAAATCATGAATATCCTCTTCTCAAAAGTCCATCCTTACAAATTTTTCTGGTGCCATGCAACCCAAATGGACCATGCTACTCTCGGGTTAAGTACATACCAGTTATTGTTATGGTCTTAGACACTAAATCCAACAAAAAGATTAGAACATACCCAAAAATCCTCATCCCACAGGCTTCCTAGATTCTCCAAGACTCTCCTCGATTCGATTATGGATCCTGTGCTTTCAGTAGTATGGGCCCAATACAACCTTCCACACCTATCCATACTTTCCTCAAGAATCATCCTGAATCCTCCAAGTCACCTTCTCAAACTAATACCCCAAGCACTCGCTGAACAACACAACAAAATCCACTGAAGCGTTTCGTAGGATTTCCTAGGTTCCCAACCTCACCCTACCATCTGCTGCTAAAGAACTCCCCATAATTCCAGTTACATATCTCATGAATGCAATCACATGCAATAAAGCTTAGATAATCCTTCGAGTAACAAAATCATCCCTACAACGGTTGGACTCAAATGAGAGCTGTGTAATAGGTTCAAATCCATCACTATGAGATTAGTCAACCTTTGTCATATGTGACTTAACATATTCACTTGTAGCAAACTCACATTATATAAGAGTCCCACAAAGCATAAAACAAGCATCATTTGTGCAGTAACATTCCACCCCATAGGATAATCAAGAATATCCAACCTCACAAACCACAACTCATGCTAGGAACTTTCACTCTTGTTGCCGAATGACTTATGCATACAAATTATACCCAATCTAGCATCCCATGCTTCCTAAGCTTCAAGGCATCACATATCATGCCATTCAAACCCAGACTGATCAGAACTAGAATGCAAGTCTACAAGCTCATACAATAAACATACAAGGCATCTCTCTTATCATTCTATCATGCAAACACCGAGCAGATCCTTAGACCTAACTAGCATGCAATTCACATATTCATAATTCAATCATATTAGATAACATGTATGGGTATTTTGGGAAAACTTACTTAAGCTCGGCTGATTGCTTGTGCCACACCCTTTCTTGTCTTAGAAAACTCTTTTCTTAAAAACACATTTCTTTTTAAAAAATTTACCAAATACTCAATTTTAGTTCATACACACCCTAGAGTATGTCTGAATCCCTGAAACCAAGGCTCTGATACCAACTCGAAACATCCAAAAAATAAGACTCAAAAATTTCATTTTTAAAAATGAACAAAACCAGTATTCCAAAACATTGCCATACATATCCAAATAAATAAATATATCAATAATCATGACATATCAGAGTAAATCAAGAAGATGTGGAATGAGGTGGTGTGTGTCATGCAATCATCCTGATCCCTTCACTTTGAAAACAGAAGTACCTGAAACATAAATTACAAACCGTAAGCAAAAAGCTTAGAGAGTTCCCAAAGATACCACATACCATACATATATAAGACATAATGGGCCCATCCCAAAAGAGTGTAACGAGCCCTGTCCTAACTTGTAAAGCAGGCCCCGCCCAATAAGTATAACGGGCCCCACCCTAACTTGCATATTGGGCCCCGCCCAATAAGTATAATGGGCACGGCACACATACAATTCATATAACCATAACAGGTAATTGCGTACATAATAACTATCGGACCCCACCCAGTAAGCATACAAGCATACACATATACTAGTGTCACAGAGACAATGATTATTCTAACATAACAAATCATGGGTCGGCATTGGTGCCTTCGACTCCGTAAACATGGTGAGGAAACTCACCTCGCACTATTGAATCACACTGATAATCCCTGGCTGCTAGTCCGACAATCCCTGATCTATCAATATCGAATAACACCCCATTTACAACTAGATTCCAATCTATAACCATCAATCAATACTTAGGGTAAAAAGACCATTTTATCCCTTACCTATTTTGGCCCAATACTAAGGCCTAAACATGGCCTAATTTTCAAAATTGGGTCCAAACCCTTAGATGGGCCTTACCCCAAGGCCCACCAATTTTTCCTAGTCCAAATACTTGCATTATGATGGCCCAACAAGACCCCAAGTATCTAAGCCCAGTGGAAAGGCCGAAACTCAAACCCAAGATGTGAAGCCCATCAGACTGAGTACACGAGGCGTACTCAGTTGTAAGCAAAGCGTACACGCTAAAGGGATTATATGCGGCTCGTATAGACTTGTACACCCAACGTACTCATCCATTTAGCTAAAACTCACTTTTAACCCTTAATCCATTAAGACATTGCTCCAAAACGTAGATCTGACTTCCTTGAGTTGGATTATCACGTAAAGTTGTTAACTTTACATTCATGCACGTCTAAATGAAGCTCCTAATCTTAAAATGACTTAATGGGCGACGTAATGCATGCATGAGACCCAATACCCCATAAAGTTGGCATCTTTATGCTCAAGGAACTCCTAATAAGCACAAATCTAAAAGAATAAGTCCTTTAAATGTCTTAACTCAACAACCAACCCAAAAGGGACCAAAAACATAACAAATCAAGCCATAAAGAGATATAAACATCTAGAAGCCAAGGTATGAACTTGATACCTCAAAAGTCTTGCAAAAAGAGTGATGAGTATGGATCTATAACCTTCTCACCTAGCAAAGCACCTTCAATCTTCTTTACTTCCTTCACAACGAGCAAAACAACCAACAAATTCTTCTTCATGACTCAAATGCACAACAATGGAGGCTAAGGGTCGATTTCTAGGGTTTTGGAGGCTTAAAGCTTGATAAAGAGGCCAGCCTTAGGAACTTAAGGGCCTTAAATAGGGTACAACACCCCAAAATAGGGTTTTCTTATCTATCGAGTATGCTAAGCGTAATCCTTGTACCCCCAACATACGAGGTTTCAGATTCATGACCAATCTGCTGACTACGCTCAGTGTACACCATTTTATGCCTCGCGTAAAGGTCCTCGCACTAGTACTCCCTACGTACTCCCCATGTACGCCATGTATACTAAGGTTTTCCTTAAACCATGAATTCTTCTGAAGGCCATAACATCTTCATTATAACTCTGATTTCGACGATCCTTATATCCATGAAAAGGAAACGAGAAGCTCTACGTTTTTATCAACCCATACTTGCCTTAATAATTCCCGAAAAAATCCAATATCCATAAAAGTCCGAGCTGACACTTTACCAGAATGCCATTTGGATCCAAAACACAAATTGAGCACCCGGATCATCTAAATTTATGTCACCCACATCCAAATGGGTCCCGATCTCATTTCCTCAAAGGTCCTAAGCCTGATAATACCTGATCTTTGGTCACCACCCCGAAATAGGAAACGGTTCATAACACGACGTTACAAAACCAGTTTGAGAAGGTGACGTAAAGGATCCTAGATGATTCTTTAAGAATGTATGGATAGGTGTGGAAGGTAGTATTGGGCCCGTACTACTACAACACATGATCCGTACTTGAATCAAGGAAATTCATAGAGATTTTTGGAAGCCTGTAGGACGAGGAATTCGTGGGTATTTTCTGATCTTTTATGTGATTGCTTTTCAGTATGCTTATGGTGACTTATGGAGGAGGTTCTGGTCCAAGTTCAGTAGGGATGTCAAAAAGTCCCGTGGGGCCCCGTCCCGTTTGGGGGAATTTTTTTTAAAAAATCAGGGGCGGGGACTGGGGCGGGGGCAAGGTTAACCCCCATTTTAATTTTGGGGGCGGGGGCGGAGGTAGGCAATCTCGTCCCGAAACCCCCATGGGGACCCTGTTAATAAATTACACATATATTTACATATATTAATTATGTAAATATAATAAACAATAACATGATTTTGATCTTCCAAAATTCATCAAAAAATATGTTTTTTAAGTTGTTAGTATAATGTTTTTAAGATGTCATAACTTTTTTATTTTTAACATGTAAAATTCTGCTATAAATAATTATTTGTTACCCATTTTTAGCCTAGATAACAACTTCTTTTAGCAAAAAAAAGGCAACTCAAAATCAATCGGGGGCGGGGGAACGGGGGGGGGGGGGGGGATAATGAAGGGGAATCGGGGGCGGGGGCGGGGATAGAAAGGTTGAACATTTCGGGGGCGGGGGTGGGGATAGGGGAACCGTGAAATTTCAGGGGCGGGGGTGGGGAATGCACTCCCCGTCCCGTTTGCCCCCGTTGACATCCCTAAAGTTCAGGATCTGGTGCTGAGCCAATTGATAGAAAGTTACGCGAGTTTGTTATGTCTGAGATCACTCACGGTATTTTGGATGTGACTCATGTGATGTTTGGTACCATCAAGGAAGGGATCATGGAGTTGTTGGATGAATGACTTGGGGCTTTTCATATAGAGATTGTGACTGGTAAGATCGAGGCAAGGATACTCTCTTTTTGGGAGTTCAAGGCTTGTGGAGCCCCAGAGTTCTCCGAGGAGAAGGACCCTATTTATAGTAGGCGGTGAATTTCTAAAATGGAGAGTGCTCAGCGGACTAGTTCCTGCTTTGAGAGATCGAAGGTGGTATTTGCATCCGGCCTTTAGACGGATCAAGCTAGTTATTGGATTTCCACTGAGGTTTCGCAAACCTTACAAGAGTAATTGCCTAGCATTATTAGGCATAT
This sequence comes from Lactuca serriola, assembly GCF_051521515.1. Taxonomy (NCBI): domain Eukaryota; kingdom Viridiplantae; phylum Streptophyta; class Magnoliopsida; order Asterales; family Asteraceae; genus Lactuca; species Lactuca serriola. The sequence goes on along the minus strand of NC_136412.1, from coordinate 275,575,606 downwards.
AACTGACTGGTTGGTCGCCAAGTTCAAGGAACAGATTTCAGTTGTTTAGGCAGCTGATAGGATTGTTGAGGTACCTCAGGAACGGGAGCTTGGTTTGGAGACGCAGTTAGGAAAGAGGAAGTGGATTGAAGGCTTAACTCTACTAACAACATCTAAGAAGGTTAACATTTCCATGCCTAGTACTGGAGGCCAGGGGGTCCAAAACATTTTCACTAAGGGTGGAAGAACCCATGAGCATGTACTCTGCAAGTTTAAATGTTGCAGATGCGGACGGAAGGCGTATGTTCCCCGAGATTGCACCCTAGAGGTAGAATTATGTCATCGTTGTCATCAGCCTAATCACATTAGGGAAAATTGCCCATGTTTATTGATTGGGGAAACTTAGACCCCATCATCCATGGTTTTTCAAGAGGAGGAGTCAAGACCTCAACACCTCACGGGTATGTATTCCTTCATGTTTTTATTGTTTTTTCTTATGTAATTGTGTGTGTGAGAGACGTTAGGTTCAGTTTAGTTAAGTATCCAGCTAATAATCAAAGTTTCTTTATGATTATTTGGTTGTCTTTATTGGGGGTTTGTGATGGATTTTATACATAGCAAACAATCCTATGTGTGCATGCAACCCTAATTGAAGGATCTATGTTTTCACTATTAAACATACAGTCATCGAACACAAAAACTAGAAACCCTATGAGGCATGTATAATTTTTGAAATCAACATAGAAATAGGGTTTAGATACATACCTTTATTTTTATGCAGTAATAATAATAATTTCGTTGAAGATCTTGACTTTAAGAACAAGTGCCACAAATGTAACACCTCTAATTGCTCACAAACACACCAAAGCAAGAGGATGATTGAGAGAAATGAGAGAGGAAGGAGGAACTCAAAGTTTCAACTCTTTTAGGTTTTCCAAGGAGTGGCCGAAACTTTATGGGGTGATGCTCCTTATATACTTAGGTTGTTTAGCCCCAAAGCTAGGGTTACAAGGTGGAAACCCTAATTTCCAGTTTAGGCCCCAAGCAGCCCATGGATCCACCTCCTTAAGGCCTTGGACGAAATTTTCAGGGCCTCCCTTAGAAATTTAGGCCAACCCCACTTAGGGTGATCCAAGGGCCCAAACCACAACTATTAATTAATTTCAGAACAACCCCTGTACTTTTAAGTAATTCCTTTAATCCCAAAATTAATTCCAAATTAATTTTTGATTAAATATTAATTAAATAACATGATTTCTAACTAATATATTATTTTCATAACATATTAATAAAAAATTTTATATATGAATTTATAATTCCAAATAATAAATTCAACCTCTTCCTCAATTAATCATCCTATCTAGTTGCTAGTGTGAAGGCAACCCAAAAGGACTATGCTACAATCAATTCAAGTATATACCAATTATAACTATGGGATTAGACACCTAATCCAACAGTCTCCCACTTGAATAAGTCTAATAACTATAATTGCCAGTATAACTTCAAAAATTAACCAACAAATTATAGCTCTTAAATCCGTTGTTGAACTCTGACCTAGTCAGTAATGTGTCCTAAGATAAGGGATCATATAATCCTCTGATCTTCAAGATATCAAGTGGACAAATGACATGGAACATAATCATTCTCATTGTCCAACAGTTTGTTTCCCGATTTCTGACTTGTAATGACAGTGAACTTAATTGAACACATCAATTCAGTCCTGACTGGACACGACACATAAGTCAACACCGAACCTTCGAGGGGCCCAAGATATCGCTTTTCCCTTTAGGGAAAAAGGAACAGATAAACTTTGACTTATATTCTTGCACTATTTACTCATCAAATCATGCACAAGAATATGTTTTATAACATCAATTTACTGATGCGTTTACGCATTATCAATGCATAACCAACTCGTAAACAACAACTCATATATCTTGGTTTAAATATTATACAATATTATCGTCTCAGAATTACCCGTGATAAATTCCATGAAGTAATTCACTGAGCATGGGTTTAATCCAATACTTAAATCTTCATTTCAAAAGTACTCAGGAATGTTGCAGTAAACCGTTGCTATGTCTAAACACTTAGACAATCTATAACCCAATTCATGGTAGCCTTAATTCACTACTTACTTCCATAGTATGATCAACTATGGATATTTGAATAATCTAACTTTTCGAGAAGTAAAACATGTAAGAGTGAAACACAATGATAAACAGTTGACAAAAGATAGTAAACAATACTTATAAACAAATCTCTATTTATTTAAACATCAAATGTCAATTACATTTATTTGTTACAAGTTTCTAACTGTCTATCTAATCAACAAAACTAATATCATCCTTCAGACCAATGCTCCTCGTATGTTGAATGTGCTTAACCCTACTAAGACCCTTTGTGAGGGGATCGGCAGGATTCTCTTCTGATGATACCCTCTTAACGACGAGGTGTCCTTCTTCTACCCGATGTCTGATAAAATGATATTTTATGTTGATATTCCTAGATCTTCTATGATCTCTTGGTTCCTTGGTTAATGCAACCACTCTTTCATTATCGCAGAAAATCTCCATCGACTCCTTAATGCCTGGCACAACTCCAAGGTCTCCAATGAAGTTCTTCAGCCATATAGCCTCCTTGGATGCTTCGCTCGCGACTATATATTTTGATTCACATGTAGAATCAGCCACAGTCTCCTGCTTGGAACTCTTCCAAGTCACTGCTCCTCCATTAAGGGTAAACACCTAGCCTGACTGAGAATGGAAGTTGTCTCTGTCGGTCTGAAAACTGGCGTCACTATACCAAGTAACTCTTAAGTCATCACTGCCACCAAGCACAAGGGCCCAGTCCTTAGTCCTTTGCAGATACTTAAGGATGTTCTTGACTACTATCCAATGAGCTTTACTCGGATTCCCCTGATATCGACTAACCATGCTCAAAGAAAAAGCCACGTCAGGGTGAGTACATGACATAGCATACATGATCGATCCAACAGCGGAAGCATATGGAACTCGACTCATTTCTAATATCTCTACATCGGTACTCGGACGCTGAGTCTTACTCAGCTTGGTATTACTTTGGATAACTCTCGTTTCTTTGAATTTTCCATTCTAAAACGCTTTAGCACTTTATCCAAATACGTGCTTCGACTAAGTCCAATTAGTCTTCTAATCCTATTTCTAAAAATCCTTATCCCAGAATATAAGCAGCCTCTCCCAGATCCTTCATAGCGAAACACTTTCCAAGCCAGGACTTAACCTCCTGCAAAGTTGGAACATTGTTTCCTATAAGTAGTATGTCATCAACATACAACATCAGGAAGGTAACTATACTGAGTATACTCCCACTAGCTTTGACATATACACAAGATTCATCCTCACTTCTAGAGAAACCAAACTCCTTGACTTTTTCATCAAAGCAAAGATTCCATCTTCGAGAAGCTTGTTTCAATCCATAGATTTATTTCTCAAGCTTACACACTATATTGGGGTATTTAGCATCCACAAAACCCTCTGGCTGACTCATGTAAACATCCTCAGCCAACTTTCCATTAAGGAAAGCGGGTTTGACATCCATCTGCAAGATTTTATAATCATGAAACGCAACTATGACTAACATAACCCTAATAAATTTAATCTTGGCCACTAGTGAGAATGTCTCATCATACTCAACCCCTGGGGTTTGAGAAAAGCCCTTCGCAACCAGTCGAACCTCGAAAGTGTGTTCCTTTCCATCCATCTCAGTCTTCTTCTTGAAGATCTATTTGCACCCAACTGTCTTACGACCTGGTACATTATCAATTAAATTCCAAACTTGGCTGTCGTACATGGAAATGATCTTGTTGTCCATCGCATCTTTCCATTTGGCAGACTCAGGGCCTGCCATGGATTCCTTGTAGTTAGAAGGCTCATCCAAATTTACCAGTGTACTATCACTAATAAATGTATCACCATATGTAGTAATATAGAAACCATAAAACTCTGGTGTCATTCAAACTTGGTTGGAACATCCACGAGGTAATGACTCGTCAATTGGTTCAATAGGAATTTCTTCCTCGAGTTGAGCTCTAGTGTTAGAGGTTCCTTCATCGCTTGACTCTTGAATTTCTTCAAGATCAATTGTACTCCCACTATCATATTTGCATATGAGCTCTCTCAAGCGAAAGATTCCTCTTCATGCTACGGAAACCACATTTTCACTAGGTCTGTAGAACAAGTATCCAGAGGACTTTTATGGGTATCCGATGAAAATACATCGCATACTTCGAGGTTCAAGCTTGTTGTGAGTCTCTCGTCTAACGAAAGCCTCACAACCCCAAACCTTGGTACCTTTTAACTGCTCACGATATGCGGAATCCAGTTTGAATGGCCGCATATGGTTGTTGGATTTCAGAACAGCTTAAATACCAAAATGGTCCTGCCCTCCGTTGTTTCATGTATGGCCCCTGTCTGTACATAGTAGTTGAAAAATATTGTTTAACAATTATATAATACAAGAAAAACAACATTGGTCATAGACCTTGAGTTAATGATAAATCTATACTAATAATTAGTCGTAATAAATATTAGACTCAAATCTAGTGATAATGATACTAGGTTTCGTCAAAGGAAAATAAAATTGTTAGAAGCAAAGCGCTGCCCGAGTTTGGAGTCATCACTTTAACAAGTGAGTTCATAGTTACTTTCATCTTATACATAGATATGAAGTATTTAATATAAACTACGTGCTATATGTGCCAATTATTTGTGTTCTTGATATCTATGTTGGATGAACGATTTATACACGTTTTACTTGATTTAAACTGTATATGTATTTTATACCTATACATGTAGTGGGTAAAGATGGGTAGATGAAAGATGAGACGAGTGATGAGATATGAAAGATGATATAGATGATGAGAGGTTAAAGATGATGCAAATCCTTGACCTTAACGATGATCCAGTCATCTAGCAGAGTATAGATGATGACCACAGACTAATCTAGACAATTTAGTGGAATGCTAGCAGGCTCGCAACCTGTAGGTATTCTGAATGATGTGTTCACCAGATGTAGTCTAAAAACCCTGGCAGCTATGGACTTATTTCCTTACAAATGAACGTTGGAAGCTATGGATTTAGTGCCCTATAGATGGATATTGGTAGCTATGGACTTAGTGCCTAACATATAACATTGGCAGGTATGGACTTGGTGTCTATTGGATAAACGATGGCATCGATGGACTTCGTGCCTATTCCTTAGGACAATACTTAGGAATTAATGAATGATGAATAGATGATTATTAGGGTAGATCCTTAAGAATAAAGAAGACAATAGGGATGGGAAGTTGGGTTAATTGTTTGATGATTAAACATAATAATTATATTATTGTGGGTTGAAAACCCTATGTACTCACTAGGTTTTGAGTTTTCCAACCTGACCCACTCAGTTTATTTGTATCACAAATATCGATACGAAGACACATTACACTGAGAGATTAAAGGAGATTTAAATCATTAGTATAAATGAATGTAAGGTCGGTTTATGCTTACGTTTCGGTATTAACGATGGCATCCCAATGTTTTAATATAAATAAAATACATTTCTTCCAAAAAGATTTGATAATATTATTATCATGTTTTTCTGGGAACAAATTCCGAAATTTTATTCTTCAAAGAGAATAATCTAACTTTTAAATAAGAATAAATAAAATTTTTAAAATGACCATGAATTTGGGGATGTCACGTCGCCCACGGGTCTCACCCAGTCGAGAGCTACTCAAGCCTGACCTTGCCTCGGACCCCAATGGTCCTCCTCCCATAATAACGAGATATTTTCCGACAATACTATCCGCCTTGCCCTAGGCACAAGCTGATCCTCCTTCATACCAACGACCACCCCAACAATGGTCTACCTCAATCTATCAGATACTACGATTCCATCGCAAACTAACAGTATTACTGCCACTACTTATAATCATGATGAATGCTACGGCAACCTCGTAGTCTTACAACACTTCCATACTGCCATGGCCCCACCCATGGTCTTACCGTCCATATACTACGCCGACCACAATCATCATGAGTCGAAATTGTGTCCGACTTTTCCCAAATCAGATGCTCGGGTCATGCTTTGAACCCCAAAGCCTTAATCAGACAAGAACAAGCAGAGAAACTCTAACACAACCCTCAACCTGAATCCAATTACCTAAAATCCGAATGATTCTCCCCCACTTGAATCGATCGTGATCTTCCATTCCATAAAATTTGATGGATTTCCGCCACATCTCACATCCTTGTAATTCGAATTGTCAACAACCAGAGCTTGAAAATGCCAGCGTTCCATTACTAGCCAACCTCGCTGATCACATAAACACTTGAAATCCAAATGAACACTCCTCGAGGTCTCAGCAAGTCTGATAACCCCAATTACTTCCCATGATACAGCACCAAATCCTCAAGTCCTTAATTCTTGTAACAAAGACTATAATCCTTGACTGGAACTGGCGAATCCTCACTCCAATTTCCATTATTTGAAGGTTCTTTGAATTCTAACCATTTTCAACCCTTGCGATTATGAAATACCCTTGGTACTTCCAATGTCCAAACAAACTCATGCGACTGGCACCACCATCTTCTTGCTACCGCTCTTCCCTAGCAACGGTAGTGATTGGACCCAAAGGACCTTCCACAAACGACTGTCATTCATACTAGAACAAACACTAACACATCTGAATTCTTCCTTCATTGTTGACCAAATCCTATTAATTTGTCCATAGATATTCCTAGACATACCCCTGAATTGACCCCATCAAAGAACCGCAACAATAACCGAACAGACTGAATCCCACTTAGCAAGATACGACCCACTAGTAACTCTTCGCATGCATAAATGGCATATAACAATTCTTGATGATATAACCCAAGCAAAACAGAGAACTAAACCAAAGATGATGCTTACTCATACCAATACAAGATTCCAAGGCAAATATAAATATTGACAATAAGCATGAAGAAAACAAAAGATAACATACCCACAATAGCATCTGATGAAACTCTGGCCTCCCTCGACTGACACTTCAATGCTCGACTCCTTGATGTTGAGGCTCCTTCCCTAACCTCGTGACCGTCGGTGATCCTCAAAGTAACTGGTGAAGGTGCACTCACTGCTCCACCCCTCAACATCGGACAGACGGCCTTCTTGTGGCTCAACTGGCTATAGTAAAAACACATCACAACCGATCCATGGGGGAAATCCCCACTAAAATGACCCATTTGACCACAACTGAAACATCCTCAGCCTGTCTCCCGACATCCTCCCTCATGGGTCCTCCTACACTTGGCACAACGCCCCGACCCTGATGGCCTCCCGACTGTGAATCCTAAGTCATGAGCCTCTTCACCTGGCCCACTGTAATTTGAGTCTGCTCTCATTTCCTCTTCTCGGTGTGCTCCAAATAAATCTCACGTTCCTCGGCTCTAGCAATCATATCATTCGGGGTCTCGCACCATAACAAACTCATAAACTCCTTGATGCCATCCCACATCATCTCATGGGACCTCACCTTCTTCATCTCCTCGTTCGCTGGATACTACGAAACTAATAAAGCTCTCTCCCGAAATGTGGCAGTGATCTCTTCCATAGTCTCAGTCGGCTGGTGAAGGTCCTGAAACTCCATCGCCAACTGATGCACCACAATAGATGGTGCAAACTCGGCCTTAAAACAGGTCTCAAACTCATCCCAAGTCATCGTCTCTAGGGTTTCGCCTCCCAAAGTAAATTCTACCTCCTCCCACCAATCTTGGGCTCTGTCTTTCGGAAGACAGGAGGAAAATCTGACCATCGACCCCTCAGGGCAGAAACTCGTTTGGAAAGCATTCACCATATCTGCTAACCATTTCCTATTGGCAGTGGGGTCCTTCTCCCCAAAGAACTTGAGAGCTCCACAAGAACAGAACTCACGAAAAGAAAGAGTGCAAGCTCCAACAATAGCCATAACCTAAGTACGAAATGCAACCATACGCTTATCCAAAATCTCTATAATCCCCTCCTTGACCATACTGAAAATCACTGTAGTCTGCTCCAAAATACCGCGGGTGATCTCCGACGAGATAAACTCTCGCATCCGCTCATCAATCAGCTCAGTACCTGCACTTGATCCTAAAACAGAACCTGAACCTCCTTCCTGAGTACTCATCATCATTATGAAAAACAACCATGCAAATAGTCACATACCACAATGTAACGTCCCAAAATTTAAGACCAAAAATTTCATTTTAAAAACATTACTTTAGAAAACATTAATAGTTAAAAACATTGTTTGATCAAACCATAACAAAACGTAAACCATGTCTAAAAGCCAAATCATACAACCATCAAAATATCAAAGTATAAATCCCAGAGAATCTCGTAAGTGCGGAAACCAGTGTGTGTGCATGATGTGCCGCTACCGTGCCGGCTCCTTCCCCTTAGACGAAGAGGTACCTGAAACCAAAACTGTAAACTGTAAGCACAAAGCTTAATCAGTTCCCCCATCGTACCACATACCATACAAACAAATAACACGCATACTGCCAGGCTATTCTGGGGTGCCTGACTACCCGGTACGGCCATTCTGGGGTGCCGACTACCCGTGTCAAGCCATTCTGGGGTGCTGACTACCCATGTCAAGCCATTCTGGGGTGCTGACTACCCATGTCAAGCCATTTTGGGGTGCTGACTACCCATCGGTCCTAACAACCGATCCTCGGGGACTAGTCCCCTCCTACTACCACTATCGCATATAACATAATAGGCCAGCATGCAAACATATCATCACATACTGTCAGACATTTCTGGGGTGTCTGACTACCCTCCGGTCCTAACAACCGAACTCTACTATTATCACATATAACATATCATGTTAGCATATAATATATCAGATAGTAGCAACCTATATGATATCACAAAGACAATCATCTAACATACGACTCCTACTGGTGGGCCAGCATTGTGGCCGAAGACCCACCGCTACTGGAAGGTAACTCACCTCAAAGTAGCTGTTGATCTGAGCGGGAACTGACTGTCTACTGCTGCTGCTGCTGCTCCGGAAATCCTCCGGCTGCAATTCCCACAACATACTCAATCAAACACTACTAACTGTCCTTTGGGTAAAATGACCATTTTACCCCTGATCATGACCTAAATCAAAATCAGAGTCAACTTTCAGTTGACCCGACTCGCCGAGTTGGCTTTCCAACTCGCCGCGTCCCTACCCAACCGTTTGCCCTGAATCCCGTTCCTACTCGTCGAGTTAGGCGACGACTCGACGAGTTCTCCTTCTTAACAGATACTCAAGTCCTTCATCCTACGCGCCGAGTTCATCTTCATCCGATGAACACTTATGCTAAGACTCGCCGAGTTGTATGAACAACTCGCCGAGTCTGTTCTTGATCTAAGGAGATTGTCTTGAACTCGCCGAGTCAGGGCATTGACTCGCCGAGTACCTCCATAGACAAGTTCAGCTTCCGACTCACTGAGTCATGCCCCGTGACTCACTGCTCACTCGACACTACGAAAAGGGGACAAACTCGGAGACTCACGAACAGACTCGCCAAGTCACATGAACGACTCACCGAGTCGTTGCCATGCACCCACTAAATACACAGATCTTCTCGATTCTAGTCCATGCCATTCACAGATCTGGGCTTCTAGGACACGAATCACACGTAAAGTTTCCAACTTTACGTGTATATATTCACCAATATGGATTTTAGGGTTCAAAATGCCTCAAAAGGGTAGATCTAGGGTGAACAAGCAACATGGGTCCATAAAGCTAACAGATTTGAGCTCCTGGAGCTCAATCTTGCATAGATCTAGAGGCCAATCAACTTATTACGAACCCTCAAGCATACACAATCTTGGAAATGGCTCAAAAAGGACTTTAATGGAGCTATAAGGGACAATAAGCTTAAAAACAGAGGGGAAACGAGCTATACCTTAGGGGAAACGTTGGAATGACACAGAGATGCTTGGCCTCCTTCTCCTCTTCTTGATTCCCTCTTCTTTTTCCCTCAAAACTTCAAGAATACCACAAAAATACTTCAAACTCACAAGGAAGCACGGCTAGAGAAAGATACATGGCTCTAAGGGTGAATGGGGGCGAGGTTGGGGCGGACATGTTGTTTAAATAGGGTGCAAACCCCTGAAACTTAGGGTTTCATCCAACAGCTGTGACTCGCCGAGTCCAGGATATGGACTCGCCGAGTCGACAACTTAAACGTGTCCCAGGTCCCGCATCTACTCGGCGAGTCGGACCTGTGACTCGCCGAGTCCAAGGCTAAAAGAAGAGAAATACTCAAATAAGATTTACGTACCAGGAACCAGGTGCTACAAATCTCACCCACTTATTTTAGACTTCGTCCTCGAAGTTTGCTGCTCGATCCTGAAACAGCTCGGGGTAATGCTCCATCATCTCATCCACCGGCTCCCAAGTCCATTCCGAACCCTTGCGGTGCTGCCATTGCACCTTCACTAGCTCCACTTTCTTGTTCCGCAAATCCTTCGACTTCCTGTCGAGGATTGCGACTGGGCGCTCAATGTAATTCAGGCTGTCATCAACCTGAATATCCTCTAACGGCACTACCGCTGATTCGTCCACTAGGCACTTCCGCAGCTGAGAAACATGGAAAGTGATGTGGATCTGGCTGAGCTCGGCTGGCAGATCCAGCCTATACGCCACCTTGCCCACCCGGGCTACAACCCTGAACGGTCCGATGAATCTCGGGCCCAACTTGCCCCGCTTCCTGAATCGAATGACGCCTTTCCAAGGCGACACCTTCAGGAGAACCATATCCCCGACTTGAAACTCCAAGTCAGATCGACGCTTGTCGGCGTAACTTTTCTGCCGACTCTGAGCAGTCTGAAGCCTGCTCCGGACTTGTTGGATCCTCTCGGTCGTCTTGAGCACCACTTCGGTGCTCCCCATGACTCTCTGGCCAACTTCACCCCAGCATATCGGGGTCCTGCACCTTCGTCCGTACAACATCTCAAATGGAGGATGATCAATACTCGCATGGTAGCTGTTGTTGTATGAGAACTCAGCCAGGGGAAGATAGGTATCCCAGCTACCACCGAAGTCTAGCACGCACGCCCGCAGCATATCCTCCAGAGTCTGGATGGTCCGCTCGCTCTGACCATCCGTCTGCGGGTGAAAGGCGGTGCTAAAATGCAGACGAGTGCCCAACTCGTCATGGAATCTCTTCCAAAATCTGGAAGTAAAACGCACATCCCTATCCGAGATCAACGATACCGGCACCCCGTGTCGCGCCACGATCTCCCTGATATAGATGTCGGCCAATTTCTCGGCCGATATGCTCTCCTGAATCGGAATAAAATGAGCACTCTTGGTCAATCTATCCACGATGACCCAAATCGAATCCACTCCACGCGCGGTCCTGGGAAGCTTCGTGATAAAATCCATCGTGATATCTTCCCATTTCCACAGTGGAATATCCAACAGCTGCATCTTGTCATGCGGTCTCTGATGTTCGGCCTTGACCTTCCTGCAAGTCAAACACCGCTCGACGTACCATGCCACATCCCTCTTCATGCAGGGCCACCAATAATCTAGACGAAGATCCCTATACATCTTCGTCGCCCCGGGATGAATAGAGAATCGAGACTTGTGCGCCTCCTCCATCAAAGTCTGGCGCACACCTCCGTGATACGGCACCCACACCCTACGGTGTAATGTCAATAGTCCTCGGCTATCATAATCAAAGGAGGAAACCTGACCCACCACACGCTCGCTCTTCCGATGTTCCTCCTTGATAGCCTCCTGTTGAGCCTCCCGGATTTGCTCCAACAGGGGAGTCACCACGGTCATCCTCATGCAAGCGTCCCTGATCGGCGCCGCCTTGCGGCTAAGCGCATCGGCCACCACGTTGGCCTTCCCCGAGTAGTAAAGGATCTCGCAATCATAATCCTTCACCACATCCAACCACCGACGCTACCTCATGTTCAGATTCGGCTGATCCATGAGGTACATCAAACTCTTGTGGTCCGTGTAGATGGTACATCGAACCCCGTAGAGGTAATGTCGCCAAATCTTGAGGGCAAAAACCACCGCCCCCAACTCCAAATCATGCGTCGGGTAGTTCGCCTCGTGAGGCTTGAGCTGCCTCGAAGCGTAGGCAATGACATGCCCCCTCTGCATCAGTACCGCGCTCAACCCAGAAATGGACGCATCACAATAAACCACAAAATCCTCTACGCCCTCTGGCAGGGCTAAGATCGGCGTCTCGCACAATCTCTATCTCAGCGTATCAAATGCAGCCTGCTGCTCGGGTCCCCACCGAAAGACCACGACTTTCTTCGTCAGCTGCGTCAGGGGCACGGCTATCTTGGAGAAATCCGGAATAAATCTCCGATAGTAGCCTGCCAATCCCAGGAAACTCCGAATCTCAGATGGAGACTTCAGAACCTCCCATCTCATCACGGCCTCGACCTTGGCCGGATCGACCAGAATCCCGTTCTGGTTGACGAGGTGTCCAAGAAATTTCACCTCGCGCAACCAAAACTCACACTTGGAGAACTTGGCATACAAGCTCTCCCTCCTCAGGGTCTCCAACACCTCTCTCAGATGCTCCTCATGTTCCTCCCGAGTCTTGGAATAAACCAAGATATCATCGATAAATACTATCACAGACCGATCCAGCATCGGTCTGCATACGCGGTTCATGAGGTCCATGAACGCGGTAGGAGCATTGGTGAGCCCAAACGGCATCACCACAAACTCATAATGGCCATAGCGCGTCCGAAACACGGTCTTCTGCATATCCTCCTCCCTGACCCTCATCTGATGATAACCCGAACGCAAATCAATCTTGGACAACCAAGATGCTCCCTGAAGCTGGACAAAGAGGTCATCAATCCTCGGGAGCGGGTAACGGTTCTTCACCGTTACCTTGTTCAGCTCCCGGTAATCTATACACATCCGATGCGACCCGTCCTTCTTCTTCACAAACAGAATCGGGGCTCCCCAGGGCGAACTGCTCGGGCGAATAAATCCCTTGTCTAGCAGCTCCTGCAGCTGCGTAGACAACTCCTGCATCTTGGGAGGAGCCAACCGATACAGCGCCTTGGCTATCGGAGCCGCACCAGGAACAAGGTCAATCCTGAACTCCACATGTCGCTCCGGAGGTATCCCAGGAAGCTCCTCCGGGAAAACATCTGTAAAGTCTCGGACCACCGGAACCTCGCTCACTGTCGCCTTACCCGCCTCCCGGGTATCCATCACATACGCGACATATCCTGTGCATCCCTGCTGAAGGTAGCGTCTCGCCCTCGCTGCTGAACATATTGCGGGTCCATACTGCGGCCTCTCGCCATGAATTACTAACTCTCCCCCGCCTGGGGTCCTGACCCGCACTAGCTGCTACGCGCAATCTATCACCGCCCCATTAGGGCTCAGCCAATCCATGCCTATAATCACCTTGTTCCCACGCAACGGAATAGGAACCAAATCTACCAAGTAGCGCTCCTCAAACAAACGCAGCACGCAATCTCGAAATACCATCGATGCTCGCACCGATCGATCATCAACAATCTCCACCTCCAAAGGGCAATCTAACTCGCTCGATGACTCATGAAACTTCTTGCTAAGCGCAAGGGAAACAAATGATCGGGATGCACCCGAGTCGAATAACACCTGAACTGGAAGGCCGTTCACATGGAACGATCCTAATGCATACATATACATACGGAGCACATATCAATAACATAACATCATAAAAATAAGATAGAGGGAAAGAATCATACCCGTCACCACATCGGGTGCGGCGCGTGCCTCCTCGGTAGTCAGCTGAAATGCTCGGCTCCTCACTACTGGAGCCTCTGCCTTGCCCTGTCGGCCATCCATGATCCGCAGGGTCGTTGGAGCTGGCGCCTTCACCGGCGCTGAAACTGTCAACTGGGGGCAATTGGCCTTCTTGTGGCCCCTCTGGTTGCAGTGGAAACACAGCAACTCTGATGTCTGAATAACTGTTGTCGGAGCAGTGCAATCCCTGCTGATGTGCCCAGACTTGCCACACTTGTAGCAGCCTGATGATCCCATCCTGCACGCCCCCTCGTGCGGCCTGCCATATTTCCTGCAGTAGCTCGGTCCTGACTGGCCTTTCGGCCTACCATCTGATCCCTTTGGCTTCTTCCCCGAAGCCCCTCCTGCCTGACCCTCCTCTAATTTCCGTTTCCGGATGTGCTCCAAATCTATCTCCCTCTCCCTCGCCCTGGCAATCATAGAGTCCAAGGTAGGGCAATCCGAAAAGCTAACATGCTCCCGGATGTCAGCTCGTAGCATATCGTGATAACGAGTCCTCCTCATATCCTCGTCACCAGCATACTGGGGCACCAACAAGGCCCTCTCCCGGAACTTGGCAGTGATCTCCGCTACAGTCTCCATCGTCTATCTCATGTCTAGAAACTCCCTGGGCAGCTGCTGAAGCTCGACATCCGGCGCAAACTCTGCCCTGAACCTGGTCACAAAGTCCGACCAGGTCATAGCCTCGATAGCTGAGGCTCCCAACGAGTCACCCACTGACTCCCACCAATCCCGGGCTCGGTCCCGTAGACACCCTGCTGCATACCTCACCTTCGACCCCTCGGGGCAGAAGCTAGTCAACTGGGCAGACTCAATGTCTGCAATCCATCGCCTGGCAGCAATGGGGTTTTCACCCCATGGAAATCCACCATTGCCCCTGAAGTCCTTGAAGGACAGTGTGTGAGATCCCGACTGGCTAGATGCCAAATCACTCCTGAATGCCCGCAGGCGATCCTCCATCAACTCCATGATCCCTACCTTGATCAACCCAAAGAGGATGGGGGTCGACTCAAGGATGCCTCTGGTGATCTCTGACGTGATGAACTCGCGTAGTCCCTCATCTACCGGCTCGGAACCTGATCTCGAACCTGACCCCTCTCCTGAACCGCCATCTACCGGCCTCGATCGAAGTACCACCATTCTGCAATACATCACAACAATAATTAGAGATACTGATACTTCCTGAGGGATCACAACTACTTACAAGTTCCCTGGTCTTGTCTTAGCCTTCCTTGGTTCGGGTACGGATCCTCTGCTTTCAGTAATACGGGCCCATACTACCTTCCACATCTATCCGTACCTTCTTCAAGGACTGCCTCGACTCCACCAGATCCCTTTCCCTATTGTTGATCACTACTACACTCATCCCAGGCTCGCCCTAGGAAATCTCCGACTCCACTCGATCCAGTCCTCAGCTGCTGCATACCTCCTTGTAATGCCAATTAGCCATCACCCGAATACCATCACACGCGATGAGACTCAGATAATCCTTCGAGTACCTGACTCGTCCCTACAACGGTTGGACTCAAACAAGAGCTGCGCAGTAGGATCAAATCCGGTACTCTAAGATTATTCAACTCTGATCACATGTGACGTGACGTATTCGCCTAATGGCTAATTCCCATCATTCGGAGTCCCACATAGCACGAAGCAAGCAACATTCAGACAAGGGAAATAACCTCAAGCAATTCCGCTCTCATGGAGGGAAACTGAACTAGCACACAGTGCTAACTCATACTATCGGGCACAAACCTAACAGGCTACCCTACTGCTGTCTACTTGATACTAGCATGCAATTCTCATACAGCGGGAACACATAAAGCAGGCACATAAGGCATCACTCCTAGATCCTAAGCTGATAAACATAACATAAACTTGTATGGGTACTTTGGGGAATACTTACTTGAGCTCGGTCGGTCGCGCATATCACACACTTCGTTCTTTCATAAACTCTTTTCTCAATTTTTAGAAAACATTTTCTTTTGGAAATTCTTTTAATCCCTCGATTTGAGTTCAGACACCCCCGAAGGTGAGTCCGAATCCCTCAAACCAGGGCTCTGATACCAACTTGTAACATCCCCCTCTGGCACGTATCACAATATTGTCCCCTTTGGGCCACTCGGCACGAGGACTTCCCAGGGGGTCACCCATCCTGGTACTACTCCCGCCCGAGCACGCTTAACTGCAGAGTTCTTATGGGATCTGCTGCCCTCACGGCTTTAAAACGCGTTGCGACAAGGAAGGTATCCACACCCCTTATAAGGAGTGTTTAGTTCTCCTTCCAAGCCGATGTGGGATCAGATCTAACCCACTTTAAATTTGTAGCACCTGGTTCCTGGTACGTAAATCTTATTTGAGTATTTCTCTTCTTTTAGCCTTGGACTCGGCGAGTCATAGGTCCGACTCGCCGAGTAGATGCGGGACCCGGGACACGTTTAAGTTGTCAACTCGGCGAGTCCATATCCTGGACTCGGCGAGTCACAGTTGTTGGATGAAACCCTAAGTTTCAGGGGTTTGCACCCTATTTAAACAACATGTCCGCCCCAACCTCGCCCCCATTCACCCTCAGAGCCCTGTATCTTTCTCTAGTCGTGCTTCCTTGTGAGTTTGAAGTGTTTTTGTGGTATTCTTGAAGTTTTGAGGGAAAAAGAAGAGGGAATCAAAAAGAGGAGAAGGAGGCCAAGCATCTCTGTGTCATTCCAACGTTTCCCCTAAGGTATAGCTCGTTTCCCCTCTGTTTTTAAGCTTATTGTCCCTTATAGCTCCATTAAAGTCCTTTTTGAGCCATTTCCAAGATTGTGTATGCTTGAGGGTTCGTAATAAGTTGATTGGCCTCTAGATCTAGGCAAGATTGAGCTCCAGGAACTCAGATTTGTTAGCTTATGGACCCATGTTGCTTGTTCACCCTAGATCTACCCTTTTGAGGCATTTTGAACCCCTAAAATCCATATTGGTGAATATCTACACGTAAAGTTGGAAACTTTACGTGTGATTCGTGTCCTAGAAGCCCAGATCTGTGAATGGCATGGACTGGAATCGAGCATATCTGTGTATTTAGTGGGTGCATGGCAACGACTCGGCGAGTCGTTCATGTGACTTGGCGAGTCTGTTCGTGAGTCTCCGAGTTTGTCCCTTTTTCGTAGTGTCGAGTGAGCAGTGAGTCACGGGGTGTGAATCAGTGAGTCGGAAGCTGAACTCATCTATGGAGGTACTCGGCGAGTCAATGCCCTGACTCGGCGAGTTCAAGGCAATCTCCTTAGATCAAGAACAGACTCGGCGAGTTGTTCTTACAACTCGGCGAGTCTTAGCATAAGTGTTCATCGGATGAAGATGAACTCGACGAGTTGTTCATACAACTCGGCGAGTAGGATGAAGGACTTGAGTATATGTTAAGAAGGAGAACTCGTCGAGTCGTCGCCTAACTCGACGAGTAGGAACGGGATTCAGGGCAAACGTTTGGGTAGGGACTCGGCGAGTTGGAAAGCCAACTCGGCGAGTCGGGTCAACTGAAAGTTGACTCTGATTTTGATTTAGGTCATGATCAGGGGTAAAATGGTCATTTTACCCAAAGGATAGTTAGCAATGTTTGATTGAGTATGTTGTGGGAATTGCAGCCGGAGGATTTCCGGAGCAGCAGCAGCAGCAGTAGACAGTCAGTTCCCGCTCAGATCAGCAGCTACTTTGAGGTGAGTTACCTTCCAGTAGCGGTGGGTCTTCGGCCACAATGTCGGCCCACCAGTAGGAGTCGTATGTTAGATGATTGTCTTTGTGATATCATCTAGGTTGCTACTATCTGATATGTTATATGCTAACATGATATGTTATATGTGATAATAGTAGAGTTCGGTTGTTAGGACCGGAGGGTAGTCAGACACCCCAGAAATGTCTGACAGTACGTGATGATATGTTTGCATGCTGGCCTATTATGTTATATGCGATAGTGGTAGTAGGAGGGGACTAGTCCCCGAGGATCGGTTGTTAGGACCGATGGGTAGTCAGCACCCCAGAATGGCTTGACATGGGTAGTCAGCACCCCAGAATGGCTTGACACGGGTAGTCGGCACCCCAAAATGGCCATACCGGGTAGTCAGGCACCCCAGAATAGCCTGGCAGTATGCGTGTTATTTGTTTGTATGGTATGTGGTACGATGGGGGAACTCACTAAGCTTTGTGCTTACAGTTTACAGTTTTGGTTTCAGGTACCTCTTCGTCTAAGGGGAAGGAGTCGGCGCGGTAGCGACACATCATGCACACACACTGGTTTCCGCCCTTACGAGATTCTCTGGGATTTATACTCTGATATTTTGATGGTGGTATGATTTGGCTTTTAGACATGGTTTACGTTTTGTTATGGTTTGATCAAACAATGTTTTTAACTATTAATGTTTTCTAAAGTAATGTTTTTAAAACGAAATTTTTGGTCTTAAATTTTGGGACGTTACAAGTTGGTATCAGAGCCAGGGCACGGGTCGATGTGTTCGACGGGGACGTCGAACCCTATAATGGGGGGTGAAAGTGGGTTAGATCTGATCCCACATCGGCTTGGAAGGAGAACTAAACACTCCTTATAAGGGGTGTGGATACCTTCCTTGTCACAATGCGTTTTAAAGCCGTGAGGGCAGCAGATCCCATAAGAACTCTGCAGTTAAGAGTGCTCGGGCGGGAGTAGTACCAGGATGGGTGACCCCCTGGGAAGTCCTCGTGCCGAGTGGCCCAAAGCGGACAATATTGTGATACGTGCCAGAGGGGGATGTTACACACAACTCATGCTAGGAACTTCCACTCTTACTAACGGTTTCCTTATGCATGAAAATCATACACAATTCAGGAACAAATAAATTGTCGAATAAAAGACTCTACCCTAGGACCACAACCAGAAAAGGAACATGAAATAAGGCCAAATCATTCATTCTAAGGCTATATGATCCTAATCGCATATAATTTTTAAAGCATACACTTAGCAATTTATGATACCATTACATATTCCCGATCTAGCATCCAATGATTCCTAGGCTACAAGGCATCACATATTAGGCCAATATATCATGCAATTCCTAAAAGTATCCCTAGCCTTATCCTAGCATGCATAAATTCATATCATATAACATATCAACATGTATGGGTATTCTGGGAATCACTTACTTGAGCTCGGTCGATTGCACGAATCACACCCCCTTTGTCTTTAGAAAATCATTTTAGAAATTTATTCATTTTCAAAATACATTTAGAAACTCATTTTATTTCAAAAGATTATCAATTCCTCAGTTTGCGTTCAAACATACCCAAGAGTGTGCCTGAATCCCTCAAACTAAGGCTCTGATACCAACTTGTAACGTCCCAAAAATTGTAAGGTAAAAATTTCATTTTTAATTCAATCAAAACACTAGTTATCTTTTATACAAACATTTAAAAGTAATTCATAATAAAACAATCATCAAAGTACAATCCCAAAATCATCACAATACGGAAACATGGGTGGATGTGTTGCGATCATGTCGGGCCCTTTCCTTTCGTACCGGAAGTACCTGAAACCATAACCATAAAACTGTAAGCACAAATCTTAGTGACTTCCCTAAAATACCACATGCCATACATACCACTGGGCCTAGCCCTTACATTGGGCCCATCCCTCATATTGGGCCTAACACACTATAATGGGCCTAGCCCTGCCAAACCAATAGGCCTAGCTCGATCATACAATGCAAAAGTCACAGAGACAGTTAACACTCTACATAAACATACAACGGGTTTATCCCTTCCTTATCCATGGGCCTAGCCAGCATACAAATGGGCCTAGCCCGGCATACTATGCAAGATTCATAAAGACATCTAACATAACAGAACCTAGTAGGTCGACATTGGTGCCTTCGACCCACGGGTACAGTGAAAAGACTTGCCTCAATCTGCTGATAACCAATTAACTGCTCGGTCGCTGGACCGAATATCCTCACACCAACTAACAATAAATACCACCTTAATTAATAATTAACTTGTTAACCCAAATTTTGAGGCCCACTCCATAATCCAACTTCCTAAAGGGTAAAAGACAATTTTACCTTTTCTTACTTGGGCCAAAACCAAGGCCCAACCTACTTGCTCAAAAAACCTAATTTCCTAAAAGGCATCCCAAGGCCCAATATGGCCCATATTCCAAATTGAGTCCAAACCATCATGGACCTAATTCCAAGAAAACCCTTAGTGTATCCATGACCCAAAGTCAGAAGTCCAATGGCCTAACAAGGCCCAAACCTTAAAAGGCCTAAAATGACATATTGGGGAGTACGCCCCGCGTACTCATCCTCGAAGCACAAGGTACAAGCTGCTAATGCACACCACCCTCATTACACTGAGCATACTCCTATATGCCCATCGTACTCTTCAGATGGCCAAAAATTCCACAAAAGCTCTTAATGGTTAAGATAAGGACTTCCAGACTCAGATATGACCCTAAGAAGATGTCTTAACACATAAAGTTGGAAACTTTACTCCTTTGCATGGGTTAATGGGACCAAATTCTCAATAAAAACCCATAATAAACACCCAAACTCATGCATGGTCCAAAATAACTCATTAAGGTGATATTTTTATGAACAAGGGACCTTATAGATGCCAATATCCAACATTCAAAGCTCTTGGAGTAGCTTATACTCACAAGGATGACTCTAAGGACCAAAAATGAACCCAAAGCATTCCTTAGACTAGATCTAACACCTAGAGTCATCAAGTTAGAAACTTTATATCTCTAGAAGATAGATCAAGGTGCACAAAGCCTGGATCCAAAAGCTTCAAGCAATCCCACACTTCTCCAAGAATCTCCTTCTTCTTTAATGATCACCAAAATGCATGAAATAACACCAAAAGCTCAAGAACCACACCAATGGGGAATAAGGTTTCGTTTCTAGGGTTTAAAGGGATGGAGGCTGAAAATAATAGGGTTTGGTGTTGAGTTAAGGAGCTTAAATAGGGTCCTAGACCCTAAATTAGGGTTTGGGTCTGAGTTGAGTACACCATGTGTAACTCTGGTATGCCCAGTGTACTCCAAGGAGCACCAGTGACTTCTTTGCCTAGTACGCCAAGTGTACTTCCATGTACCCCCCGCGTACTAGGCTCAACCCTAAAACTTCCAAACTTCCGAAGGCCATAACTTCTTCATTCAAAGCCCGTTTTTTGATGATCCTTATATCCACAGAAAGGTAATGAGAAGCTCTATACTTCTAACAACTCATCATTGCCTTAAAACTTCCCAAAATAAAATTCAATATTCATAAAAGCCCAAACTGCCACTTTACGGTTATACCCTCGGGCTCCAATCACAAACCGAACTCCCAGATCATCTAACTTACATTAACCACTCCCAAATGGGTCTAAAACTCTCTTTCCCAAAGGCCCTAAGCCTTATGATAACTGATCTTCGGGTCATAGTCTTGAATTAGGAAACGATTCGGAACAGGGTGTTACAATTGGGTTGGGTCTATTTATTGTACATTGGGCTAGGCCCATTTATTTTTGGACTAGGTAAATTTTTTATATGTTGGATATGGCCCATTTGTTATATGTTAGGTTGGGCCCATTTACATGTTTGGCCTAGGCCCATTTATCAGTTTGTGGTTTAAACATTTTTCAAGTGTTTCTAGAGGGACGAACCCGACATAGTCGCACTGCATCCCCCATAGTTTATTCCACATTGGATATTTTTGATTTTTACTCTGATGTTTCAAGAATACTATTACTTTTATTATCTTTTGAAACAAATGAATGAATAGTTTAAAAGATTAACAATGAAATTTTTACTTGGTATTTTTGGGACGTTACACTAGAACGTGGTTCCAAAATTTGTCCCGGTTTGGGCGTTTCTTGTAACATCCAAAAATCATGAAAAAAATTTCAATTTTAAAACCATCTCGATATCCATAATTCATACAAAACATTGTTTCCAAAATCATAAGTATAAATCACAGTATCCGAAAAGCATAAGTCAAATAAATATCCAGGATGATGTGCACAATCACGCCTTCGCCTTGCCCCTGCCCTTTGAAGTACCTGAAACCATTAAGTCAAACTGTAAGCCAAAGCTTAGTGAGTTCCCCCAAAGCACCACACATAACAACATAATACAATACATCATGCAACCAGGAGTACAACACTAATCTGGACCGCCACTAAGACTTCAACTACTAGCAGGACCACTCCCGAGCCTACAACATAAGTTGGACTGTTCTTTTGGGCCTATAGTATGAACGGGACCACCCATGTATGTTATCCTTTAGCAAAAAGCAGTACCACCTTAACCCCACAACACAATAACATGTCGACATATACAACTATAACCAATAGCCATCAAGTGCGGGTAATCATACGGATCTACCAGACTAACATATCACCAGTGAATACAAGTAATCATATAGATCTACTAGCCTAACATATAACTAACAAGTTTACCAGTCTAACATATAACCAACATAACATCATCCTATATATGAGGATACATAACCTAGTGGGTCGACATTGGTGCCTACGACCCACGCGTACAGTGAGGAAAACAGACCTCACAGTATGGACAATAACTTAACTGATCATTGCTCCAACCATTGGCTCTACAGGTCACCTGTATAACACAGGGACCAAACCTCAATCTACTATTTAAAATACCTTAAATGACTTAAAGTCAAACTTGGTCAAAATCAATGGTCAATGGTCAAAAGTCAAAGGTTAACCTTTAGCTAGTCGCTACGTCGTATCCATCCTTGGTCACGTTGTGTCAGCGAAACGACAAAATAGACGGCTCTTTCTCAGTCGCTACATCGTGGCGACCTAAGGCCACAATGTGGGCACTAGGCTCCTAACAACTTAATGGGTTTAGTCGTTTTCTTTGATTTTAAGGGCTCCAAAGCTCAGATCTGGTCCATTCTATGGTCTAAACAGATAAAATTTCCAACTTTACCTCTTAAGACTCTCCATAAGATAAGGATCTCAACTTCTAATTCTAAAGGGAAAAAACACAACATGGCTTAATCATTAAGCACTTAATCTTGAAGGTTTCATGTCCAACTCTTCTAGAAAGGTTCCTAGCATCATTACTAACATAAAAATTCATGCTTTTCATACGTGCATGTCCAATGCATGTCTTGAACTCCTATTAGGTCAAAATAAGGATTAACGACCAAAATTCCATGCATGACACCAAAACTCATTCCTACTTCAGATCCAAGGAACCAAATACTCCAAATAGACTAGAGATTCATAAAGTTGCAAACTTTATG
Organism: Lactuca serriola; assembly: GCF_051521515.1. Classification (NCBI taxonomy): domain Eukaryota; kingdom Viridiplantae; phylum Streptophyta; class Magnoliopsida; order Asterales; family Asteraceae; genus Lactuca; species Lactuca serriola. Next base: position 275,552,530 of record NC_136412.1, on the reverse strand, counting down.
ATATCTCACCATTCAAACTCATCAAGACATGAAGAAAAGGGACAAAATCTAAAGATCTAGCAACTTAGCAAGGAAAAGGTTGGGTCTTAGACACTCACCAAGGTCCAGAAGATATGCTAGAAGATGAACATGATGCTTGCAAGGTAGATCACCACACCAAAGGCTTCATTCTCCTTCAAAGATCACCAAAAACACCAAAATGAGTTCAAAATTGCAATGGGGGCTAGGGTTAGGGTTTCTGAGCTTGAGAGGATGATGGAGGTTGAATGATCACGATACCCTAGCCATAATTTCCTTTAAATATGGCTAAAGCCCAAGAATTAGGGTTTCATCCAAAAACACCTGCCACGCCGTGACACATATGGCCACACCGTGGCGAGTCATTTAAATCCGCGATCAAGACAATACTGCCATGTCGTGGTGAAGCTCCACCACGCCGTGACCATCCAAAAAATAAAAGTATAACATTTATAAATTGACTCATACCTGAAATGAGTGCTACATTTCCCGTCATCTCATCACAAGATATTGCAATCTAAGCTTTTGCGACCACCACTTCCTCATTTTCATCCCAATGAAGTTTTTTCATTTTTCTTTAGGTTGGCTTCTTGATGAATATGGTTGAGTTTCCGAAACCCTTTCAACATCATTATTGTAGGGAGATTGGAGCTGGGAAGGTTGTTGTCGGAAAGGTTACGTTTTAGGTTGTTGCAATTATAATTGTTGGATTTGGTTTGGTTTTTGGTAAATGTTTGGTTGTTGGAAGTAGTTTTGTTGGAATTATTGTTCAAAAAGGGGGTTGTTAAGGAATTGTAATTTTGTTGGAAGTAGCATATTCATGAACCCTCCCGATGATGATTCGAAATTTGGGAATTTGTGAGGTGTTGAGCTGAGTGTGAATGTGTCGGGTGAAATGGGTGTGTATGGGTGTTTTCGATGTTTGGATTTTGATCATTTTTGGTTTAGGTGTTACAGTATAGAGAAAAAGAATTGAAAGTATAGTGTATTGTGTTGTAGAGTAGATGTGATTGGTATTTGTAGATTGAATATGTTTTCCCAACAACACAAAAACGGCCATGAGATTGTTAACCTCTCTCTCTCTCTTTCTCTCCCCTAACTTGATGTAGCAAGCTTCATAAGGGCTCACAACTTCACAAAGGTAGGAGAGATGTTTATGCCTCTCTCACTCATGACTTGGCTATGTCAAGTCATCTCACGATGAGTTACTCACCTACTCCGTATAACCTAAACCAAATTCTAAAAATCTATAAAAGAATAAATTAAAATTGAAAAAATATGTAATAATTAAATGATTAAATTATAAGAAAAATTCTTGCAATTGTGAGAAATTACAGTTTCGACCAAAAGTCTTTTTTACATAATGGTCTAGAAATTTGGATCTATATTTCGATATTTTTCAAAATGAACCATGTAAAAAATAAGTTTAAGCCTACTAAAACTCCTCCGCAGCCAATTTCATCATACTCGTTTGGTAGTAGGAGTAGGAGTTGTGTCACCTTTAACATACTAATTTTCTATCATGTCATATAGGTGTTAAATTATTTTTTGTCACAACTCTTCAATATCTTCCTATTTAGAGAGTTGGTTTGCCATGCAACAAGATTTTTTTTTTCTTTTATTTAAAGAAACTAATTTATCTGAAAACTAAATATTCAATAACTTGAAAGAACTTAAATACTAGAAAACAAAACACAAGTATTAATAATACAAAACATGAAACATAGATTTTTTTTTTTTTTTTTGCAATATGCTTTTTGATTTTAACATTGATTTTCATGCTACATCAGGATAATGACTCATATCTTTCATTAAGAAGAATCTTCCAATGAAATTAGGTGAATATTGAAGGTTGTGGTGTGATATAAAAATGGATATGTGTTCATATATATATATATATATATATATATATATATATATATATATATATATATGAAAAAGTGAATATACCCTTAAGGGTATATAAGCTTAGGTACCCAAAGACACCATAATACGTTGTTTTGTTTGATATATTCGTTTTAATGTTCTTTAACTTCAACCGATAACTTGAGTTACTTTCAAGATTTTCGAAATTTTACGATTATCTTTCTCTTACATCACATCTTTTTGCCGAACACCTACTAGACTATATATATTGTAGTTGAACATGAAAATTATGTAAGAGGAAGATAAATGTGTAATTTATAAAAATCATGAACATAAATCAAGTTAAAAGTTAAATTATAAGAACATTCGACAATTACAACGTATTATATGATATAAAACGACGTAGTATGGTGTATTTGGGTACCTAAACTTATATACAATGTTTTGAAAATCGGACCGAACATCGAACCGATCGTCTAACCGGGTTGATGGTTCAATTGGTTTGACCGGTCAGACCGGTCCTAAAAACCGGATGAACCGGACAACGTCATATATATATATATATATATATATATATATATATATATATATATATAATAACATTATTTTTAACTTTTAAAATGAAACAACACCTTCCAAAATTCTAAATCTAATAATTTATATGCTAACTCTTTCTCAAAATTTTGTAATTAAAAAAAAAAGTATAAAAAAAATAGTAGATGTTGATGTATGTAGAAGAGTAGTCCTCAAATTGATCCTTTACGTATCCCACATCGGAAAAAAAAAAAACGAAAGTTGAGGTCTTAGAGGGCGTTATAAAAGAAAAGGGGTGATGGGGTTTTCAGAACGCAAAAAATTGGATCTACCTTATGAAGGAGTGGGTCCCTTGAACTAGTGTAAACTTTATAATGAAAAATTTTGGGCAGGTTTTTTTTTTGGTTTGACCAGCCCGGTTTTTACCGGTTTTTGGTTGAACCGCCGGTTCTTAACCGTTTTGATTACAAGCGATTTTCAGGCTTTATAGAATCGGTGCCCTGACCGGTTCAACCGGCCGGTCCGGTCCGGTTTTCAAAACCATGCTTATATACTTTTAATGGTATATTCATTTTTCCCATATATATATATATATATATATATATATATATATATATATATATATATATATATATATATATATATATATATATATATAGGGCTAGGTTATTTTGTTTTTACTAAGTATTGTGTGCCAGAATGCACAGATCTGGACCAACGGATGAAATTAATCAATTGACATGATTTGAGAGTGTATGATATTACAATGGGGTAACATGTACCATATAATCACACAATTTTTAGCAAAAGAGTATTTTGGACAAATAACTACACTTATAAAAGGAAATTTTCGGATTTTTAGGGATGATTAATTCTCCTAATTAAAAAAAATCTGAATTTTTTAATTAATTCAATTTAAATTTTACCGATTTATTCTACCAGAATATTTTGTGTTAGAATGATACTTTTTCAGAATTTTATTCTAATAGAATATTATTGATGAAAAACAAAATTCTTGAATCATATGTTGAAAAATAACAAACATTCTAATATATTCTTATACATCCGAACTTAAATACAAATTCATACATATTCTTACAGACTAAAAGTCTTATACATTTTAATATATTATAAATATTCTAAAAGAATATCAACAAAAATGAATAACATTCTTAAAAAATAATAGCATTCTGCTAGAATACTCTCGTTCTCCATGTTTTCTTCATTTTCCACATCAATGGCAGCCCCTTCAAAGCCTAAATCCAAAAAAAAAAACATAATCAACTTTAAAATAGTATAACTTTCAGTATATTCTAACAGAATAAAACTATAATTGTAACAGAATGTGTTAGACATTAAAGACTTTTAATTTATTCTAACAGAATGTACTTGAGTCACTTGATCAAGTATTCTCTGAGTCATCTGATCCAAATTATCGACTTAATCTAATTACAATGACTACATTGTAGCTAACAAAGAGGACAATACTTTGGAAAAAGGTCAACTTATTACAAGTTAGAATGTGGTAAATATGACAGTTCAAAGATCACAAATGTTTTTGAACAAAGAGTGCTAAAAATACAGCTGTAACATTGCATGTTCGAAGGACTATAACTAAACCAATATTAATCAAATTTAAATGACTTCTGAACCTAACTTGGAGCTAACATAAAGGAGAATATGCAGAAACAAATTTCATATCATTCCAAGCTACTATGAGAGAGATATGATAGCTCAAATATTAAAAAAAATTGGCTGAAATATTTGATTCAAGCATTTTAACAAACATTTGGCGGGCAAATCAGATGCACAAATCTTTATTTAAATCATCGTAGTCATAACTCATATCAAGAATCAATTAGTTGTAACTTGTACGAATTCTGAGTAGTTAACAACCATTACCAAACACTCGTTCATGTGCTTCGTAGATTCAACTTCATAAAAAGCCCAAAAGCTTAAAAAAAATAAAAAGAAGGAAGATTGATTACATATGATTACCATTACAGACTGTTATTGCCTGAGAAGATGGGGAATTAAGCATCAAAAGCGATGATGAAGGGAGAACAGTTCTTCCATGACTTCGAGGACGATCAACTGAAGATGACGATGGAGAACTTGAAGATGAAGTGAACCGATTTGAACGGCTCCTTAGTTTCGTCTTAATTTCTGCTTCTGGGACGATCAACCGAAGACCACGACTTTAAACCCTAGAAAAATCAGTTGCCTTGCTGCTACTAATCCAGAGAGTCTGGCGGTGTAGACGATGATTTTTAGAGAAAAGGGAGAATTGGTGGTCTAATTTAAGGGATTTGATCCATGAATCAAGAGATTTAATTTTGGTTATTATTTAATTTATATGCAAAATTACATATCTAGCCTTATCTTGATTATTTAAGAATTAATTTTTTCCTGAATTCCTATTGGTGCATTTATGCACATAATAGTTGTTAAAAACATTTGAACCTATATATATATATATATATATATATATATATATATATATATATATATATATATATATATATATATATATATATATATATATATATATATACTAGCCGTCTACCCGCGCAAAGCGGCGGACGGCGAATAATTTGATCTCTTTAGAGTTAAAACCATTTTGCGTTCACTTCGAGAAATGAATATTAAATGACACCTATTTTTCAAGAGCATTACCATACCATATTAAGGGGGTGTTTGACTAAGCTTTTTTAAAACAACTTATTAGGTTCCACATCACTATAAGTTAAAAAAGTGTTTGGATTAAAATAACTTATTTCGGTGGAGAACCTCTAATACGTCATTTTTTCATAAGTTACCCTACACTTACTTATTAACTTATAAGCTAATAAACTAATAAGCAATAAACTTTTTTGCCAAACACGCCCTAAATGGTTGTTACTTCCATTTATACATACCCAAACCACTTGTACTGTTTATCATCCTCTTTTTTTTCGTTTTCCTTAATTCCTTTATTAATTTAATGTCCTACTAAGTAAAATGCTAAAATATATAAATAGTAGTTTATAAAAATAAACCTTTAGAATATCAGGTGTTGTGATTCAAAAATCGATAAATAGGCATTTAAGAAGGCCAAAATACTCAGGTGTCAACTTGTTCATTGTGATTTTAAACCAAGTTTGGTCACAAATTAAAACATTCTCAACGATGGTATGTAATTCAAGGATTCATATTGATTTAGGTTCTCGAAACCTTAAAATATTGAACAAAATCTATATAGAATCTTATAATAAGGACAATAATCACCGTAATCAAGAAGTCCATGTGATGAAACTTGATATTATAAGGACCAATAATGAAAAAGGTTTTATTTTTAGACTAAACAAGATGAAAAATATACAAACTACCTTAATCATGTCAAATCTTGTGTTTAACCGTTCTTTATTGCAAAAGTAAGATGCCAAAATATACAAACTAATGATAATACAATGCTCTAACTGGCTCTCTTGGTTGAGTTCTTTGAACCTGCAAAGCCAACACATTAAAGAAACATAGTAAAAACCTTTTTAGGAACAAACCTGATATAATAAAGCTTTCACCCAATATATTTATAAGATAAAATACAAAAAGTTAAAAATGATGAAATCAATTACAAGTAAGGATCAAAATAAAAACCTGTTAAGAAAGAGCCATCTGCAGGAGGGATATTTGAATCAACATGTATTTTCTGATGGTTTCAAATTTTGAATTATCCGAAATTTAGGGAATGAGATAGAATTTGTTGAGAAATATAAGGATTCAAAACACAAGTTAAAATTTAATATTATTTTATTGATGACTATTTGTACTATTAGCTTAATGATTTGAATGTCTTAAAAAATAATATTATTATATTCTATCTATTTTTAGAAATAATGAGATTTCTTTTATAAGATATATATATATATATATATATATATATATATATATATATATATATATATATATATATATATATATATATATATATATATATATATCGGTAGAAAGATGATTCAAAAATTGAATTTTGATTGAAAAAAACCAAAAGATTTAAGTTGGTAAAAACTTAATTGTTTTTTTAGTTTGATTTTTATCTCTCTTATTATGTAAGCCGTCACTGAGTTACTCTGCCGAGCTTGGCATGCCGATGTCAAAACGCGATGTGCCTTGAGGCCACCTTGGCTCCTGCCAAGGTGTTGTTGAGCTGCTCGGTGCAGCCTTACCCTTTACCTATTGTCCTATTCATGTTTCGCTTTATTTTTGTTACTTCTAGTTCTTGACCATGGCAATATTGATTCCTTCACAATCCTAACAAATGAGTACACAACTAAACTTTTAAAATATTAACAAGCAATAAATCACCAACTTATCACTTAATTATTGAGATTGTTCTGATTCAGTCCAATACCCAAATGCTCTGAACAAATTGAGCACTATTTTAGAGTTTGAGGACAAGAAGTTATCCAGTAATAATTTGTCACAAGAACCAAAAGTCTGAAATTTTAAAAATGGCAAAGGAGCCCACCCCATACCCAGTCCCCACCCTACCAGAAAAGGTCATGGAAGTCCACAAAGGTTGATGGCGAAGCCCTGTTCTGAAAAACTGGCTGCCACCACCACAAATCTCCGTTCTTTTTCTGTCTACAATGTCCAGATTTCTTCCATAGCCAATAGCACCCTTTACTTTTTCGTTTCACTCCGTGTTGGTTATCCCCTGTAAAGCTTCTTTTTAATGGAGTATAAAGCTTCTTTTACATACTGAACCCCTTCAAAGGACCCAGAGCTTTGTTACTTCTTCTGGAATGGTCGTAAAAGTCTTCTCGTTTTTTCGATAAAACTCTTACGGATTGGAATCATTGGATTGAATTTTCGTAATCTGTGTCTTATAAACTGGAGTTGAATTAGGGAGTACACATTTGTAGATTGTCGGCTTATGGATTTTCCCTCCAGGTTTTGTTGCCTAAGGGTCTTCGATCGGTATGTTTTACTCAAATCACTGTTTAATTGATTGTATAAATTCAAAGTCTAAACTTTGGTGTTTTCGAAGCGATTTTGTCTCGATGCCATTGACTTTTTCTGAATTAACGTTTATTTGAGCTGATTACACTCAAAAACTGCTTGAATTCTTCTTCTCGCTTATTGTTTGATGTTTGGAAATATCGCCTAGGGATTTTGGCTTTTACAAATCTGGATTTGGAAGTTGAGTATAGCAAACCAAGGAAATGCTTAGCGATATGATTGTTATACATGTTCTAGAATTGCTGCTCCTTGATTCTGACCTTTGCAATGAAATTAGGGTTCTTCGACTGATTGTATAGAATTATATACCTATATCTTACAGGAAACAGAACAGGAAGAAACAGTCAACGTGGAGAATATTCTCATTGAAGGAACTGCATTCTGCTACAAACAATTTTAATTATGATAACAAGCTCGGGGAAGGTGGATTTGGCAGCGTTTATTGGGGCCAACTTTGGGATGGATCTCAGGTAATTAATTACATAATCTCTACCATCAATTCTTTCGTTTTCACTTAATTGAATCACACATCCTTCTTTCTGATTGATTAAGGTTAATCAGAAGCATATTTGATTTAGATTGTCCATTAATGTCTGTTTAAGTTAAACAAACCCTAACATCAGTTGGGTGAATGTGCAGATTGCAGTGAAGAGATTGAAGGTTTATAGCAACAAAGCAGAGATGGAATTCGCTGTTGAGGTGGAAATTCTTGCACGCGTTAGACATAAGAATCTTCTAAGTTTACGTGGTTATTGTGCAGAAGGTCAAGAACGTTTGATTGTGTATGATTACATGCCTAATCTCAGTTTGCTCTCACATCTTCATGGACAACACTCTGCTGAATGCCTTCTTGATTGGAATCGACGAATGAATATTGCTCTTGGATCCGCCGAAGGAATCCTGTAAGCCTTTCCAACCCGCTTTCTTTAAATTCACCACAACACACTATCCCCAAAAATAGGCCTGTTTGGCAAACCAAACCAACTTATAAGCTAGTTTACAATAAACTAGTTTATTTTTGCCAAACAGGGCAATAATCAAACTTTTTCTTGAAAGAAAAAGTTTGATTTACCTATATGGGACAACTGTAATCTGACAGGATCGTGTATTGGTCATGTCATACAGATATCTTCACCACCATGCGACCCCACACATAATCCACCGCGACATTAAAGCAAGCAACGTGTTGCTAGATGCGGATTTCAAAGCCCAAGTAGCCGATTTTGGATTTGCAAAACTAATCCCAGATGGAGCGACCCATGTAACCACACGGGTCAAAGGGACTCTCGGATACTTGGCACCGGAATACGCGATGCTAGGAAAAGCATCCGAAAGTTGTGATGTTTATAGTTTTGGAATTCTTTTACTTGAACTTGCTAGTGGGAAAAAACCGATTGAAAAAGTAAATGCAAGAAGAAGATCGATCACGGAGTGGGCTTTGCCATTGGCGTGTCAAAAAAAGTTTAGTGAGATTGCGGATGTGAAATTGAATGGGGATTATGTGGAAGATGAGATGAAAAGGGTGATTCTTGTTGGGCTTATTTGTGCGAGAAATCAAGCGGAAAAAAGGCCAACGATTCTTGAGGTTGTTGAGTTGTTGAAAGGGGAGGTGAAGGAGAAGGTTGTAGCTTTGGAGAATGATGAAATGTTTGTTGATTATAATGATGGGGTGTCTGTTGCTGATGATAGTAGTGAGTTTATTTCAGAGGAGAAAGAACAAAAACAAGAGATTGAGAAGGTGGGATTATAGATCTTGATTGTGTTGTTTGGTTTGTAAAAAGGGTTTGATTTTTATTTTATTTCAAACTTATTTTAATTGCATGTGATGCTAGTGGATTGTGTTGTTTGGTTCTTCTTTTACTTTTTCCCTATTAGAGTGTGGATATTATTATGCTATTTGTTAAATCAAGGTTTTTGATGTAGTTTATTTTTCATTCATTAAACGTCGAGTCCTAGATTTCTTTATAAAAGAATCTTTAAATTGTAAGTGTAGACTCCAAACACATATGAAGATAAATGAGTGGGGTAGTTTTGATTGAGACTGTTCTTGTATTTGCTTAAAAAAAATTGTTTGAGTTGTTTATTGTTTTGATCCTTTTTTTCAAGTCTGAGAGGGATCCTAACCTTTGTTTGGTTAAATCTTGAGCAAAAGCATAATGGTTCGAGGGCTGATTAGTAAAGCTTGACAAATAACCTATGGACAACTTGGAATAAAATATTTCGTTTCTTTTTAATAACCATGAAAGGTATTAAATGTTAAATTATTGTTATTCTTATGTTTGGATTGAGAATAGTAGGTATAAAAGTCCAAACATCAATAATGGATCAAATACAACGAAAGAACGCCAATTTCAAATATGCAAAACACCCTTCAGAAAGTCTTCTTCATGAAATGTTTTTTGTTTGGTTTTTTGTAAATATTTTTATATATAATTAGAATGTTGAATATTGTTACATAATTATATTATTTTAATAATATTTTAATCTTTAATAAACTAAGCTTGGAGCAATTTATATTCAAATAACAGTTTAATGTATTATCTTATTATTTTTCTAGTTTAACGTAGTTCTATCCATTTGATATAGGAGTATTGTTTTTATTTTATTAGTTTGAATCCTTAAGCAAAGCCAAAAGCTTCTCATTTATAAGTGAACTAGGGTTTGCAAATTCAAGAGTTGCAATGGTACCTCTGTTTACAAAATAAAGTCCAGCATATAAAAAGAGAAAAATATTTTTAAGACAAAACATCAAAAATGGTCCCTGTGGTTTTCGAAAATATCAAGTTTAGTCCATAAGTTCAAAAAACCTCACAGATGATCCCTATGGTTTTAAAACTTTTAACAAATGGTTCTTCCGCCTAACTCCGTTAGCTTTCTACCGTTAAGTGAAGGACATTTTCGTCATTTCAATACACAGGGACCATTTATGAGGTTTTCTCTATTTAATATATATATATATATATATATATATATATATATATATATATATAATTATTTAATTAAAGGGCCCATACACACACACACTCTCTCTCTCTCTCTCAAGAACCCAATCAACACATTGACTTTCTAACAATCAACACCAAAAAAACATTTACAGCAAAAATATTTCGAGTTCTTCCATAACACACTAATTTGATTTTTACACAGATTGGAACCTAGCCATTGATTCTAACCCTACCCTTCTGATTTGGAGATCGCTGGAACCTAGCTGGAGAAACAAAAGCCTAGTTGAAGTGCTTCAATGGTGGCAGATATCTCAAAAGTTCAAGTAAGTTCTGATGGTTGCAGAAAGCTCGCCGGGGCAATTGATTGTGATTTCCCCACCGATTGTAAAGCTTGGAAACAATAAAGAAGATGAAGTGGTTGAGCTACCTTTAAAGAACAATTTACACATTTTTTCTTACCCATTTCTCCGACAAAATGAGATACATTTTTTCTGACCCATTTCTCCGCCGCGAATCACATTTGTAGCTTCTCATTTCATGTCAATCCCAATTCCTTTACATCCTTCGGTGAATCTGTAACAAAATTCCCAGAACAAGATCAACAAACTAAAATCTCCGGCAAACCACTATGTCTAGCAATACCAGAGGACCACTCCTCATATTTGAATTCCCTTTTCGATTCAAACGACACATCGGTGGCATCAGATTTTGATACTGAGGTAATTTCTTCATTCAGAAAATCACTAGAGTTGCTACCTCCAGCGAACCCATTTCACATAAAGCCATTAAAGAAGGTGTAATCTTGCTGTAGGTAATCTCGTTCCATTATTTTCTTCTTCAAATTCTTTTTCTGTAGATCTTAAATCCACCGATTGGGGAGGGGGGAAAGGGTATGGTTTAATAATCTGTGAAAGGGTGAAGGAATTTGAGCATTTTTGGAGGATGATATTGCTAGTGATTATCAGAGAGAGAAAGATGATATGGGAGAGCCATGAAGACGATGAAGAAGAGAGAAGAGAGAATGAGGCTGAGGAGGATCGGTGCACAACTGCATATATATATATATATATATATATATATATATATATATATATATATATATAGAGAGAGAGAGAGAGAGAGAGAGAGTGGGGCCCTTTATTTAAATAATTATATATATATATATATATATATATATATATATATATATTTTTTAAATAGAGAAAACCTCATAAATGGTCATTGTGTATTGAAATGACGAAAATGCCCCTCACTTAACGGTAGAAAGATGACGGAGTTAGACGGAATGACCATTTGTTAAAAGTTTTGAAATCACATGGACCATCTGTGAGGTTTTTTGAACTTAGGGACTAAACTTGATATTTTCGAAAACCATAGAGACCATTTTTGAAGTTTTGTCTATTTTTAGAAAAGAATAACAACCAAGATTTGTAACAATAGCTTTTGAAAAAGTTAAAAACAAAGTTAGTAAAAAATGGGAGAAGTTTATAAAAAAAATATGGACGGAATTTGTGAAAAAAATAAAAATTGGTCAAGAAGTGCAATAAGAGAAAAAAGAAAAAGGATTGAGTTTGTAAATATTTTTTAAAATTAGACGAAATATGAATATGAAATTATAAATATATTAAATCAAAAAGCTAAAATAGAAAAAGAGCACGGTGGTGGAATCGAAAATCCACCGCGGTTTTTGTCCATACACGAAACGAGCTTTTGCCCTTACCTTATATTTTATGATTTATTTCATTTTTTTATTATTATTATTATTATTATTATTATTATTATTATTATATCACTGCATACATGTAAATTTTCAAAATAAATAAAAAAAAAACTGTTAATTTTTTAGACTAGATATAGCTTAGATGTATTATGTTTTTTGTTTTGAAAAATATACAGTGAATTTTGAGTTTTCAAATTCTCATATTTTTTTTTTTCACAATAACTCTCATATCTATACTATCTGATAAAAGAAATCTTACTATAAATAGAATTAATATAATAATAATATTTTTTTAAGATGTTCAAATATTTAAGCTTAAAGTACAATCAACTATTAATATAATAATATTATAATATATATCTTACAAATGATAATGCTAGGGATACAAGTATTAAAAACACATTTAAATTAATATTTCTTTATTTTTAGGGATTGAATTAGTATTTTCATCAATTTTGATCTATCTTGTACTCCTAAAATATCTCTTATCTGGTATCTGGTGCATTCGAAATCTGAAACATTTCTTTTCGACAAATCGTTTGAAATTTAAAAGCTCATTCAAATTGGAGTTTCATAATTTTTTGCATAAAATATAGTTGACTAGAGACTAATTCAAATCTTCATCTCCTTTTCCTCCATGGAATCCACCACCACAATACTTTTTGGTTTTGACATTGCACTTTTTATTTTTGTAAAACCGATCGATAATGGTGGAAGTGTTCTTAGAAATATAACTCTCCAACTTTAGAGGGAATATTGACGTCTTAGCTTCCCACGCCATCTAATTTGTTAGTTAGATAGTTTATCTTGTAGCTTGGTCTTTATTTTCTCTTATGATATATATATATATATATATATATATATATATATATATATATATATATATATATATATATATATATATATATAAACGATTGATGCCGTGACAATTTTCAATTGAATAATTACAATGTTCAACCATTTATTCTATCGGTTGTTTCATTGAATCTTTAATTCAATTCAAGTTAGGGGTGATAAATCGGGCCATCGTGTCGTGTTTTTATCGTGTCGTGTTTTTTTAACTAACACGAAAACGAACCGATTAAAAAACGACAAACACGACACGACACGACAAAGATAACATAATAAAAAATTAGTTTATTTAATTAATATTTAATCATAAATATCACGAAAAACACGACAAACACGAAAAACATGACAAATAAATGTTAATCGTGTCAATTTCGTGTCAAATTTTAAACACGAACACGAAGCGACACAACTTCGTGTTTTTTACACTTAACACAAATTCGAATTTCAGTTTCGTCCCAATTTCGTTTCGTTTCGTGTATTTTTGTCGTGTCGTGTCAACAATTGACACCCCTAGTCAAGAAATGAATATGATTGAAAAAAAATGGCAAGAAAATTAACAAATGGTATTTTTGCAAAAAAAAAAAAAAAATAGAATAATTTTTTTGACGTATATCGGATAATATCAGACATTTTGGATAGTATCTCAAAATCCCCTTTTAATTCTTACCTTTGTTGATTTATTGGAGCTTCTCTCTTTCGATACGTCACCAGCTGTGTAACGTGTTCCCACCTCTTGCTGCTCTTTTGCCGCTCCCAAAAACCGACTTCTTTTTCACTATTCCCAAACGTATACTCTTCAATAGAACAACACAAAATTCTCCACAGCATCTCTCCACTCGTAAGTCCGTTTCCCGATCATTTAATGTTTGCTAGAGCATCCTAATTCTTGTCAAGTAAGCTGTATGCTACTTGAATCACTTTTTGGTGATGAACAGTTACAGATATCAGTTGTATCATCTTCCTCGTTGTTTATGTTTACTTTTTCCGGCGATTTATTATTTTTTGTTTTAGATTAAACTGATTTGAATCGTATTTTGTTGCTTAATCACACACTTCTTTTTGAAATCGGTATCTGTTTAGGTTAAAGGATGTTATATGTACCACAGTGATTATAGTAATCAAGTTAATTATCGTTAACATAATTTTGCATTCACCTCAAAAAAAAAATAGCTCTAAGGAATTTGATTGTTTTGGCCCTAGAAATTCAGAATTAAATTTAGCTCTAAGGAATCTGATTGTTTAGCTCATATGGTTTATTGGGTAGTACTTGTTTTCACTGTTGTCAGAGGGTTAGGGTTTCTTTTCCTCTTTTTGATTTTGCTTTACTTTATTAAGTACATAGATTCTTCCAAGTGGGGTTTAACTTTTATTTTATGAGATTACTGCATAGACAGGGCATCATAGGGTTACTTTGTTTCACTGTTTTAGCAAAATGGTCTAATCATGTGCTGATTGAAAGAAAGCCGAGTTGAAATTATTCTTAATATCCATTTTTTGGTGTACACAGTTTCAAAGGTAAAATGGCTGAACAAGGAGGAACAGAGACTTCAGCACCTGCTTTTGATTATATGCTCTATGAAGGGGATCCTGATCATCTTCGAACAGTTGTAGCAACACCAAGTCAACCAAATCCTCGTATTGACTCTTCACTGTTGAAACTTAAGCACAGAATTGGACATGGACCTTTTGGTGATGTCTGGTTAGCCACCCACCATCAATCAGGACATGATTATGATGAGTATCATGAAGTTGCCATGAAGATGTTACATCCAATAAAAGAGGAAGACATGACAAAGTTTCTTGTTAAGTTTGATGAGTTATTCCTCAAGATCCGTAAACTGCAAAGTGTTTGTTGGTTGCATGGTATCTCCATCATATCCCAAAAGGTGATTTTGTTTTATCACTACAAATATGAAAATGAGAAGGGTATTAAAGTCTTTTGCACAGATATCGAGAGCAAGTTACTGTCACACACACCTTTTTAGCCAGGACAAAAAGTTGCAATTTTTGTCCTATTGACATCAGTCTCAGTCAAACACAGTACAACCTGTTATTGTCTGTCATGTCCTAAGTAACAGGATATATCATGTATCATATTTTATTGGTGTAATTTATACAAACTAATTTACAAGATTGTGTTACTTTCAGGCCTTTCAACATATATGTATTGCCATGAAATTTTATGAAGGATCAGTGGGTGATCGAATGGCAAAACTTAAAGGGGGAAAACTTCCATTGCCTGATGTATTGAGGTTGTTTTTCTTATATTAAGCTCATAAAGATTGAGTGTGTAAGCAACATAAAAGATAAGCAAATTTTGCAGGTATGGTGTGGGGTTAGCTAAAGGAATCCATGAAGTCCACTCATTAGGAATCTTGGTGTTAAATATCAAACCAACTAATCTTCTCCTTGATGAACATGATCAAGTGGTTCTTGGAGATTTTGGGATCCCATATCTTCTTCTTGGAGTCCAACTGCCTGACCCTGATATGTCTTTTAGGCTTGGATCCCCAAACTACATGGCTCCAGAACAATGGGAGCCTGATGTCAGAGGTCCTATAAGTGTGGAGACTGATAGTTGGGGATTTGGATGCTGCATTTTGGAGATGTTGACTGGTGGTCAACCTTGGTTTGGTAAGTCTGTTAGCGAGATATATAATTCTGTTGTGTTGAAAAAAGAAAAACCACAGCTTCCAAGTGGTCTCCCCCCTGCTATTGAAAATGTTCTTAATGGATGTTTCGAGTATGATCTTCGTAACAGACCTCTCATTGGAGATATTCTTCAAGCATTCGAAAGGTTAGGGTTTTCTTTTTTTAAATAATCATATCCTTATCGGTAAAGTGGCTGAATTTAGACTAAATGACCGAAAACAAATTTCACAATATTCATCAATTTTAACGTGAGAGGAGGTGGGAGGAAATTTAACTTGCAGCTCCTTGGTTTAATCTCTCTTTCAAAACATAAGGGCAAAACAGTCATTTACTCACATTCAGTCCAAAAAACAAACAAACAGACTTTATCCATACTGCCAAATTTTTAAGAGATTAAAATTTAACTTGCAGCGCGCGTGACACGGTGTCCAACGATGGAGAATGGATTGGTGTAGGAAACAAAGTGACACTGAATAGAACATCCGGAAGCTTCTACTCAACATGGTTTCTCACAAAAGATCTTCTACAAGTGGGCGATATCGTCCGATCACGAAAAACACCAAACAATTGCAAAAACATGGCGGTGGCTGAAGGAACAATAGTCGGTTTGGAAAAAGACACCGATCGAGACGGTTTCGTTCTTGTTCGTGTCCAAGGAATCCACAACCCGTTAAGAGTAAACATCACCACTCTAGAAAGAGTCACTTCCGGCTTAGCCTCTGGAGACTGGGTGCGCTTATCAGACGAGAATCGGAATCGGAATCACTCATCCATCGGAATTCTACATTCCATAGATCGTGACGGAAGTGTACGTGTCGGTTTTATCGGACACGAGACTCTATGGAAAGGACACTGCGAACAACTCCAGATGGCGGACCCGTATTCCGTTGGACAGTTTGTGAAAGTGAAAGGGAATGTGTTAAGTCCTCGGTTTCCGTGGTTACATAAACGGAATGGAATATGGGCGACAGGTAGGATTACAGAAATACTTGCGAACGGGTGTCTTGTTGTGAAGTTTCCAGGGAGGTTTGTTTTTAGAGGTGAAAGTGATACGTTTTTGGCTGATCCGAGTGAGGTTGAGCATGTTTCTTTTGAAACATGCTCAACTTTGGTTGACAAGTTTGGACACGTGGAGGATTATCATTGGGCTGTGAGGCCATTGACTATTGTGTTTGGTGTGCTTACGGCTTTGAAGGTTGGGTTTGTTGTGGGCCATGGTGTGGGTGGTAGATTGAAGAAAGGTGGTAGGAAGACTCATGGCGGCGGCGGTGGTGGTGGTGGTCAGGATGGGCAGAATAGTGGCGGCAAGTCGAAGTGGCTTCCGTCGCCTGTGGCGAATATGTTATCTAGGGAAGGTAGTGCGCCTCCTGTTGCAGCCAGATGATGTTATAAATAGGTAAAAAAAACTATTTGAGATGTTCAAAATCACGGTTGTTTTTTAAAAAATTACTATAAAAAGGTAAGCAACTTGAATGTTTTGTTCATGAGGGACCTTTGGTGTGAACAAAACGTTTTAGTTGCTTACCTTAAGATAGTACTTTTTAAAACAATTATGTTTTGTACAAAACAAATAGTATGAAAAGTTGTTTATATTGTGAATATATGGATCCTGTTCTCTATTTCCAATCAAATGTATTCTTCTATTTCTTTCACCTAGACGATAACATCCTCTAAAAGTGGTATTCGGGCAAAACGAGATTAATATGGTTAAGCTTGAAACAGGCAAGTATTGGCGTTAATGTGTGTGCATTGTGGGGTTGTACAGTGTAGTATACCATCTAATGATAAGGGATGCAGCAATGCAATAGGTTATTGGAAATGAGTTAAAGTTATATCTCCTTGACTATTTGGCACGTATACCTTAACCTATTTTTTGAATTTATTTCAATGGGGTATTTGGTAAGGCCATTAAGCTAGCTTAGAGCATATTTAGTCATTGACCTTATGCAACTTATTTGTTTTGTCACATTATATTTCCACTAGTTTTATCAAACAAAATATTATCAATTGAAACTTCTCCAATCATTTACCATTTTAATAACTCTTTTGAAACTACTAATTCATTCGGTCTTTGTGAAATATTTTACAAAACCCTTCGTTTTTTAAGTATGTGTAATACTTATAAAATTAAGAAATATGTAATATGATATTAGATAAAATCAATAAACTAAAATCAAAATAAATATTATTAGATTTAGAATCCATGTAACATTTTTATCTCGTTGCACAACATAATATAAAAAATTATAAAAATGACGATAAAAAAGAATATCAGTCTTTTATTAATTAAGTTTAGCGACGTAAAAAACCATTATTATTTTGTCCTTTTCAATGTGGAAGGGATTATATAATTAATGTAAATATTGTGTCGGTAGAATTATTTGTATTTATCGTTGTATAATTATTGTTTGTATTTATCGGTAGAATATGACATAAAGTAGTATATGTGGAGTGTAACATAAAGTGTAAGACTCTCCATAGTTTAGGGGTCCAAAATATAAGTATATATTTGTCGTATTGCAATAACATTTTTATCTGGTTGCACAACATAATATAAAAAATTATAAAAATGACGATAAAAAAAAATATCAGTCTTTTATTAATTAAGTTTAACGACGTAAAAAACCATTATTATTGAAGACATTTGTCATTTTCAATGTGGAAGGGGTTATATAATTAATGTAAATATTGTGTCGGTAGAATTATTTGTATTTGTCGTTGTATAATTATTGTTTGTATTTGTCGGTAGAATATGACATAAAGTAGTATCTGTAGGGTGTAACATAAAGTGTAAGACTCTCCATAGTTTAGGGGTCTAAAATATAAGTATATATTTGTCGTATTGCAATAACATTTTTATCTGGTTGCACAACATAATATAAAAAATTATAAAAATGACGATAAAAAAAATATCAGTCTTTTATTAATTAAGTTTAGCGACGTAAAAAACCATTATTATTGAAGACATTTGTTCTTTTCAATGTGGAAGGGGTTATATATAATAATGTAAATATTGTGTCGGTAGAATTATTTGTATTTGTCGTTGTATAATTATTGTTTGTATTTGTCGGTAGAATATGACATAAAGTAGTGTCGGTAAGGTGTAACATAAAGTGTAAGACCCTCCATAGTCTAGGGGTCTAAAATGTAAATATATGTTTGTCGTATTGTAATCATACGATTGCAACAATAATTGTAACCGGCTCTTTCGAGCCTATAAATAGGGCATTTGCCCATAAGAAATAAACAAGTTAAGTTTGAGTGTTTAAGACTTGAGTTGAATCTCAAAGTTCTTCCTCTGTTGAAAATAGTTGTTCTATTTCTGAATAGTAGAACCTTATCCAAACCTATCCATATAAACATTCATACAATTTAAACAATCCATCTTGACGCATCATTCAGGTATAATCCTATCCTAACTTTCTATTAATTCTGTCATGTCTTTAATTTTGATATCAGAGCTAAGTAACGTTTTTATTATTATTTTGCATATTCAATCTTTCGTGCATAAAAATATATGCATATGCAGCATCATAAACATGATAATGAATATTCATTGTTTTACATATCTGTTCATAAATACTCATATTCAAAAGTCATCGATATTAAAAATCAATTCACCAACAATTGAAACAATTGTCGTAAGAAGGTTTTAAAATATCATTATGAATATGTACCAAAAAGTTAAATTCACAATTCATCTTTCACAAAAGTTTTCAACTCTCCGTATTACAAATTTAATATCATCACCCCACTATATTAAATTCTAAAAACTTTATATGTAATTTTGAAGAACATTATCATTTTGTTTTTATAAGGTTTAATCATGAGTTTTGTAAGTTTAAATATTTATAAACAAGAACTAAATTTTTTTTCATAAAACATTAAAACAATCTAAAAAAATTCTATTAAAATTAAAGTTAGATTTTGATAATCAATTGTATATCTAACATTGAAGCAATACATATAATAAATAATAGTATAAATTGGAAACAAGAACAAATAAAAGATCTTGAAGATAAGATAACAAGATTAATTTGTTAAATATGTCTCAAGAAATAGAAAAATCAGTAATAATAACTACTTCGTTAATAAAAAGAAATTAAAGATTTCATTTCTAAAAATACACACAACTTATTAATATGGAAACTTTACAAGAAAAAGTAGAAATACTAACTAAATTATTTGCGGCATTAGAATTTTCATCCGAAATTCAAGAAAATAACACAAAAATAGAAAATAATTCAGATAATAATGACGCAGAAGTAATATATGATTTTTCTTCAGATGACGAAAATCATTATTCAAATCCATATAGAAATTCACAAAACAATTTTGGATTAAAACGAAAACAATCGTATGTTGAAGATGATTATCAAAGTCAATATATTTATGGACCACCTTCATTAGAAGAAAATTTTTTATATAGATAAGGAATGGTTAAAAATAAACAAAATAAATGGGAAAAAATACCTCCACAATACATGCCTACATTATTTACTTTCCCAACAAATTCAGATATTCTTTTTATTGATTGTGATCAAAATCCCGAAACAAAAATTCAAGAATGGAGTAATAAGATGGGAGTACAAATTCAGTTAACTGAAGAATTAACAAATTTACACCCAACACATTTTCTTAATGATATCATTCATAAAACACAAGGTAATGCATATCGTTTTCTCTCATCTCTTAACGAAACTGAAACAATGATAATAGCTACTATTGATGCTATGGAAACATTTAAATATATATTAAGTCGTCTTATTCAGAAATTCATAGGAAAACAAATTGAAGATAAAGTATCACATGAAGCTTTTCAATTAGAATCGTTATGACATTTAACAAATCTATGAATCTATAATATGTGTTATCTAGACCCGTTTATATGCGAATATTCTGAACATTATTATAATTTAGATTCCACTAGAAAAAAGGTAGCATTAGATATGTTTTATCAAAACTTACCATCGTTAGTAAGCCAAAGTATAATAAAAGATTTTCAAGAAGCCCAACAAAATAAAATTGCAGACACTCTACGAGCACGAATAAGTATACTAAAAGCATGGATGCAAAAAAGATGTTTAGAACAAAAAAAACACAAGATGCAAAAATTGATTTATGTTGTGAAGCCCTTTCTAATAAAGTTAATCAATATGGTTGTAAAGATAATAAAAGAACGATATAAAAATAAAATTTCGAAAAAACAAACTTATAAACCTAAATATAAACAATATTATAAAAAAGGAGAAAGAAAATATTTTCGAAATAGAAAGCAATATAAACAAAAATATCAATCTAAAACAAATTATTGCCCATCAAATAAAAATGATTGTAAATGTTGGATATATCAAGAGGACGGACATAAATCTTATGAATGTCCAAAATAGACAAAGAGGGAAAAAGAAAAAATTTATTAAAAATTACATATGATCTAGTATATGAACCTATAGAAGATTCAAATATAGATTTATACATACATATATATATATATATATATATATATATATATATATATATATATATTTATGCATATACAACTGATTCTGATTCAGATGCAGATAAATAATCCTATGGGGAAAGCATTATTGGGATTAGAACGTAAGGGAAACCTTATATCTAACCCATCCGAAGTATACATTGAAAAAGCATACAGTGGTATAAAAACACCACCAAAAAGCATACAATAATAAAGTATAAAGTGATATAAATATATCACCAAAGCATACATTGATATGAAAATTCTCATATCATCATTTGAAATATTAAAAGCAAACATATATAAGCAATCATTCAGGTACCCAAGAAGCGCAAATATTCAGACAGCAGACACATTGACATGGAAGCAATCATGAAGCAAATACAACACCAGCTCAAACAGAAGCAGGAGCAAAAAGCATCATTAATCAGACAACTTGAAGCTGTCAATCGTGAAGAAGAGCAACTATAGCAGACACTACAAATTCTATCATCTTATTCATTATCTAAAGAAGAGGCAGCTAGCAGCTCAACAACAAAGCAACCAAAAGAAGACATTCAAGAAATATCATCCGATGATAGTCAGTCACAAACAATACATAAAACAGAAAAACAACCTATGACAACAAACCAAGAAGGATATTCACTACTTCAAGCCGATCAAAAAACATAAAGAAATGGTAATTGATTTTCAATGGAGAAAACAAAGGAATATATGACGATTAGGGAATTGCCAACACATATATTCTTGGAAAAAAATGTCATTCACAAAAGTTACAAAAACAAAAAAATGAAGCAGAAGCCGCATACAATGAAGCATACAAAGCAGTCATAAAGGATAATGTCGAATGTTCAAAAACCGTTCTCCTTACACCACAAAAACCCATATCCAGCTTCACCCCACAAAAACCTGTATCCATCCCAAAGTCTCTTAACCAATTAAACGCAAAGATTGCCCTTGAAGCCATTCCATCAACCAAAGAAAAAGCATCCATGAAAAAACCAACTACTCAAAAATTTGCTAAACTATGGGATAGTCTCATTCAATACACCGAAGTCCATTCTCTGATGGGCTTTTATCCAGTAGCCAGACGTCCAGGCCCCAAAGCAGTTTTTCTAGCTGATTTATCAGATCCTATGACTTGATGGGATTATTTTATCCATGCATTTATTGACACCATTTATTTAGAAGGCACCAATCTCCACTGCATCAGTGAATTTCCATCTGTTGTACAAATCATAATCAGAAACTATAAAACACGATTTGCGAAACAAGAATGAGTATTATTTATCAAGATGCACTCAAGCTATCCAATTTTTGATGAAGATTCTCAATTACTTATTCCAAGCATCACTTTCGCAAATATGGGAATAAGTAATGGCTCCAAACCAACAAAAGATGATCTACCTCATGAAACACCAACACAGGATCATCTAATTTTTGCACTAGCCGATGTCTATCTAGCATCTTCTCGCATAGGCAACGAAAAAGATCAAAAATCAAGAGTCAGAGTGAATTATGCCAGTAAAACTTTCGTTATCTATTCTTTAACAGACATTGAAATCACTCCAGAAGCATTAAAAGCATTTGAAACTTTCGAACAACCGTTCGAAAAACTTTCTCATCATCTAGCTGAAATATCCGCTGATCTCAAGAAACAACTTTGTAAACACATCATGCATGCACCACGACATAATTCTCATATTTTCTTTACAGTGACTGCAATTATGTCGTGGTGCATGCATGATGTGTTTACAAAGTTGTTTCTTGAGATCAGCGGGTAATTCAGCTAGATGATGAGAAAGTTTTTCGAACGGTTGTTCGAAAGTTTCAATTGCTTTTAATGCTTCTGGAGTGATTTCACTGTCTGTTAGAGAATAGATAACGAAAGTCTTACTGGTATAATTCACTCTGACTCTTGATTTTTGATCTTTTCCGTTGCCTATGCGAGAAGATGCTAGATAGACACCGGCTAGTGCAAAAATTAGATGATCTTGTGTTGGTGTCTCATGAGGTAGATCATCTTTTGTTGGTTTCGAGCCATTGCTTATTCCCATATTTGAGAAAGTGATGCTTGGAATAAGTAATTGAGAATCTTCATCAAAAATTGGATAGCTTGAGTGCATCTTGATAAATAATCCTCGTTCTTGTTTCGCAAATCGTATTTTATAGTTTCTGATTATGGTTTGTACAGCAGATGGAAAATCACTGATGCAGTGGAGATTGGTGCCTTCTAAATAAATGGTGTCAATAAATCCATGGATAAAATAATCCCATAAAGTCATAGGATCTAATAAATCAGCTAGAAAAACTGATTTGGGGCCTGGACGTCTGGCTACTGGATAAAAGCCCATCAGAGAATGGACTTCGGTGTATTGAATGAGACTATCCCATAGTTTAGCAAATTTTTGAGTAGTTGGTTTTTTCATGGCTGCTTTTTCTTTGGTTGATGGAATGGCTTCAAGGGCAATCTTTGCGTTTAATTGGTTAAGAGACTTTGGGATGGATACAGGTTTTTGTGGGGTGAAGCTGGATATGGGTTTTTGTGGTGTAAGGAGAACTGTTTTTAAACATTCGACATTATCCTTTATGACTGCTTTGTATGCTTCATTATATGCGGCTTCTGTTTCATTTTTTTTGTTTTTGTAACTTTTGTGAATGACATTTGTTTCCAAGAATATATGTGTTGGCAATTCCCCAATCGTCATATATTCCTTTGTTTTCTCCATTGAAAATCAATTACCATTTCTTTATGTTTTTATGATCGGCTTGAAGTAGTGGATATCCTTCTTGGTTTGTTGTCATAGGTTGTTTTTCTGTTTTATGTATTGTTTGTGACTGACTATCATCGGATGATATTTCTTGAATGTCTTCTTTTGGTTGCTTTGTTGTTGAGCTGCTAGCTGACTCTTCTTTAGATAATGAATAAGATGATAGAATTTGTAGTGTCTGCTATAGTTGCTCTTCTTCACGATTGACAGCTTCAAGTTGTCTGATTAATGATGCTTTTTGCTCCTGCTTCTGTTTGAGCTGGTGTTGTATTTGCTTCATGATTGCTTCCATGTCAATGTGTCTGCTGTCTGAATATTTGCGCTTCTTGGGTACCTGAATGATTGCTTATATATGTTTGCTTTTAATATTTCAAATGATGATATGAGAATTTTCATATCAATGTATGCTTTGGTGATATATTTATATCACTTTATACTTTATTATTGTATGCTTTTTGGTGGTTTTTTATACCACTGTATGCTTTTTCAATGTATACTTCGGATGGGTTAGATATAAGGTTTCCCTTACGTTCTAATCCCAATAATGCTTTCCCCATAGGATTATTTATCTGCATCTGAATCAGAATCAATTGTATATGCATAAATATATATATGTATGAATCTATATTTGAATCTTCTATAGGTTCATATCCTAGATCATATGTAATTTTTAATAAATTTGTTTCTTTTTCCCTCTTTGTCTTTTTTGGATATTCATAAGCTTTATGTCCGTCCTCTTGAAATATCCAACATTTACAATCATTTTTATTTGATGGGCAATAATTTGTTTTAGATTGATATTTTTTTTTATATTCCTTTCTATTTCGAAAATATTTTCTTTCTCCTTTTTTATAATATTGTTTATATTTAGGTTTATAAGTTTGTTTTTTCGAAATTTTATTTTTATATCGTTGTCTTTTATTATCTTTACAACCATATTGATTAACTTTATTAGAAAGGGCTTCACAACATAAATTAATTTTTGCATCTTGTGTTGTTTTTTGTTCTAAACATCTTTTTTGCATCCATGCTTTTAGTATACTTATTCGTGCTCCTAGAGTGTCTGCAATTTTATTTTGTTGTAGGGCTTCTTGATAATCTTTTATTATACTTTGGCTTACTAAGGATGGTAATTTTTGATAAAACATATCTAATGCTACCTTTTTCTATTGGAATCTAAATTATAATAATGTTCAGAATATTCGCATATAAACGAGTTTAGATAACACATATTACAGATTCGTAGATTTGTTAAATGTCATAATGATTCTAATTGAAAAGCTTCTTGTGATACTTTATCTTCAATATGTTTTCCTATGAATTCCTGAGTAAGACGACTTAATATATTTTTAAATGTTTCCATAGCATCAGTAGTAGCTACCATTATTATTTCAGTTTCGTCAAGAGATGAGAGAAAACGATATGCATTACCTTGTGTTTTGTGAATGATATAATTAAGAAAATGTGTTGGGTGTAAATTTGTTAATTCTTCAGTTAACTGAATTTGTACTCCTATCTTATTACTCCATTCTTGAATTTTTGTTTCGGGATTTTGATCACAATCAATAAAAAGAATATCTGAATTTGTTGAGAAAGTAAATAATTTGGGTATGTATTGTGGTGGTATTTTTTCCCATTTGTTTTGTTTATTTTTAACCATTCCTTGTCTATATAAAAAATTTTCTTCTAATGAAGGTGGTCCATAAATATATTGACTTTGATAATCATCTTCAACATATGATTGTTTTCGTTTTAATCCAAAATTGTTTTGTGAATTTCTATATAGATTTGAATAAGGATTTTCGTCATCTGAAGAAAAATCATATATTACTTCTGCGTCATTATTATCTGAATTATTTTCTATTTCTGTATTATTTTCATGAATTTCGGATAGAATTTCTAATGCTGTAAATATGGAAGTTTTAATGATGCAAATAATTTAATTAGTGTTTATACTTTTTCTTGTAAAGTTTCCATATTAATAAGTTGTGTGTATTTTTAGAAATGAAATCTTTAGTTTCTTTTTATTAATGAAGTAGTTATTATTAGTGATTTTTCTATTTTTGAGACATATTTAACAAATTAATCTTGTTATCTTATCTTCAAGATTTTTTATTTGTTCTTGTTTCCAATTTATACTATTATTTGTTATATGTATTGCTTCAATGTTATATATACAATTGATTTTCGATATATCAGAATCTAGCTTTAAGTTTAATAGAAATTTTTTAGATTGTTTTAATGTTTTACGAAAAAAAATTAGTTCTTGTTTATTAATATTTAAACTTACAAAACTCATGATTAAACCTTATAAAAACAAAATGATAATGTTCTTCAAAATTACATATAAAGTTTTTCGAATTTAATATAGTGGGGTGATGATATTAAATTTGTAATACGGAGAGTTGAAAATTTTTGTGAAAGATGAATTATGAATTTAACTTCTTGGTACATATTCATAATGATATTAAAACCTTCTTACGACAATTGTTTCAATTGTTGGTGAATTGATTTTTAATATCGATGACTTTTTTAATATGAGTATTTATGAACAGATATGTAAAACGATAAATATTCATTATCATGTTTATGATGTTGCATATGCATATATTCTTATGAACGAAAGATTGAATATGCAAAATAATAATAAGAACGTTACTTAGCTCTGATACCAAAATTAAAGACGTGACGAAATTAATAGAAAGTTAGGATAGAATTATACCTGAATGATGCGTCGAGATGGATTGTTTAAAGTGTATGGATGTTTATATGGATAGGTTTGGATAGGGCTCTGCTATTCAGAAATAGAACAACTATTTTCAACAAAGGAAGAACTTTGAGATTCAACTCAAGTCTTAAACACTCAAACTTAACTTGCTTATTTCTTATGGGCAAAGACCCTATTTATAGGCTCGAAAGAGCCAGTTACAACTATTGTTGCAATCGTATGATTGTAATACGACAAACATATATTTACATTTTATACCCCTAGACTATGGTATCTCCTATTGGTTTATCTTCTTCAGAACTAAGTCCAATATTATATAATGTTCCTTGTGGTAAATTTTGCGGTATTTCTATAATCATTTCTTTATCTGGTATGCATGGTTTTATATTTTGATATGAGCCTTCAAGTGTTTTAAAATATTTTAAGGAATTACTAGATGATTCTGTCATATTTTTAAACTTAATGATCTAATCATTTCTTTAATATCTTTTAATTTTTCATTGTTATTTTCATTAGATGTTGTAGGTTGACATTCCAAAATGGGAGATCTACCTACAATTGTTGAAATTGGAGGTTCTATAATTGAGTTTCTTTTTATTAACGGAGTAGTTATTATTGATTGAAAATTAGTTTCATTAAAAATTCTATTATTATTCATATTTAGTGATTCTAGGATAATAAAGGGGTAAATAATTTATCGATATGAATTCTATCTTCTGTTTTAAACGTGATACTATGATGAGAGTTTGTTAATGCATAATTTATTTGATATGTAATAGTAAATGGATGATTTCCTTTTAACATAAAATTTTGTCTTAATAATTTATATCGTACGGTAATACTATTACTTAGATTTTTATCTTTAAGGCTTAATCCTAGTTGAATATTAATATTAAATTTTATTTTTCCTTTAATTAAATTACATTTTCCTTTTTGCAATAATACTTTCTTGATTATTAATTATACGATCATCTCTTATTTCTAATTCTAATTGTGTATCTAAGTCACAAAAAGTACTTTTTAAAATTACTTGAATAGTTGATACGTGAATATGAGGAATTTTAATTCTATCTATTTCTTTAATATTAGATAATCTATTTCTAATTTGTTGTTTATTTATTATAGGTATAATGATATTTCCTTGAGTTGATTCTATGGGTATTGGTTCTTCTCCTATAATTTTTCCATAATATATAATATTTTTTCTAGAAAAGAAGTTTTTTAGTGTGTTATATCTAAAATTATGTTTTTCGGATAGTGTAAAATTTAATTTTCTTATAGAACTTTTATTGATATTATTTTTATTAATTAAGGCGTCAAAAATATATCCAGATTCATTTCTTCATTGTTAATAATTATTGATGAATTTTCTATTTCTTGAGACATATTTAACAAATTAATCTTGTTATCTTATCTTCAAGATTTTTATTTGTTCATGTTTCTAATTTATATTATTATTTATTATATGTATTGCTTCAATGTTAGATATACAATTGATTATCGATATATCAGAATCTAGCTTTAATAGAACATTTTTAGATTGTTTTAATGTTTTATGAAAAAAAAAATTAGTTCTTGTTTATTAATATTTAAACTTACAAAACTCATGATTAAACCTTATAAAAACAAAATGATAATGCTCTTCAAAATTACATATAAAGTTTTTAGAATTTAATATAGTGGGGTGATGATATTACGGAGAGTTGAAAACTTTTGTGAAAGATGAATTGTGAATTTAACTTCTTGATACATATTAATAATGATATTAAAACCTTCTTACGACAATTGCTTCAATTGTTGGTGAATTGATTTTTAATAACGATGATTTTTGAATCTGAGTATTTATGAATAGATGTGTAAAACGATAAATATTCATTATCATGTTTATGATGCTGCATATGCATATGCATGTATTCTTATGAACGAAAGATTGAATATGCAAGATACGTTACTTAGCTCGGATACCACAATTAAAGAACACCCCCCCCCCCCCCCCCCCGGTATCATACGTGCTTTTCTTTTCATCAATCGTTTTTTTTTTCTTTTACATACAAACTCTCTATATTACACTTATGGTCCCTTTACTTTTGGAGTTTTTCAATTTATTTATAATTATTAACAATATTTTCATTATTCTTGTATAACACATTTAAATGTTTTAATTTTTGGTACCAAACAATAACTTAAATTTTATATAGCCCTATTTATTTAATAGAATAACATACCACTTCATATAACTTTTACAAAATTCAAAAAATAATTCATCCCTTTTTATACAACTTGCAAAACATCACTTTGTTTATAATTTATACAAATTTTAAAAGATAAATCATCACTTATTTTACAACTTGCAATTTCAAAGAATAAAACATCACTTCGTTTATAACTTTTACAAATTACAAAAAATAATTCATCACTTTTTTTACAACTTGCAGTTTCAAAGAATAAAACATAACTTCGTTCATAAACCACCAAGACATAACATGTATGCAGACCAACAAAACTATTCATATTCATATATGAATGAATTTCCAAATGTACTACATCCTTACATTAAATAGGTACCCGATGCCTCCTATTGCGCCACAATGGATTCATTGCAAACATCCATGTGCAGCTGAATGGGTGACCCCGTATATCGAACGGCTAAATATGTATAATCATTATTATCGTTCTAGTTTTAATGGTTAAATATGTATAATCATTATTATCGTTCTAGTTTTAACGTCTAAATATGTATTATAATTATTATCGTTCTAGTTTTAACAGTTAAATATGTATAATAATTATTATTGTTTGAAAATTTAATTACAATGTTGATTAATTATTTATATTGTTTTTTTATTTATAATAATATTTATAAAAAATATACTTATATAATTATATATTTAAAAATGTTATATATATATATATATATATATATATATATATATATATATATATATATATATAAAATAAAAATGTCAAATCTCATATCAGGGGGATAAAAAAAAGGAATAGGGGGCTGATTACTTGTCCCCTTTAGAGATTAGTCGAGACCAGTTAGGACTATAAATTGTAAATAAGTTAAATTAAAAAAATTATGACTAATATTATAAAAAAATTACAACTAATATTATAAAAAAAATAAGTTAATATCACTAATAAAACAATAATACTCTCTCGACTTGGTTTTATTGAAATATAACTTCTTAAAGATGTTAAAAATTAATCGGTTTTGAATGCTTCACTAATTGTCTAGACATGACTAATCGCTAGGTGTCGTCTAGTTGGTCATGTAGTGTAGGAATTAATTAGAAAGTAATCGGGATTTTTAACAACAATTGTTATATATATGACATGACAAATGTAAAAACATGTACGTCCTTGAAGGTTTAAAAACGACCGAAATTAAGACATTACATGAACTTTTAAAATATTTACGAATACATTCACATCCAACTAGTTCTATACTCAAATTCTTAAATTTGTTTTCATAATATAAGTTATCCTTATTTGTATTTGTCTTTCAAAATTAATAGAAGTGTGTTACCAAGTCTCAACTAAACTAACAAAAACAATATATATCTTAAAGTTTGAAATGGGAAAATCTCCATTCATGAAAGTAAAATTTCTTCGTAATCCTAATAAGTATAAGATATGTAATAATAGGGATGTAATTTGGTCAGGAACCTACCAAATCAAACCACAATCAGAAGAACCGAAAAATGAATATGACCAAAATTAGGGACCGAAAACCGGACTAATTATATGAATATGGGATCGGTTCGGTTCAATTATTTTTAATTTAATAAATATAAAGAACCAAAGTGCTCTATCAAGGTTATTAGATCAAAACAATCTTACAATTGTTATTTTGTTGAGTTAATGGAAAGATTATACCGTTGGTAATAATTAATGTTGCACAAGATGACAAGAAAACAATAGAAAAAAAAAAAACCGACACAAGCATTTAATGTGGTTGAGTCGGCGTGCCCTACATCTACAAGCATGAACCAGAGAACTCTTCTATATTACTTGACTCTTTAAAAAATGATTACATTGGAATCCTAACTACTAATATTTTTAATTGTAAAGCCTAGCAACTACCGGGCCAAACCCATATACAAGTAAATCTGGAGTTAAACATGTATAATGACTCTCATGGGCATCTTTGAGGGTGTGCGAGGTGGGCGACCGCACAAGGCCCACGTCATGGAGGGACCCCAATTTTTACATAGGATTCATAATTGTAGACTAGTAATCCAGGTCTGGAAACAAAATTGATTCAAGGGTATCGTCACCAGGAGAAAAGTCAGTTCACCCTCTGATTCTCGCAAATCTAAGTCGGAAGTCCCTATGACATTACTCATTCTCTTGAACCCGCTAATTAAGTCGTTGAGGGTGTGTGTGTTTGATTGTTGATTAACTGATTGTTTCAAAATCAGTGAGCGATATCTGATTCGGAAGTCAAATTTGTAAGTTTCAAGATCCAATAAGATCGCTCAATTTCATATTAGTGATTAATTGATTGTTTCAATTTCAAAAATTATAATCGATTTTCTTATAAATCTGATGCTCACTTGTTGTGCTTCAAAATTAGAATCGACCTACTTATGTTGTTTCTTGTGTGTTTGATTGTTTTAATTTCAATTGATGACGTCTTTTAAAACAAGATTTGAACAATAATATAAATATGAAAGAATTCTGATTTTGCTTCCAAAAACTTGAAGAAATTTGATGACAAATATATTAATTTGTGTTGTATCCGTCTTGAAGTTGCACTTAAATATAGCAAGCAATCAAATGTTGACGTCAATGAACTTAATCTGGAGTTATATTTGGTTGACGAGTTCTTACCAAGTGAAACCACTAACCCACCAATATTTTAAAATATATGAAGAAGTCAATTGTTTTCCTGATGCATATATAGTTTGCTGACTATTCTATTAATTGTTGCGTCTGTAGAAACAAGCTTCTCAAAATTGAAGTTGTTAAATTCCTACTTACGGTCAACAATTTCACAAGAAAGACTTAATGACTCGGAAATGATAAATTTTGAGAACAATATATTTGGTAGATATCGAGAACAATATTTTGGAGAGTATTTATTATGACAAGTCGGTGAAAGCATCGATTCTAAAAATACTATTAGAGCATTGCGATTAATGTAACTATGTAAGATTATATAGTATGTTAACATTCTTTTATTTTTTCTAATAATAATCGACTTATCATAGTATTAACGAACACTACAAGAATAACAGGAAATAGCGACGGCACCTTTAGCAGTGACGACCACTTTTAGCGGCAACATCAAACAAACGCGTTTTTTGTCGCCGCTAAAAGTGTCTGTTGCCGCTAAAGGCTTATGTTGGCGACCCGCGTCATTTCAACCCTAACCGTCGATTTAGGCGATGATCCAACGCTAAAGGTGTCGTCGCTATTGTCTATTCTGGCGATCCACGTCATTTCAACCTCAGCCGTCGATTTAAGCAATGATCAAACGATGTAGGAAACCCCAGATTGTTTTCCCTCCGATGTATCGCCGCTAAAGGCCGCCCATCGCCGCTAAAGATCGTCGACAATAAAATCAGCTTCGCCCTCACTTTCTTCCCTGATCTACTTCTCTCTTCTCTCTGCTAGCCACCATCGATGGATGATCACCGAAATCTTTGATATTTCACCCCTCTTCCTCTCCATTTCCCCCCTTTTTCTTTTCCTTTTCTCTTCTCCCTACTAAAATTGTGTTGATTGTTGGAATTTTGAGACCCCCACCGTTCTTGCCGGAGTATACCGCCACCACCACTATTCATGACGAAATTTTGATAATTTAGATGTATATTTTTATGTGTATTTTGTGTTTGTAGATGTTGATATGTATTTGTATGTATATGTGTATCTTGAGTGTATTTTTATGTATGTATATGTGTTTTTGTGTCATCATATGCGTATTTTGTATGCAAATTTTTATGTGTATGTGTTTTTGTATGTATATGTGTATTTTGTATGTGTATGTGTATTTGTATGTATACAAATACATATAAATAACGGCGACACCTTTAGTAGCGACATATAGTATTAGCAGCGACACGCCTTTAGCGGCGTCATAAGGCAATAGCGGCGACCAAAGAAGCATTAGCGACGAACCAATAGCAGCGACGGGTCGCCGCTAAAGGTATTAGCGGCGACATTTTCGCCGGTAATACTCTAATTTCTTCTAGTGGAATTTTGCTTATATAAAAAAAATATGTTTAAGCGCCCAATTTTATTTTCCGAACAGGACCCTCAAAATCAACGGGATGCCCCTGATGACTCTAAGCCTACTCCAAACACTTATGGTTTCGAAATCAAAATTTTAGTTTTCTTGACTTTATCTTGGGTCATATATATTCGTTAAAGTTCACCAAATTCCAAATTATGATAACAAGTATTTATTGTGATCAAACATACAATATACAACACTCGTCATTCACTCGTAATTACCAATCACACAAAAGCAATATCCAAGGTTATTAAATTACAAAACAAATTAATATCCATGTGCATTAATTAAAGAGCATGAAGCATCACTTGAACACCGTTCTTTGGAATAAGCATCAGAAGATGAACCGGCTCGTGAACATAATTCGGAGATGGAGTAAAGCGAAAGCGCTGCAAGATCATTGCAAGCGCAACCTTGGCTGTATTCGTAGCGAAGTTCGAACCTACACAATTTCGAGGCCCAAAGCCAAAAGGCATGTATGCTGATGGGTTGTTCTTTGTAGCTTTGTTGATCCCTTCAGAAAACCTATCGGGCTTAAAGAGATGAGCGTCCTCTCCCCATATTTTACGATCATGGTGAAGTGCTAAAACAGGAACATGTAGAATCAAGTTGGAAGGAATCGTAAGACTTCCCAATTTAACTTCTCTTTTGTTCTTTCTGATAATAGCCAGTCCAGGAGGATACAGTCGTAGGGTCTCATTGATGATCATGCCAATCTGTATGACATGATATTTAGAAAAAGGTTACATGTGATCATTAATTATGAGGTTAATTAATATATAAGCTAATTAAATTACCGTTTTCAGTTTCGCTATGCCTTCTGATAGCGGGTTTTCTCTCCCAAACAGCTCGAATACCTCCTCTCGTGCTCTTTCTTGCCATTCTTTGTGGACTGACAAAAGAAGAACAGCCCATGAGAGGACAAGCGATGTTGTTCCATCCCCAGATACATAAAACGTTTTACATTCGTCTATGATGTCTTGTGTTGAAAGCTGGTATCGTTCATCAGTGTCGTGATTAGCCTTTACAAGTTGTCCAAGAAAATCAGTTCCCCAAGTGTCTGCATCTACAGCCATGATTTTCTCTCGCTCCTTTATAGTCTTGATAATTAGGTCTTGAATGTTTTTCTGAAGATCATCCGACCTCAAATCATCGCTGCTTTTGAGTATTTTACTGCAAAACACGATGATTGGAACGTATGTATTTCTTTTGTCATGTATGAAAGTTAATTAATTGTTCATAAATGTTTACCCAAGGCCCGGAATAAGGCGAGGATTGTAGTAGTTTCTGCCTGCTATCGTACTCATTTCCTTGAGCATTTCAAAAACTTCCTTTCCTTGTAAGTAACTGCTCCCGAATGCTGTCTTTGAAATCACTTCGGCTGTCAAGATCCTGAACTCGGCATTCACTTCAACCTCACTGCCGGACATACTTTTCCACCTAAGTAGCAGCATCTCTACGCTTTCAACCATGGTTGGGATCATGTTCTACATATACATATAGACCTATTAGTTAATATGTAGAGTTGTATATTTTCTTTCCAAAAATCCAATGTTTTGAAAACTAGAGAGGGTTTTTTACCGCTTTGTTTAAAAATGGTTTTTAGGCTTTAAAACACACTAGTAACAAGTGAACCGGTTTGTCCCGGTTTTCAAAACCATGAAAAGAAAGATAAAGTTAATTTTAATATGTAGTAGCAAATCAAGGATTCAAATTCATATGTGTCCGGCTTAATTGCAATGCATGACAAAGTTAAATAATCTAAGAAGTTCGGAAGTATGTCATATAAAACAAGTATAGTTAAAAAATTAAGATGAAAAATCAAACATAGCTTTAAAA
The DNA here is from genome assembly GCF_051521515.1 of Lactuca serriola. Lineage (NCBI taxonomy): Eukaryota > Viridiplantae > Streptophyta > Magnoliopsida > Asterales > Asteraceae > Lactuca > Lactuca serriola. The sequence continues at coordinate 275,517,881 of NC_136412.1, read as the reverse complement.
ATATTGGTCATTATGTGTCATAATCGTTAATAGAGACATAACTAAATAAAATTGAAAAACAAACAACAAATACAAATATAAAAAAATATACACGCGCATAATCAATTAATAATTAAACAAATAATTCAGAAAAAGTAATGAATTAATATCATATTGAACCTATATATTCAGACTAATTTTTTATCATGGAGTTTGAAAAATAAACTAAATTTAAAAGAAATTACCTAAGTTTTTTCTAAAAAATGATAAGTGTTGTTGATTTGGTTAATCCGAACATTATAAGTACCTTTTAAGTCTCTAAGATTTTTTATTATTAATATTTGGGTCTAGGTATTTTTACAAATCCTTTATTTTTTTCTTTCACTTTACATCTTATACCTTTAAACTTTCAGCACTAAAAGCATGGTTAGCCAACTTTCGTTGTCTTGCCCATTTTTCCCCTTTAGACGTAACAAGACCATCCCCGAGCATTTTCTTATGAAATGATCCGAGATCAGGTCTTTCCAAAGAGACGCTTCGATTGCTGGCAATCTCTTTGATAATCTCCGGGTCTGTGATAACCAATTCGGGTTGAGGACCATACCAGTCAAGAAAATTTTTCCCTGCGAAAAAACAAACTCAAACTCTGTTTAATGATTAGTTCAGTTCAAGTAAGTTGATGCATGACTAAAAATGCATTAACTTAATGCTAAATTGCTAACCGTATAACCGGAACCATATAACGAACTGAGGTTGTATTCTCGGGTATATATCATGTGATATACCAGTGAACAACGAAGTCTTTGCTTGGTCTTTGATGTGGGCAATTTCTTTAGTGTTACCATGAACGAAGCGATATGGGGGTCCACTTATACCCTGGGAACTCATTACACGTTTTATGCGATTTGGAAGCCACCACGTTTTGTGGAAGAACTTAAGGAGACTGTATATGGTTAGAGAGCTAAGAAAAACAAGAACCAGAGCTCCCACATTTGACCACATATCAACAACCTAGATTTTCAACTATGTGTTCTGTTGTATTTGTATAGGATCAGAAATATGAAGAACAAGCGTATATAAGAGCATAACCAGACACCAGTTGTACGGAGACCATTTTGTTATTCGTGATGGCGTGCATGGTGATGCACCATTGAATTGACCATGAAAGGAACTGATAAAATTATTAAGCAGCAGTTGGATAGCTGAATATTTTAAAAGTGTTTGATTGGTACTCAAGTATTACTACAAGGACATGTTAAGTATTTGGTTAGTTTTCTCATTTTTGTATTTTTTTTGGTGTTTATTTTAAAAATAATCACTAAAAGACCAAAATGTGACTCAGAATATCACCAAGTAACTATATTATATTCAGGGGCGGTTTCACTGTGGTGCTCGTAGTGGCACCGACAACCCCTGTTTTTTTCGGATGCAGTGTACAATATTTTGAATTTTTCGTTTTTTCTACTATTTTGCCACTATATGAAAAACAATGTATCACTGGCAATACCTACTACAAAATTCTACGTTTGCCTCTGATTATATTATAAACTACTTATAACATTTATCAAGTGTTATCAGACCTGACTCTTTTTTGATTTAGTTTAAACAAAATAGAATCCGTAATTTAAGAAATTTGTTTTCATCAATGTGGGGATGAGAAGCAAGAAAAGGAATCAATATTCTAATATGTTTGTTTTCTTCTTAAGCTGGTTTAGAAAACTAAAAAATTGAGAGTAAATTGAAAGAGAAGGAAGAACAATATTTTCAAATTTTTTTATTTTTGTAACTGCATGTTTCTCTCTAGAAAATGACATAAATTTATGATCAAACATGCCTTTGTTATTATTTTATTATTTATTTATTTTTTAGGTCTTAGCAGAGGCAAAGCCCAAATCGTTCCCTGACAGAGCAACAATTTTGTTATGAATGTTGATCCCTAAATTGCGCTCTAATTATCATTTTCGTTAATGTGAATATAAAGCTAAACTAAATGCATCACAATGTAAAGGTGTGTTGCATCATTTCAGCTTCAAGTTACTAGCAATGAGAAATGGTGTTAGAAAGTAAGAATATAGTGAGATAGAGAGAAGATGTTTTCTCTCTCATTTGTGGGTCACAACCTCATTCACAGAAGCTCACACCACCATTATGCTGGGTTGGTGTTCCCCCTCCAAACACACACATAAGTAGCTTCCAAGTCAGCATACGCGTAGGCAACTCCACCCATTCCTTTTAGCCCAAGAAACAAAACAATAAATATTGATAGATAATAGATTTCTTTGATTACAAAAAAGATAATTGCATATGAATATATAGAGAATACCTAAACCCTAAGGGCTTGAGGCTAAACCATAATCACTAGTATCCCCTCGTAATTTGATTGTAATGAAACAATTAAAGTGGAAAAATAAACAAAAAATCAAAACAAAAAAACATAGATGAAAACAATGGTAACGACGATGACAGAGCTTTGGCGATGGCGTCTAACATCGACTGCTTATCGTAGAAGAAGAGAGAAGAAGCAGCGGCGAGAGGTGATTCCGTTGAAGAAGAAGAAAGGAGTGGCGATGGTGACGATCATGAAGTTGGCGACAGAGGAGTTTGGAGAAAGAAAGAGGGTTCGAGTGTAACGCCCGCAGATTCGGACTAGTCAATTTAGAGACAATAAACGTCAAAAATGACTTTTTGATAGAAGATTATTTATTCTAAATAATCTTAACCAAGTTATAGTATATGTCATAAGGGTTTCTTACATATAAAGAACGCCGAAATCCGAGTTATAACGAATAAGTTATGACCTGTCGAAGTTTTACAGCAAAACCGACACGACACCGAGAATCGTAAAAAGTGAGTTTGCGATAAAAATAATTTTATATTTAGCGATCTAAACGAAAGTCATAGTATACATTAAAACGAGAGCGTGCATAAAAAGAACGTCCAAATCTGACTTTGTATGAGAAAGTTATGATTTTTCTAAGATTTCGCACAGTAGTACACAACCTGAAATTCAAATTTTAGATCGATCAGTTTTTAGCCGAAACAATCTAAACGAAAATCCAAGATCTCGTTAATAAGGGCTCAATGATAAAAAGACAGACGAAAACGGATGTTGGATGACAAAGTTGTGAATTTTTAACGGACTTTACGTATCCAGACCTGTGAAAATATAACTTTAAAAATAAAGTCAAACTTAGTTGACGAAGTCTAAATGAAAATTGTAGAGTACATCTCCACCAACGCATGGATATAAAGAACATCGAAAATGGAGCTCGTATGCGAAAGTTACGGAATTTAGAAGTTGGAAGAGGCTGTTGCGATGGTACATGTGTACGCCCCACGTACAAAAAAAGAACGCCCCGCAGTCTCTCATATTTGGCCTAGAAGAGTACCACGTCGCCCCATCCGAAGTCCGACACGTGCCCCCTCGTATGTGCAGCGTACCTGCGAGCGCCCAACATACCGAGGACCAGGCCCCCTATAAAAGGGATGTGAGGGCTGCCACTTTTCTTCACACCATAACCCTTCTCTCTCTATATAACTTCTCTCTAAATCTCCCTCAACCTCTAGTACTTCCCAAGTGCTATGAGGCAAGCTTTGAAGCGCCAGAAGGCTCCAAGAAGAAGAGTTTTTCGGCTCGGAAGTTCTGCCCCGGCAGAGCCCGGTTCCTAGCTAAACCTCCCGGTAAGTGAGATATGCTTACCCTACCTTAAGTATAGCTTATGTTTAAGTTTATTATTGTTATTATGATCTTATAAACAATAAATATATTAGAAAATATAATATACAAAGTGTTATTATAATATCTTTTAACCGCTCGCGGTACGGGAAATCTGGTTTGAAGGACCGCATATGGTTGTTGGATTTCAAAAGTGTTATAATGCCAAAATGGTCTTGCCCTCCGGTGTTTCATGTCTAGCCCCTGTTTGTACATAGTGGTTGAAAAGTATTGTTTAACACTTATAAAACAATATCGCTCGTAAATAGTCGAAATAAATATTAGACTAAAATCTAGCGGTAATGATATTAGGTTTCGTCGAAAGAAAAGACGATTGTTAGAAGCGAAACATCGTCCAAATTTCGAGTCATCACTTTAACAAGTGAGTGCATAGTTACTTTCATCTTACACATAGATATGAAGTATTTAATATAAATTATGTGCTAAGTGTGCATATTATATGTGTTCTTGATATCTATATTGGATGAACAAAATATACATGTTTTATTTGATTTAAACTATATATGTATTTTATACTTATAAAATTTTTAGGTAAAGATGGGTAGATGAATGATGAATGATGAAAGATGATATAGATGAACATTGGCAACTATGGACTTGGTGCCCTATATATGAACATTGGCAGCTGCGCTACAACCTGTAAATGTTTTTTTTTGAACTACGATGTACTCTAAACATCCTGGCAGCTGCGACTAAATGATAATATCAGCAGTTGCGTCTAGTAGAGAACATCATAATCATGGCAGTTGCGCCTAAATGATAATATTGACAATTGTGCCTAATAGATAACATTGGCAGTTGTGCCATTGGCAGCGATGGACTTCGTGCCTATTCCTTAAGACAACCCTTAGGAATGAATATATGAAGAATAAATGATCCTTAGGGTAGATCCTTAAGTACAAATAAGATAATTGAGATGGGTAATTGGGTTAATTGTTTGATGATGAAACATAATAACTTTATTATTGTGGGTTGAAAAACCCTATGTACTCACTGGGTTTCCCAACCTGACCCACTCAGTTTATTTGTATCATAGGTGTGGATACGAAGATACATTACACTGAAAGATTAAAGGAGATGTAAATCACTAGTGTAAATGAATGTAAGGTCTGTTTATGCTTATGTTTCTATATTGACGATGTAACGACCGAAAAATACAACCAATTTTAAATTTTTCAAAAATAGCTCGATTCCATTAAATCTTTACAAAAAGGTTTTCAATACAAAACATTTAACGTATTCCCAGAATCACATTACTACAAAATCATGAGGAGCGGTACGATCACACCTTCGCCTTGCCACAGTCTCCTGAAGAACCTGAAAAACATAAAACCACAACTGTAAGCCCGAAAGCTTAGTGAGATATCCCCAAAATACCAACCACATACACCATACACGCATAACATGCCACAACATATTTGATCACAGAACAGCCATAAACCTCGAGTCTACAGTGTGATTGGTCCGCCCGCACCGGGCCTTCAATCCACCTGGTCCACTCTCCGAATCTAACCACATACATCGAGTCTGCAGTGTGATTGGTCCGTCCACACCGGGCCTTCAATCCACCTGGTCCACTCTCTGAGTCTACATTATGACTGGTCCGCCCACATCGGGCCTTCAGTCTGCCTGGTCCACTCTCCGAGCCTCGGCACGTCTGGTCCGCCCTCTTGGGGCCTACAGCCTATCCGGACCGCTCGCTGGGCCTTCGGAACAACCGGTCCGCCCTGGGTATCTTGGCCTACAGCACAAAGCAGGACCCGCCTCAACCCAACTCCAGTCCAAACAACCATGTGCACATATACATACAATCATATAGCAAATTCATAGTCAACAAGTAGATCAAACAGATCACATAACATATCATCATCCTAACCAGGATACCAACCTAACAGGTCACTAACATAGCATCTCCCTATCTCTCAAGATACCGATCTCAATCAGGTCTCTAACATATACCATCCTAGCTCACAGGATGCAAACATATCAAGCAGTAACATAACAACAACTACCCGGATCTCAATCCGATAAGGGCCGGCCTTGGTGCCTTAGACCCTGTTGATATAGTGAGGATAACTCACCTCGAAACTGTCGGCTGAAAGGATAAGATCCCGCTGCTCCAAGCTCCGACACGAACTCCTCCACTGAACACCAACACACTCAACTCAATAATTACCCTTGATTACCAAAATACCCCTGAAAGACAACTGGTCAACCTTTGGACAAGGTCAAAGTCAACCCCTGACTGACTCTACTCGCCGAGTCAACCCGATGACTCGCCGAGTCCCCATACTCAGAACTTCCCTCAATCCGTGACCTAACTCGCCGAGTCACCCCGAGACTCGTCGAGTCTAACAACTCTGAGTCCACTCGCCCATAACTCACCGAGTCATCCCTTGACTCGCCGATTCTCGACTCAACCAAAAAATATTGGGACTCTTCGACAAGACTCGCCGAGTCCAAGAACAGACTCGCCGAGTCTAAGGCTATCTTCAACCTACTCGCAGAGTTGTTCATACAACTTGCCGAGTTCCAGGCCATCTTCATCCAACTCGCCGAGTTGTTCTTCCAACTCGTCGAGTTCCAGCTCATCTTCAAGCAACTCGTCGAGTCCACCCATGTGACTCGCCGAGTACCACCGGTCTGAATCCATACAGAAGCACTCCAGGCCATGCAATTGTTCCAAAACATAGATCTAGCCTCCTACAACCCATCCATCACGTAAAGTGGCAAACTTTACGTGAATCCAAAGAGATCTAGGCCTTTAACACTTTAGGGCTAGGGTTCGGGACATGATAGCTTCACTACACACTCAAACACAGGGACTTTCAGGCATTCTAACCCTTCTCCACTCCAGATCTGAGGTAGCAACCTCAGATCTAACCTCTAAACCCCAAAACACCAAAAGATAAGCTCCCCTTAAACTCTAAAATGATGAATCCAAGAATAACAGCCCAAGGACGAGATATTACCTCAAAAGAACGCCCCAACTGCAATGGAACTCGAATCCAAGCAAAGCCCCTTGCTCCAAGCCTCCTACCCTTCAAGATTTCCTCAACAATTGCTTCTCCAAGCTTCCCAATGCAATATGATCACTCACACACGAAGGCTAAGGGTTTCTGGACTTGAGGATGAGTAAAGAGGTTGGGGGAATGAATGTTATGTTCTTTATATAGGGCTCAACCCCGAGAATTAGGGTTTTCTCCACTCAGCGCCTACTCGCCGAGTCCATCTTACTGACTCGCCGAGTCGGCTACTTAACACGCGACCAAGTCGCGACTCTACTCGCCGAGTCGCTCTTTCCCAATCTACTCTTTTAGCCCTTCAACTCTACTCTTGATATTTCGGGATGTTACAATTCTCCCCCACTTAAATTAGGCTTCGTCCTCGAAGCCTACGACAACACAACTCTTAGAAATACTCCTGTCATGCACCACCTAGCATTAATCCAACCAGGTTTCTCAAAACACAACCATAGAACCAGAACTCGTTTTCTCCTTCCTTACGGTGTCCTGACCACTGTCTCGAGCCGGGCACCGTCTATACCCTCTGATAATCACACTCAACAACCGAGAATTACCCAAGATGCATCACTGCTCCAAATCTCAACAATCACTCGACCATATGGGCTAGAAAACCATGAACCATCGGATCCCCGATCCGAATCTCACTCTATCCATTTCATGTCGACGGAAAGACCCATTCTTTGATCTCAGAGCAACTCTCACGAGTTCTCCTCTTGCAATCACATACACATGCTGAACTAGCTCTAGCACCCTCAGGTTGGGAAAACCCGATGCACTGATGATATCCTCAAACATCCCCTAGGATGAACCACTAATACGTACCCAATACCCTGATCAGAATCACACTGAGAGCCCAAGACTCTCTCCCTGCATCCCTTCCGAGCCTCTTGGCTCTACACCTGCGGAATTCCCTCTGCGACCTCAGCAGACATCCCAAACCAGATGAGCTTCTATTCCACTGCCGCAAACACGCTGCTCAATAACCATACCCGAATTACTCTAATCATAACTCTGCTCTGCCGCTTTCACTTCCGTGAACTTGCACTCCCTCTCGGAGTTACACACCTCTCTCTTTTCCTTTACCAAGGAATCCACTTGGCCACATTGTCACTCCGACAAGTGTCACGGTGCTTGCCCAACACTACACCACCCTTTTATAGCGTATCCGCTATCCATCCAACACACATACTCTGACTCTCATCGCAGGGACTCTCAAGCCCATGCACCATCTCAACTAATCAAGATCACTACCCGGGGCCAGACCTTCTAATGCAATCACACTGCAACATACACAATCCATATCCTCGAACCGTTCCAACAATACCTGCAGAGTCTTCAGCATGACTGGACCGCCTCACCAGGCCTTCAGCCAATCTGGACCACTCTCAGAACCTTTAGCCAATCTGGACCGCTCTCAGTGCCTTCAGTTTGGCTGGACCATTCTCCGAGCCTTCGGCCTGACTGGTACGCCTACCGGCCTTCAGTCTATCCGGACCGCTCAACTAGCATTCATCATTCCGAGCTATCACTCCTGGAAATCCTCCCATGCGTACTGTTCTAGACCTTTAAGGGTTCCGAACTCTGTCTCAATCGCACATGCTCGATCCCGGCCTGCTCCCAGGCCCTCCACAATCGAATGCCCTAGGTCTGTATCCCGCCCTGCATGCCCGACACTTGCTCCTATCAGCCTATACTCTGGGTTGACAGAACACTGCTGAATCCCAACAGCTAAGCACCCTCAAATACTCATCGATCTCCCAGAGAATTCTCCAATTCTCCCCCACTTGTAGCATTGATTAACAGCCACTGGTCGTCATCACCGACCTTCCAGAACAACTCTGCACAAAGAAAATACTTACACGCGGACTGCTTCCCACAAGCATAAACGACATTAACGAGATCTCACATCAACACCGATTAACCCGCTCGAAAGAGACTCAATCTGCATCTAACCACTCCTCAGAAAGCAGATGCTACCCGGTCTTCAAACCAATGCCAGGTTCCCACTAATAACTCTCATGGATGATAACCAACGAAATTCCCAAAACAATAACCCATAACCAAACCACAACCCTCAAAACAATGAATACCACATTGAAAACCACAAAAAGATACCAGCACATAAACAATACACCACAATAATCACAAGATAACAAGATATCAAGAAAGAAACATACCCGCAGCTGCATCTAGCACTGCTCTAACCTCCTCTGCTGCAAGCTGATAAGCACGACCCTGATCCCTTGGGGGCTCCGCTCCACCCTGACCTCCACCTATAATCCTCAATGTGGCCGGTGTTGGAGCCTGCACCGGTCCTGCAGCAAACTGTGGACAGTTGACCCTCAAATGTCCAACCTAATGACAATGATAACAAATCCTCAAATCCCAAACCGGCGCTGACTGCCGACAATCCCTCGCATAGTGCCCCTCCTTTCCGCACTTGCGGCATGCACCACCGGACCTACAAACTCCGGTGTGACCCCTCCCACACTTCCCACAAGTGTGGCTGCTCAGATCCCCCATTCTAACATCAACGGTCTGGGACCGTTTCGGCGCCGGTTGCGACTGCACCGGAGCCTGCCTCAGCTCACGCAACTGCAACTCAATCTCTAACTCACGCCGCCTAGCGGCCTCCTGCAACTCCAACAAGGTCTCGCACCTCTGCGCAGACATAAACTGTCTGATGTCCCTCTTGAGCATGCTCAGATATCGAGACATCTGAGCCTGCTCCGAAGCGAACTCTGGGCAAAACATCGCCCTCTCAGTGAACATCCTGGTGATCTCAGTCACCGACTCTGAACCCTGCTTCAGCTCAAGGAACTCCTGAGCCAATCTCTCCCTCTCAACTTGCGGAACATAACGAGTGCTGAACATTTCTCTGAACTGATCCCATGAAACCGCAGCCCTCTGCGCATCCGAATATGACACCGTGGTCAATCTCCACCAATCCTTCACCCCGAGCCTCAACAGGTTCAGAGCACACCTCACCCTCTGATCAGCAGGGCATGAACATGTGAAGAAACACCCCTCCACGTCTGATAACCATCTCATAGCGATGATCAGGTCCTGAACTCCATCGAAGGTGGGAGGCTTCGTATTATCGAAGTCCCGATACTGAAAGCCCCGACCAGCTCCTCCCCCTGCTGCCGCTACAGCCGTTGTAGCCGCCACGACAGCCTTCTCTGCAAGAGCCGCATAGCGCTCATCAAAATACTCAACCATGGCGGTCTTGATCGACCCAAACAGCTCCGACAACTCAGCCCGGAACAACTCAGCAATCTCATCATGCAGGATCTCATGAATCCTCGCATCCAACTCGCACGTGCTCATCTGACCGATAACCTCGGGCGGTACCGATCCGCCCGAAACTCTCTCTCCTGCTCTCGATCCTAATCCGGATCCACTCTCATCATGCCTCGGAATCTCCATACTGAAAAACACCACACAAAATCTCAGACTCTTCCCACATCCTGGGATCCAACTCTCTCTCAACCCACCCTAGAGATCATGGTTTCCCTGATACGCGTATGGGTCTTGTGCTTTCAGTAGTACGGGCCCATACTACCTTCCACACCTACCCATATTTGTATGAAGTACTACCACAACACCCTAGAGAAACATGCATAACAACACTCAACCCTCACCACTAAAGGAACACTGAAAATCTCCCATAAGGAACCCTAGGCTACAGGCATCACAAATCAGGCAACATTATCATGACATCCTGAAGATCCCTAGCCTATCACTAGCATGCTGTTCTATAAAAGCTCAAAAAAAACAAATAACATGCATGGTATTTTGGGGTTACTTACTGGCTCCGGCTGATCGTACCTCCGCGTCCTCCCTTACTCATTTTGAAAACCATTTTAAATACTCTTTTGAAAACTCTCCTCGATTTGAGACTGGAGTCACACGAATGTTCCTCCAATTCACTCAAACCAAGGCTCTGATATCAACTTGTAATGAACGAAAAATACAACCAATTTTAAAATTTTCAAAAACAGCTCGATTCCATTAAATCTTTACAAAAAGGTTTTCAATACAAAACATTTAACGTATTCCCATAATCACATTACTACAAAATCATAAGGAGTGGTACGATCACGCCTTCGCCTTGCCACGGTGTCCTGAAGAACCTGAAAAAAACATAAAACCACAACTGTAAGCCCGAAAGCTTAGTGAGATATCCCTAAAATACCAACCACATACACCATACACGCATAACATGCCACAACATATTTGATCACAGAACAACCATAAACCTCGAGTCTACAGTGTGATTGGTCCGCCCGCACCGGGCCTTCAATCCACCTGGTCCACTCTCCGAATCTAACCACATACATCGAGTCTGCAGTGTGATTGGTCCATCCGCACCGGGCCTTCAATCCACCTGGTCCACTCTCTGAGTCTACAGTATGACTGGTCCGCCCACACCGGGCCTTCAGTCTGCCTGGTCCACTCTCCGAGCCTCGGCACATCTGGTCCGCCCTCTTGGGGCCTACAGCCTATCCGGACCGCTCGCTGGGCCTTCGGAACAACCGGTCCGCCCTGGGTATCTTGGCCTACAGCACAAAGTAGGACCCGCCTCAACCCAACTCCAGTCCAAACAACCATGTGCACATATACATACAATCATATAGCAAATTCATAGTCAACAAGTAGATCAAACAGATCACATAACATATCATCATCCTAACCAGGATACCGACCTAACAGGTCACTAGCATAGCATCTCCCTATCTCTCAATATACCGATCTCAATCAGGTCTCTAACATATACCATCCTAGCTCATAGGATGCAAACATATCAAGCAGTAACATAACAACAACTACCCGGATCTCAATCCGATAAGGGCCGACCTTGGTGCCTTAGACCCTGTTGATATAGTGAGGATAACTCACCTCGAAACTGCCGGCTGAAAGGATAAGATCCCGCTGCTCCAAGCTCCGACACGAACTCCTCCACTGAACACCAACACACTCAACTCAATAATTACCCTTGATTACCAAAATACCCCTAAAAGACAACTGGTCAACCTTTGTACAAGGTCAAAGTCAACCCCTGACTGACTCTACTCGCCGAGTCAACCCGATGACTCGCCGAGTCCCCATACTCAGAACTTCCCTCAATCCGTGACCTAACTCGCCGAGTCACCCCGAGACTCGTCGAGTCTAACAACTCTGAGTCCACTCGCCCACAACTCACCGAGTCATCCCTTGACTCGCCGATTCTCGACTCAACCAAAAAATATTGGGACTCTTCGACAAGACTCGCCGAGTCCAAGAACAGACTCGCCGAGCCTAAGGCTATCTTCAACCTACTCGCAGAGTTGTTCATACAACTCGCCGAGTTCCAGGCCATCTTCATCCAACTCGCCGAGTTGTTCTTCCAACTCGTCGAGTTCCAGCTCATCTTCAAGCAACTCGTCGAGTCCACCCATGTGACTCGCCGAGTACCACCGGTCTGAATCCATACAGAAGCACTCCAGGCCATGCAATTGTTCCAAAACATAGATCTAGCCTCCTACAACCCATCCATCACGTAAAGTGGCAAACTTTACGTGAATCCAAAGAGATCTAGGCCTTTAACACTTTAGGGCTAGGGTTCGGGACATGATAGCTTCACTACACACTCAAACACAGGGACTTTCAGGCATTCTAACCCTTCTCCACTCCAGATCTGAGGTAGCAACCTCAGATCTAACCTCTAAACCCCAAAACACCAAAAGATAAGCTCCCCTCAAACTCTAAAATGATGAATCCAAGAATAACAGCCCAAGGACGAGATATTACCTCAAAAGAACGCCCCAACTGCAATGGAACTCGAATCCAAGCAAAGCCCCTTGCTCCAAGCCTCCTACCCTTCAAGATTTCCTCAACAATTGCTTCTCCAAGCTTCCCAATGCAATATGATCACTCACACACGAAGGCTAAGGGTTTCTGGACTTGAGGATGAGTAAAGAGGTTGGGGGAATGAATGTTATGTTCTTTATATAGGGCTCAACCCCGAGAATTAGGGTTTTCTCCACTCAACGCCTACTCGCCGAGTCCATCTTACTGACTCGCCGAGTCGGCTACTTAACACGCGACCAAGTCGCGACTCTACTCGCCGAGTCCACCCATGGACTCGCCGAGTCGCTCTTTCCCAATCTACTCTTTTAGCCCTTCAACTCTACTCTTGATATTTCGGGATGTTACAGACGATGACATCCCAATGTTTTAATATAAACAAATTACATTTCTTTGGAAATGCTTTGATAATATGTTTATTATGTTTTATGGGAACAAATTTTGCAATGTTATTCTTTAAAATGAATACTCTGATTTTCAAATAAGCATAATTTTTTTTAAAATGACCGTGAATTTGGGAATGTTACAACGAGTTGCGGCGGAAGGAACTAATTACGGCGAGCTCGACGATTGTAGTGTTGTGAGAGAGATAGAGATGAATGTAGATCAGAGACTTCCTAATGCATAAGGTGTCATCGAAGGGAGGCAACAGTAACAAAGGAAAAGGGATATGGAGAAGAGAGACTAGCTGATGAGAAGGGATCATCCAAGGATGAGGCAAGAGACTTATAGGTATCGTCCATCCGAGGAGGAGGCATAAGCAGAAAACAATAAAAGAAGTCGAGAAAGGAGCTCTGGTTTGGTGTCGGCGGGTGTATTATTATTATTATTATTATTATTATTATTATTATTATTATTATTATTATTTAGGATGAGAAAGAATAAAAGAAAAAAAAATTAAGCAAGGCACCTCCGACGACTATTAGAGAAGATCGTCAAAGGTGGAGGGCGGAGATTGCAGGGCTGCGATCACTAATAGGGTTTTAACCTAGAGAACTAATACCATGATAGATAATATATTGGTTTGATTAATCAAAAGACAATTACATAGAAACATATAGAGAATACCTAATCCCTAAGGGGCTTAGGTCTAAACCCTAATCGCTAACAAATATAAGTAAAAAGGTAGGGTTTCAACAACAATAATAAGCGGTGAATATAATACCTTTTACTGGTGAAAAAGATATTTGAGTAATGGTATTCCTCTTTTCTAACCACCGAGAACGAACATCATGTGATGGAGGTTGAATCTTTTGAAGAAGTAATGGCTTCAAAATTAGTAAGAGAATCCTACAACCATATTGTTGCTGGTTTCTTGGAATCATTTTGTAAGTTTTTGTCCGGATGAGTCATTTTGTAAGTTTTTGTTCGGATAAATGGTGTTTAAAAAGATTTATGTTTACTAAAATAATAGGGTTATCTATAAACATCATTTAATATCAATTCCATGATATGATTTCTATTCTAGTTTTGACTAGATTGATCATCCTACCATCTAATCATTGTTAAGGTCTTATAACAGTAAATTTGAATGGATTAGTTATAAACATCATTTAATATCAATTCCATTATGTTTTGATGTATTAATCCTTAATATAATTGTTAACCCTAAATGAAATTATTGATTACGGTTAGGATCCATATTTGACTTTGCGATGTGTAAATGAATGTCATAAACATACCACAAGTTATTTAGGTATGTAATGCAATTTATCAGTTTCAATCTTTTGAAACTCTTAATCATTTTAGATTCATTGACATTCAATGATATGTTAATATTGATTGTGCTCATCTTGATTCAATGGTAGGGATGTCGCGGATCATTAAATATATGATGAATCAACCATGCAAAACCGCTCGATCCTCGACGCAAGATTATTCTCATATTGATGTTCCGGTTAACCACATACGCTCCATCAACATAATAATTTCCCTATTGACTCTTATTTTAACTTATATTCTTGCAATGGCGTGTCGGTTAACCACATCACTATCCATTATCATAATATAAAATAAAATGTGTGTTTTCATATGTAACACACAACTCATGTTTTGATATATATAAAACAAGAATTATGTTTTATTACTTTATTAATACTTTTAATCTTGAAAAACAAAATCTGATTGAACCATTTCGGTAACTCCACTCTCAAAATACGAAAGACGGTGAGGAAGGTAAGCGTTTAACATTTTAAAAACTGTGTGGACACATATGGTATAATCTTAATATGTATAGTAAATTATTAAATTTACACCTTTTAAATTAGTCTATTCTTCAAAATATTCAAATTTAATTCTCCAATTTAAATAATATTCAAGATAAATATTCAAATTTTAATTTCAAGTTTAAATAATAATCAAATTTTAATTAATTTAATATTCAAATTTAAATTCCTTATTCAACATTATTCAAAATGAATATCTTATTTGGATATTAAGATTTAAACAATTTAAAATAATATTTTAATCAAGAGGTTTCTCCTTACATTTCAAAAAATACCAAAAATCCAAAAAAACTGGAAATATACGACATTGCGTCGCATAGTGAACAATTGCATCACGTAATGCTCTACTTTCAGAATTTCGACTTCAATTTTTACAGTAGTACAAATAACTAAATCTAAAGGCTCTGATACCATTGTTGGGGATTTATTGTATCAAGTACACTATCTAAAGGTAGCAGAATAATCAACAAATTTACCTAAGTGCACATGCATCCCATAATCTAGATTTTACTAGTTATAACAACATACGTTCGAATTGAACTAAGAGAAGAATAAAACACTTACTTCATGTTCCTTAGATCATGCAATGGACATATCTTGCAATGGATGAAGAGCCCAAAATAGAACTCCTCTAATGTAGTCAAACCCACAACACCAAAAGGCAAAAGAATGAAACCCTAAGCTAAGGTTTATATGAAATTCAACTAACCCTATGAAAAGGGGTTAGAATTTCGGTTATGGAGAGAAGAGAGGAAAGGTAGAAAAACTTTATAGGAAAAAAATCAGCTTCTAGGGTTGACCCCTTACAGTCTCTTTATAGTTAGCGGTTAGAATCCTAAAATGATTCAAACTCTTAAGGTTAATCACTATCTTATTCAAACCTGCCTTATCACTATACAAGGGATATTAAAATCGTCCCATATAACTCTCCAGGATCTTCTGGAATATTCATATTAATCTCTTGGATTAATTAATATTCAAGTTCTTTAATTAGTTAAAACCTTTTAATTAATTACCAGATTAATTTAGTAATTACTTAATAAATTAACAATTTACTTTCTCCATTTCCTTTTAGCTATTTATGTTATGAGACCAACCTAAAAGGATCTGGTTATTATTTAAAATATTACCAACTAGTTAATAACCTTGGACACCATTTCCAATATTTAATATAATAGAATAACAAAGTATTTTTATATGTCAACATAACATATTCAAATAGTAAAACAACACAATTATACATTGAAAAAATAGTAGTAGACTATCGTAACGATGTTTACTTGAGTTTCTTGACTTGGAGCTCAATTATCCTGGACTTGGCAAAGTGGAAATATTGTTACTTGATTGATTCCATGGTGGTGAGGACTTGTCGAAAAAGCACTAAAAGGAGGGGGTGATGTATGGAAACGATAATGGAGGATCGAGAAGGGATGATCATTTGATACTACATATGTCGACAATGGAGGGACGACTCACGGAAGGTTTTTTTTTGTGTTGTTCGATCGCAGATGGCACACGCGCGAATGTGTGTGTGCATGTTTTTTCGATCGGAGTACCAAAAAGTGGTTCTTCAATTGCCGGTTCCAATTTTTAGAAGCGATTAAACCCAAAAAGGTAGAACCGGAACAAAATATCCGATAACCGAATAAGTCCAACGTACAAAATCGGGAACCGAACCGAATAGCTTATTCAGTCATAATTTGGTTCCGGTTCTAGTTTGGATATTCGATCCAAATGCTCATTCCTATGTAATAGTGTCTTTTCAATCTCTACTCTCATGAACTTTGCATGTTTGCCTCTTGGATTTTCATGATAAAAATTCCCAAAGCACCGAATGTTCCTATTTTTAGTCTATGATTCACATAATGAAGTGTTTGAATTTGTATTTAACTTCTACCTAATTTCCTAAACAATAATAACATCGCATTATGTAATAAATTTCGTGATGTTACATGTCATATTGCATGTGTCATGCTTTTATTAATATAATTAATGACGACATATGATGACAAGAAAAGAATGAGAGTGTTTGTACCTAAAACATGGTCTTGGCCCATATGCCATAATTCATTCATTATTTTTGGTAATTGATTCATCCATATCGAGTTGTACATGTGATGTCTAATATTTCTATTTATGATTATCTTGTTCATCTCTAGATCTGTTCGACTTGACCTAATTGGGGATTGTACCCTTAGTTTTTAAGATTTTATTATGTTATGGTTGGATCAAATTTGAAGCATCCCATAATTCCTTTTTATACATGTAATTTTATTATAAACCGATGGTTGTTTATAGTAGAAAAAAAATAATTGTGCATCTCATTCAAGTCGGCAGGGTTATTTTTATCATGTTCTAACCAAACTATAATGAAGGTAAACCAAACCTAAAAACTATATCCACTCGATCCAAAACCAAACAAAAGCCAAAGTTTTCTATATACTTTGAAAATAAAATATAAAACCAATTAGCCTATAAGTTCAAAGCACACTTAAATGGAAAATATTAAGAAATTCATATTCAAACACCGAGATAAAAATTAAGAAAGGGAAAATTCATCAAATGACCGCAAAAGGAGGTGTGGTCGTAGAAAATGACCAAAAAAATGCAACTTTCATAAAATGACAACGATTTATGCAAAAAGGGTCTTTGTGGAACTCGTTCAACTCCGAGGAACTGGAAAAGTTTTGAGGACGTGATGTGGCTGGGGTATATTTGTAACAGCCCAAAAAAAATTAACAAAATTGAAAGGGTGTTGCGGATTCAAAGAGGGTTGGCTGCAAATAAATTGTCTTAGAAACATAGTTTTATAGTTTATTTTGTTATATTGAATCAATGACATGTGTGAATGGTGAAACCTCGATAAATTAACAAGAAAACACTTACCAAAATCGTTTTAGGCCATGGTTATGCAAAGAACAATTCATCAGAGGCATGTGTTTGAAGAACAGATCCGTAAAGGGCTGCTTTGCGGATCCTCATTGTCCTCTGTGAAAATGTCAGACATTATTTAGTGCTTTCAGCTACCATTTTCGTAGAGCAGTCATCATTTTCATAGAGCATTCAATATTTCCGCCAGCAAAGCCAACTAGCAGAGCCGAGGATCGGTGGAAAAAATGGATTGACCAACCCACCTCTTAAATATCCTACATCTAGAAAGGTCAGATTCCGAAACTAAACGAAGAAGAACTCCTAAACGCAGAAACTTGCTCTGTGAAACCATGCCATCAGATGTGATTTTTTGTCCTTTTTTCCCATATATCCAATTCCTCATTACTGAACGAGTTCCGCAAAGACCCTCTTTGTGGAAACCATGATGATTTTATGAAAGTTGCATTTTATTAATCATTTTCTTTAACCACACCTGCTTTTATGGGTATTTGATGAATTTTCCTATTAAGAAATCCATACACACTTTAATGCTTTAATAATTTCAAACTTTTTGTAATAAAGTAAAAAATACAAAATATAGGGACCCAACATGTCATTTCGTCAAAAGTACAATTTTAAATGCTTTCCCCATGTACTGATATACCACCCCCTTCCCCTCCACAAAGAAACCAAAAAATTATTTCCATCATTTCATCTCCTCCCTCACAAGTCACAAACACCCAAAACCCTAACCCTAATTAACTCAAGTTTTGTGCTGTACGTATGAGCAGACGTTTCTGAAAGGCCGCTTATCGGATCGAATCGATTTCTAGTTTTCCGGACCAGCAGAACGGTGTTTGTTTGAATTCAATTGATTTTGACAAACAATGTCTGCGATTGTGTGTGGGAAGAGATCTTTCTTTGAAGACCTACCAACGTCGCCGAATTCTGCATCTCCTCCCGCTTCCAAGAAACTTCGTTGTTATACTTCGACTTCTCCGGTTCGCTTTTCACCGTTCACTAACTCGCCGCCGTCACCATCACTCGTAGATAAGCTCCGATCGTTTTTCCCTAGTATGGATAAGAAGGTTGGCTTGTTTAATCTCTCTAAATCACATGTGTATCTGCGTAGTTGATCGTTTCTAATTTCTCAGGTCTGAATATAACTGTTTGCTTATATGTATATCTCGATGCAATTCAAATGATTTGTTATAAGTTAATAGAAAGATCGATTGAAATGTTAAAGTTAATATGGATCAAGCAAATTTATCATAGAATCAAAATCAGATGATGGTTGTATGTGGATGCGTGTGCTCTAGAGATTAATTAGATTTAAGATTTAAGTATACACACTATCTAATGCATCTGCGATGTCAAGCATTTGGTGCATGTGCCATGTGTGCCATCTGTTGCTATAACTATACAGTTCTGATTCTGCAACTAATGCCTATATACGAATTTGCTATTTACCTGCAATTGACAAACATTTCTCTTTTGTTAACTGTTCTCACACACCTACATATTGGACACACAGATTGTGTCTATATACAAATGTAAAGGGCTTCAATCACTGTCCTGTAAGTTGTAAGTGCATTTATATTTATACACATGGTTACTGATAATTAGGTTTGGGCTTAAAACAATACAATAGTTTGATGTAGATTTTTTCAATCTAAAACCTGGATTGGTTATGGATAGATTTTCCCATTTACAAAATGTTCTATATATAATCTAATTGTAGATTTATAGTATCATTTGTTCATGGTGGTATTTGAGATGCATAGGTGATGGTTATAATGTCTATGTGTGTGTTGTCTGGCCTGAATGAAATCCACTTTGCTTAAACTGATGATAGAACATACAGAAACACCAAAATAAGGCTTTTGCGATTGTATCACTAAATACATTTTGTAATATCTGTGAATTGTCATGTCTAGTGTTGTTCACGCTTCAAATCACATTAATTTTATTCTATGTTATGGTGTATGAATCTCATTTGAAAAAAATCAACTGTGTTTTCAGCTGCTGGAGAAAGCACTAGAAAGGAGTGGAAATGATTTAGATTCTGCCATCAAGAGTCTCAATGAACTCTGTCTTGGATATGTGGATGGGATTTCAGGTTTATCCATGCAATCAAATGCAATAACTGAAAACGGTAATTCTTTTCATTTCCATTGCCAAATAAATAGACTTTTGGAGGCTCAAACTTTCAAATCATGTGTCTTTATTGTTATGACCTTTCTTTTTTAATAAACAAGATTCATTTGTTAAATTAAAGTTAAAACCACAGGATCTTCTACTGAAAGTGAAGGTGTTGCTTCTTTGGAGAACAACAACAACTCATCAGCTAATAATGACAACATCCCTAAAAGTGGTGCAGAATGGGTTGAATTGTTTGTGACAGAAATGACAAGTGCTACAAGCATTGATGATGCTAGGCTTCGTGCTATGAGGGTACTTGAGACTTTGGAGAAATCCATAAGTGAACGTGTTGCTGGTGAAGCAGCAGATACCCTTCACAAGGCAAGCCCCTTCCCAAAGAAAATGAGGGAGGGTAATTCTGTAATTTTGGTTTGCAAGTATCTTATTTGGGTGTGTTTATGTTTCAGGAAAATTTGGTGTTCAAGGAGCAGATTGAAGTTCTTTTGAGGGATAATGCAATACTGAAACGTGCTGTAGCCATTCAGCATGAACGCCAGAAAGAGTATGATGAGAGGAGCCAAGAAGTGCAGCAGTTGAAGCAGTTGTTATCTCAATATCAACAGCAAATCAGGACACTTGAGGTTACAATCTTACACTTTTCTATTGATTAATCAATATAGTCTACTAGACTGAGGGGTTGTTTCTTTTCAACTTAATGGGTTAAGCACTTAATCTGGACAGCTAACATTGCTTAATGTGTTAAGACACCAACCTTTTACTTATTTGCCCTTTGTTTTTCATATTCAACTCCCTCTCACGTTAGAATTGATGAGTTTTGTTTAAATTGATGGATATTGTGAAAGTTGTTTGTTGGAATGCAAGGGTAAAGTGATTATTTAATCTAGAAAAAATAGTCCTTATCCAAAAAGACATCATTACCCCTAAGTATGGTGTGGTTAGACTATGGGTATATAGTTGTGTGCAAAGCAAATAAATGACAAATTGCTTATGAAGATAACAAAGGAATGGAATGGATCATTACATTCCTTGGCTTAGCGAATGGAATGAGTCATTCAAACATGTTTGTTACATACAATTAAAAAACTAAATGAAAGTAAGTAAATTGATAGATAAATAAAGGAAAACAAATATTATTTAAAAAAAAAATAAACTTTTATTAAATAAGATATATATAGTATTGCTAAATAGAATGCATATAAACATATATTTCATGTCGGTTGAAATATGTACCTTATATGTATTTCAAATAGTAAAAAAAATATTTGTCACTTGAAAAACTTGTATACTAAAATATTTTTGATTATTTTTCTGGAAATAAGAAAATAATAGTTTGATTGATGGATTTTGTTGCAGGTGAATAACTACGCCTTGACAATGCATTTGAGGCAAGCTCAGGAAAGCAATTCGATTCCTGGACGATTCCATCCTGATATCTTCTAATAAATAAAGAACTAAGTTGTTTTAAGAGAGTGAGAGAGAGATTTTGGTTATAAATATTGTTTGTTTGTCTGTCTTTCTAAAAGATGAACATTTACCTGATAATAATATCAGGCAAATGTCTACAAAAAAAATATGAATGATGTTTGGTGGTTGGTTAATTTAAATTAAAGGGTAAGACCACAGTTTAATATTCAGAATGTCACTTTGTTTCCTTTTCATTTTGTTTTTTGTTTTAATTTAAAGTTAACAAAAGCTTTCTTTCATCAATTATTTTGGATTAGATTAAATACAGGACAAACCCTCCCAAGATGAGACGAGTTCATTTTTTAATGGATTTTTTTATTGGAAAGCCTTCTGTATTTTTAAATTTTGTTGATAAGTATAATAATTGTTTTTTTAGTTACATAATCATGTTGCTGGTTTATTGAAAAATTAGAAAACCAAGGTCTTTTCTAAAAGAAAATGTTGAAAAAGTCTCAAGTATTATCATACTATTTAGTATTTACAAATGCATTTAAAATTTTCTAGAAGATCTGCTTGCTTGAATCCTCAAGGTACGATACATAAATAAGGTTTATCATCTTCAAGCAATATATTCTAACGTTAGAGCGTGATCAAATAAAGTGTATAAACAATCTAGATAGGGCATTACCAACACATTGTTGGGATAAAAGCTTTCCTCTTTGAATCACAATTCTGAAATTTGTATTGTATTTTTCAAATATGAGTTTAATGTAACAGTATCAAGAACTACATATTATTATTTTGCTTGACGATTTGACGAAGTCTTGATTTTTTTAATTTCATGTTGCATAATAATTTGTAGGGTTTAATTTACTATTGATTTTCATTCTCACTTTGTTTTTTTAGACAAAATTACATAATTTATCCTTATGGTTTCCTAGATTTGTATGTTTCATATAGTCCTTATGGTTTTAATTTCCAGAGTAATTGGTCAAAAACGAAATCAAAAACCAATAAAACCGCAATCAGACCCAAACCATCAGTTTTGGGTTTGGATCTAAAAAATATGATTTGGGTTTGGGTTAGGTTTTCACAGTACCCACCAACTAACTAAAATTGAACCTCCCTAATGGTTTAGAAACCGATCATAAATCGATCCACACCGATGAAACCGACTTGATATATAAATTACCAGTTATTTAATATTATTATTAAATGTTATATACTTTATTAAATAAGTAAATATAAAAATAAATGTAAAGCACTAATCCCATCGCCCTCTAACTTAGTTAGAACAACACTCATCTGGCTCTCACCTTCTCAGCCTCTCGAATTCTTTCTTGAACACTTGAATCTGAAATATGGTTTGAGTGATTTATGTTTGCAACTTACTGTGAAGCTGAATATGATATGTATTGTACTAAACTTTGTTTAACTTGTTTTAAATGAAATTTGTTATTTTTGTTTAATCTGATTCTGTTGAGGGTTTTTTTTTTTTTTTTTTTTTTTTTTTTTTTTTTTTTTTTAATATTTGTAATTGTCAATTGGAATCATCTCAATGCTACGTGCTTATATTTGATTCCAGTGATTTGTATTGTATTGAAATCGGCTACATGGTTACTATTCTAAAATTTGTTTAATATTCGTTTGTCCTCGATTGGAATCATCTCTGCTACTACATTCTTACCATATGTCAAGTGCAAAAGATTATGTTTCAAGATTTATGTCAATATCTATCAGACAATTGAAGTTTGTTAATGTAAGGTTGTTTAATATGAGTTTGTTGAAACTAGTTTTCTCTATGTAGATGGACGATGAAGATGAATGTAGAAGTAAGTAGACTAATTTAGATTCACCTGTTGTTGATGTTGATGAAGAACCTGAAGAAAATAAAGGTGGTGGTCTCAAGGTCAAGGGATCATGGATATGAAACCATTTTGAAAAATTGACGGGCATGGACCAACTAAAATGACCATATTATCCACAGATGATATGTGCAAAATCGAAAAAGAATGGTACGAGTGCAATGACAAATCTTAAAAAAATTTGTAAATTTTTTCACAATATGTAATCGAGTTTTAAAAAGTCAGAAATCAGGGGTTAGTTCTTTAGAAACTCATTCCTTTAGACATGAAAAGTATAGAAAATCTATAGCATGTATGCGTAAAAAAGACAAAAATCAAACTTACTGGTTTGGGTTCGGTTTTACCTCACAACCAGTGAACCAATCCAAACCGACCCATATTCATTTATAGTCACGAGTCCCAACCCATATAAAAAAGAATCTTATAACCTTTTATTTTATTTAAAATTTTTTAACTAGGTTTATGTTTTAACAAAAAGAAAGTAAAGAAAATAATATGTATTAAACATTAAATATGTATTCTCACAAACTCTCAACATGGTCAATTGCTCCCATTCCCAAACCCTTCACCTCTAACACCCTCCCTTGTTCGTCGTTATTGACAGACGCGTCGACACCACCACAACCGTATCTTTCTTTTGTTGCCCCCTTTTCCCCCTTGTTCTTTGAATATTTTCATAAACCAATCAAATTTGTGCTCCATCTCCATCAAACCGATATAAATCTCACATCCAAAACACGTATCCCAAAATCCTTTGGAATTTTCGACGACACTTATCGACACGATGAAGCTCGAGATTCTGGTTTTCGAATTTAAGTTCGTTTGTCTAGATGATTTATATATGACAAAATCAAGAATAAGAATATCTTGAAATCGACTCAAAATCTATAAGTCACTAGAGAAAGCACAAGGCTATGTGACTTGCCAGAATTAAGTAACCCAATTAATTTTGGGTTTCCTATAGTCAAAATCCACAACTCACTAGAGAACTTAAGCCATGTCTCGTAAAAATAATATCGCCATTAACAATGAAATTTAAATAGTTTTACTTTTAAAACAAGGTCCTAATAAAATACAAAACATAAAAAAACGAAACCAACAAATTATTGAACCGATCACAACAATGATTAATGTTTTTTATTTTATTATTAGGTGTGAGACTCATGTATTACATGAGTTTATTTAAAAAATAAATATATAAAATTTTAACAAATTGAAAAGTTTGAATGTGTAAGAAAAATGAGAAATTTTTTGAATAATTAAAATTAATAAGACTTTAATGTATTGAATACATTACATATATACATCATTTTTAATAAATACCTTACATATTAAATGTGAAATTTTAATTTAATAAAATGAAAAATACAATAAAATGACAAGTGAAATATAAAAAATATAAAAATTCTATAAAATACCATGTATCCAAATGAATGAAAATAGGACATATATAAAAAAAAAAAAAAAAAAAAAAAAAAAAAAAAAAAAAAAAAAGAACTTAGTAGATTTATTTATTTAATTTTTAACATTTATGTTTGCCAAACTTTTCTACAGTACGCGCATAAACATTTACATTTTACACCGGTGGAAACGTGAGATTATTCCTTGAACCACACATCTTCTATTGTAAATTCCGACCCACCCTTTTCGATTTTTCTGCAAATTAACCGAAATTCTGATTTACACGCCTCCTGATCTTCAACAATCATCATACTTTACCACTTACAAATGAGGAACGCAATGCAAATCATCGAACACTTGGTGTGCTTCTTGTAAGTTCCACACAATCAACAACTTCAACAATGGCGGCATCTTTCTCTCTAATCCCTTCATCCTCTCTCAACTTCATTCGAGACCCTTTACCATCTCCTTCACCCTCCGCGTCATCCTCTTCGTCTTTCTTCGGTGGTGGGACACTCTCGTTCACCCGTAGTAGCAACAACAGGAGTTTCGTCTCTTTCTCGTCGCCTTCGCAATTCAACAGGAAGAAGTACGGCAAGCGCGGTGGAGGATTTTGCGTATTCGCGGCGGCGGATTATTACTCTACGCTTGGAGTTCCCAAGTCTGCCACGGGTAAAGACATTAAAGCCGCTTATCGAAAGTTAGCTCGCCAGGTATTAGGGTTCCCTGTTGTTGTTAGGGCTATTGCTTTCTTGGTATATTGATATGATATTTGCATTGTTTTCATGTGCTCTCTTTGAGCAAATTGAAATCCAAGTTATAGAGATCTTGTTAGGTACTTCTTCGTTGTAATCAAGTAAGTGATTCTCAAATTCTTAAATCTCCATTTAGAGAAAAATTGAACTTTATGTACTGCAAATCCAATGGATTTTAGTTTTGGATTGTAAGTCTATATCGAATTTGGTTACAGAAATCAAAGTTTAGTACAAGAGGGAGTGAATTCTTTATCCAAGAGTTGAATAGCAGGGTGTTTGGATGTGCTTTTGAACTAAAGTGACAATTAATTAGCTTTGATTGCAGTAGGTGAGAACTAAGAAGTTGCTGATATTGTCTATAGGTTGTAACTTTAAGTAAACCCAATCTCCAACTTGAAAAGTTCTTTCACTTAGATGTTTGTCAGCCTGCATCTTCATCCTCAGTTCAGCCTTAGCCAAAATCTCACTTAAGTACTTAAGCCATAGTCTCTCTCCTTAACTAACAGAAGCTGGTAGTAATTCGTAACAAAAACACAGATGCTGTGGTCCAAAAATATAAAAAGATTATTGAAGCATTCTCATTATAAAACGATATGGTATCATTGTATGTTTGTAATAATAGTTTTCCAATACGAAAACCAGAAGATTTCTTGTGTTTATAATTTGCATTGTTTTGATGTAATTGAATTTCATGATTATGTAGCTGTTTAGTCTGATTTTCTAGTGACAAGTTGTTACTAATTGCCTGAAGATTGATCATGGAAAGTTCCTTTACTTTACTTGCTTCTGATATAATATATTCTTTTATTTTTTTAGTATCATCCAGATGTCAATAAACAACCAGGAGCTACCGAAAAGTTTAAAGAGATCAGTGCTGCATATGAGGTATGTGTAGGAGAGAAGAAAACTGTTCCTTGCACACCTGGTTTCCATGATATTACACCTTTTTATGGCAGTGAATTAGTGAAAGCTTTAAGTTGTTGATTTTAAATATGACATTATTTGGGGGTCAGATAATCAGTTTATGACTGGCTGCAACAAAATTGTTTATCTAAAGGAAAACAAATTTTCCTATATTATACCCCTCTTTTAAACCCTAAACTGTAGACTTTCTTATGAAAGCTACTACATTGATGCTTGTATTAGGAAAAATAGACAATTGTGGGAGTAATAGCGGGCAATCTTTCAGAAACTTATTGGTAAATAAAATAATAATAATATTATTATTATTGCAATAAAAAACAGTACATTGACACTGTCAGGTTCTATCAGACGACAAGAAACGAGCCATGTATGATCGCTATGGTGAAGATGGACTTAAAAGCACAGTTGGGGGAGGACAAGCTGGCGCTTATGCTGTACTAACTACTCTCAACTCATATATTCTTTGTGTCCATTTTTGTATATATTATTGTTATTTACATTTTAATTTTTATTATAGACAAATCCGTTTGATCTGTTTGAGACATTCTTTGGGACTAGTATGGGTGGTTTTGCTGGTGGTGACACAACCGGATTTGGAGGACGCCGTGCCACTACTGTTATTAAAGGTGAAGATATACGGTGAGTTAGTCAGTTAAGTTGACACGTGTCATCATCATACTCATAATAATGCCACTTGGGACTTGTATAAGTTTAAAAGAACGCTTTCTTTTTTTTTGTTTTTTGTTTCCAGATACGACATGATGTTAGAATTTTCAGCAGCCATTTTTGGAACCGAAAAGGAATTCGAGCTGTCTCATCTTGAAACATGTGACGTGTGCACTGGAACCGGAGCAAAAGTTGGATCAAAGATGAGGATATGCTCCACGTGTGGCGGCAGAGGTCAAGTCATGAGAACCGAACAAACACCTTTTGGTATGTTCTCGCAGGTAAAATCACACTTGAAAATCTTGAAATTATTATTCTTAAAAATTGCTTGTTTATAGTTTGTAATTGTATTGTTTTTATTTTGTAGGTTTCTGTATGTCCAAATTGTAACGGGAAGGGTGAAATGATATCAGAGTATTGCCGGAAATGCTCGGGTGAAGGGAGGATACGTGTGAAGAAAGATATCAAAGTCAAGATTCCACCTGGAGTCAGCAAGGGTAGTATCCTTAGAGTTGCTGGAGAAGGTGATGCTGGTCCAAAAGGGTATATATGTTTTGACTTTTCAGGGGTATAATTATACTATTTTATATTTATAAATAATAATTAAAAGTAGCATTTAGCTGTGTTTTGATTTGAGCAGAGGTCCTCCCGGAGATCTGTATGTTTACCTTGGTGTTGAAGAACTCCCGGAGATCCAAAGAGACGGGATTAATCTAATGTCATCCATCTCCATTTCATATCTTGATGCCATACTTGGAACTGTTGCTAAGGTAGTAAATCAGTAATTTGGTGAATTCTGATTCTGATTGATTATTTTAAGGAAGTAATTGAGATATATATATAAAATGACGAAAAAGGACATGGTATTGGTAATGTGTAACAGGTGAAGACGGTTGAGGGGATGACTGAACTTCAGATCCCTCCAGGGACCCAACCTGGTGATACTCTTGTCTTGGCAAAGAAAGGTGCTCCTAAACTCAACAGACCTTCCATACGTGGTGATCATTTGTTCACCATTAAAGTTAGTATACCTAGACGTATCAGGTATCAAATCTTATCAATTTCATTTTTATTTTTATTTTTATACAACTAATAATAATCACTTTCTAGTGGACAAGAACGTGAGCTTCTTGAAGAACTTGCTTCTCTGAAAAACCCCACCTCCACCCGTCCCCGTTCTCGCTCTCAACAACCTGGTAAATTCTAGTTTCATCTCAACTTTCTCCTAAAATTTATTTATTTATATTTTTAGAATTATCGGTTTCGTTTCTGGTTCAGCTAAAGTCACAGAAACTCAAGCGGATCCTGTGGCTGAGGAAAGTGACAGCTCAGCTGATGAAGATGACCCATTGAAGAAGATAACAAACTTTGCCGGGTATTTATTTATTTTATTTATTTATTTTTTCTAGTTATACTGTAAGATTCATACCAACACTTGTTTGTGTTGCAGGTCTGTTGTAAAAGGAGCTTTGAATTGGTTCAAGGAGAACTTCTAGAAGCAGAGCATGTATTAATTAATTAATTAATACTCTCTTCCATCTAACGTAGTGGCCAAAGATTAAAAGAATATCCTCATCAAATGCTGCTTGCTCACGAAATCGAAATATACTACGTCAAACAATTCTTCAATTTTTTAGAAATCATATCTCAAAGTTCATCAAATTTCAGTATTGGTGGAAACTTGATGATTCATTTCATGTATCTAAAACATTAATTAATATTGCTTGTAAGAATTTTGTTCAAACGGCCGATAGTGAGTTTACCAGTAGTAGTTTTGATATATTTGATTTCAAATTTCGATACTACTTGCACTATTACATTTTAATATTACAATGAAAATATGAAATGATTGTTGGTTGGAATAAGAAAAGGTTTCATCGTTGTTCAACACGACTTGCTATTATTAAAATCAAAACAGCTACTACAACAGGAGTAGATATCATAATGAGAGCTTGAGTGATGTTTGGCTGTGTGATCTGTGGCACCAGGATGCTGCCGTACTTAATGGCAGCTGCACCTGCCAAGGATCCACCTCCGAGCTTCAACAAGAAGTTTACATCTTCCTGCTCATTAACAAAGCAAGATTATATGAGATTTCAAACACTATTATCATCTGTCATGTATGAATGAAATAGCATATGAAGAAGAGATATCCAGCAGAAACAGATAGAAGATCAAACACTAGAAGTTGATCGATTATATGAGATTTTGAGCACCAATCATGTTCCATTATCCTTTATCGTAAATGGATGAACCAAATAGTACGTATAGAGGATAAATCAAACAGTTGTCGTAAACTCAGGCAACTGAAGCCAGATTCTCGAGGTACCAGCTGTTTGTTGAATAGCAGGTTTGATGGAGACAGATTAAACTAATTTTTGATAAAATTCTGACCTGAGACGTGAAGGAGAGATCAGGGTCATCGGCATTTGAATTTGCTTCTTCATTTGGGGAATTGGAAGCAGCAACAATACAGCACCTACCACCAGAATAAGGCGACGACGCCGTCGTGACACGATGCTCGAAGGCGAAGGACTTTCTCCTGATATGTAGTATTGCATTCTTCACACCAGTCGCTCGCTGATGCCCTACCGATATCGCCGACGACTGTTTCCGGGGAGATTGAATTGCTGCCGCCACCGCTGCCGCCATGTCGAGAGAGACGTTTATCCTTTTGCCGCGACTTTTTATGTTATCTGGTAATTGGATGTATTTGATTGGCACACAACACTAAAGAAAAACAAAAATACACAAATTAAAATTGAAATTTATTTTTAAAACAAATATAGTGATTTTTTTTTACGGTATTTGTTTATGATTGATTTTTTTTAGTCTTATACGACATAATAATCATTTTGAGTGATATCTTTTAGTTCTTCAATAAAATAAAAATAAAAATATGACCAAAAAGTTTTATAGTAATCCTTACAAGCGTAGGAACATATTATTTGTTCATGGTCTTTTACACTAGTATATTATATGCACTTAAACTTAAAACACCATAACTTGGTATCTTGGAACGATGTACCTATCTATGCTAAAAGCAGACCCTTTACTTTCTCGTTTTTCCATTTGCAGATCAATGGATCAACTAAAACAAATTCACCTCCAAACCATCGTAACAGGTGTAAGCCTAGACCCTTTTGTATGTTCCATGATTATCATCTTTTGTTGCACTAACCATTTGGGGGATATCAATTACGCACGCCAAGTGTTCGACAAAACTCCCCAACCAAAAGTTTTCCTTTGGAATACCATGATCAAGGGCTACTCTCGCACTGCCCTTACCCAACATGCCATCTCCATGTATATACAGATGTTAAGAACGAATGTGAAGCCCGATCATTACACATTTCCATTTCTGCTAAAAGGATTTACACGATCCATCAGTTCAAAAATCGGTAAGGCAATACATAGTCATGTATATAAATTCAGGTTTGATTCTAATCCAGCTGTCCAAACATCGCTACTACACATGTACTCTTTATATGGAAACATGGATGACACTAGACGGGTTTTTGACACAAGTTTAAAAAACGACCCCATAGCTTGGAATATCATGATCACTAGCTACAACAGAAGCAAACTATTCAACGAATCAAAAAATCTTTTTGACAAAATGGAGAAAACACAAGTCAAACCCACTCTCATCACTCTCGTTTCAATCCTATCAGCTTGCTCAAAACTAAAAGACATCAATGGAACCAAACACATTCATCAATACATCAAGAACAACAAAATCGATCCAAATGTGAAATTAAATAACGCATTACTCGATGCGTACGCCACCTGTCACGAAATGGACACTGCGCTTGAAATTTTCACAAACATGAAAACAAGAGATGTGATTTCATGGACAGTGATTTTATCGGGGTTTCTCAACATCGGGAAATTCGATTTAGCTCGTGATTTTTTCGATCGGATCCCGGTAAAAGATTCGGTTTCATGGACTACAATGATTAACGGGTATGTAAGTCAAAACAGGTTCAAGGAAAGTTTAACACTTTTCAAGAAAATGCAAGATGCAAAAATCGAACCTGATGAGTTCACCATGGTTAGTGTTCTCACAGCATGTGCGAACATGGGTGCACTCGAGTTAGGTGAGTGGGTGAAGGTTTGTATTGACAAGAGCCACAATCTTAAAATAAAAAACGATGTTTTCGTGGGAAATGCACTTATAGACATGTACTTTAAGTGTGCAGAAGTTGGTAAAGCAGTAGATGTTTTCAAGAAAATGGTGAAGAGAGACAAGTTTACTTGGACTAATATGATTGTTGGATATGGTATGAATGGATTTGGAAATGAAGCGATAAACATGTTTAATGAGATGATGAAAGAATCGATAAAACCAGATGGGATTTGTTACCTTGGTGTTCTTTGTGCTTGTATGCATAGTGGCAAGGTAGATGAAGGGAGAAAGTTGTTTGATGACATGAGAATTCACCATGGAATTGAGCCAGAGGTGGAGCATTACGGGTGTATGGTTGATCTTTTGGGTAGATCCGGGCGTTTGAGTGAAGCTTATGAGTTTATAAACGTAATGCCAATTAGACCGAATTCGGTAGTTTGGCGTGCACTTCTTGGAGCTTGTGGGATTTATAAAGATGTGGATTTGGGTGAAATAGTTGCTAGAAAACTTGTTGAATTAGAGCCGGATAATGGTGCAGGGTATGTATTGTTGTGTAATATATATGGAGCTTGTAATAGGTGGGAAGATTTACGTGAAGTAAGAAATCTAATGATGAATAAAAGGGTCACGAAAACCCCGGGGTGTAGTTGTATAGAGGTTTATGGTAGCATTCATGAATTTGTAGTATGTGATAGATCTCATTTTCGATGTGATGAGATATACTCGATGTTGGAGAGGATAACACATGATTTGAAAGTTTCTGGGTATACACCGCAGAGTAATGAGACGTTTCTTGATTTCGGAGAGTGGGAGTAACAAATGTTGTAACTAAAATTAAGCCTCACATCTCCTACATTAAGCTTTAAACGATTAAACTACTCAACTTTATTACCAAAACTAAATACTGTTAAAATATTGAAAAATATATGTCGTTTAAAATTGTTATATTATTGGTATTAAATTTGTCCTAATTTTTTTTACAGTAAGTTCATATATGAAAATCTCATTTATTATAATTAATACGTTAAAGAAGACTTTTGAAAAACCACTTATTATATGTGACTTTCGAATGTGTACGATCACGTCTTCGTCTTGCCCCGATCATCAGTAGTACCTAAAACATAACACTTAAACCGTAAGTCAAAGCTTAGCGAGTTCCCCCTAAAATACCCCACATAACAAAACATATACAAACATGCATGTTGGATCCATAGTTATCAGACTGGATTACCCTCGGGTCTACAACCATCGGGTTGGATTACCACGGACCCACAGTCATTGGACTAGATTGTCTCGGCCTAATAAGTCATCAGCCTGGAATGCCCTGGTCTGTTGGCTTACGCACATAGCATTAAAGCCTCAACCCATACTGCACTATGTCGATATATGAAACAGATAAATCATATAACAACACGGATAATCATACAGATTCACAGATCACTACAGCATAGCAACATCCTACATACTAGGATACATGACCTCGTGGGCAGACATTGGTGCCTTCGACCTACGAGTACAGTGTGGAAAACTTACCCCACAGTCTGAAATGTAATTGAATAGATTGCTGCTCCAAACACTAACTCTACAGGTCACCTATACAACACACATGGACCTAATCTCAAACTACTGCTCAAATTACCCAAAATGCCCCTAAGTCAAACTTGGTCAAATTCCTGGTCAAAGTCAAGGTCAAAAATTCAAAGGTCTCACCTAGGCTGAGTACACCCTGTGTACTCCCTTCTATGCCCAACGCAGAGGGTGTATTCCAGACTACATGCTACAAACAAGGCACGCTGCGTGTACCTCCAGGTATGCTGGGCGTACCAACGCTGAATCTACATCTCATCATTAAGTCCTTATTGCGGTAAGCCAAAGCACCAAACTTCTGATCTAGGTAAAAAGGGACGTCTCAATGGATAAAGTCTCTGACTTTATCCATTTGCATGCATACAAGAGGGTATAAACTCAAATCCTTAGTCCAAAAGTCATCCAAGGCTCCAAAACTCTTTCATGGCTTAATGAGAGTGTCCAAGCTCTCGATTTTATGAATCCATGAACTCAAAACTATAGAAAACTACATTTCAAGAACCTGGAGTAGCTCACACTCCATTAGACCAAAACTATGGGACCAAAAATGTACACAAACTCTAGACTAGCAAGATCTAAGAAAATAACTCATCAAGTTCCAAGCTTTATACCTACTGGAGGTTGCTTGCAAGGTGAAAGTTCTAGATCTACAATTACTTGAAGCTTCCAAGATGACCCCACCACCTTCTTCTTCCTTTAAGGACCCAAAGACACACTCTCAAGCTCTAAAAAGGCTCACATAATGGATTAAGGTTAGCAAGGGATGATTTGGGAGATGGAGGATGATGAAGGAAAGGGTTTTAAGGGGATAAGGATGTTTAAATAGGGCTTAAACCCTAAAAATTAGGGTTTGCTCCCTAGCCATGTACGCCCAGCGTACTCACATAAACACACATTCCTTTTTAACAAGCTACGTCATGCGTACGACCCAAGTACGCATGGCGTAATGACCAATATTGCAACTAATTTACATTGTGGGTTAAAAATGAAAGTTTACTTGATATTTGGGCGTTACAATTCTCCCCCACTTGAATTAGACTTCGTCCTTGAAGTCTAATGCTGTGAATAACTCGGGGTAGTGTTCTCACATCTCTGCCTCAGGTTCCCAAGTTCATTCGAAACCCATCAGACTGCCACTGAACCTTGACCAATAGAACCAATTTGTTGCGTAAGCCATTCATCTTCATATCCAAAATTGCCACCGGCCTCTCAACATAGTTTAGAAGATCATCAACCTGAATATCATCCAAAGGAACCACTGCTAAATCATCAACTACACACTTCCATAGGTAAGAAACATGGAAAGTGATGTGAACATGATTGATCTCCTCAGGCAGGTCCAATCGATAGGCCACCTTGTCTACCCTGTTAACTACTCGAAACGACCCGATGAATCGATGCCCAATTTTGCCCCTCTTCCTGAAGTGTATTACACCCTTCCAGGGTGATACCTTCAGTAAAACCATATCGCCGACCTGGAACTCCAACTCAGATCGATGTTTGTCAGCATATCTCTTCTGCCGACTCTGAGTTGTCTGTAACCTCTGTCTGATTTGCTGATTAAACTATGTCGTCTAAATGACCACCTCAATCTTTCTGATGACCCTGTGACCGAACTCTCTCCAACAGACTGGGGTACGACACTTCCTCCCATAAAGAAGCTCAAATGGCATCACATCGATACTGGAGATAGATGTTGTTGTAAGAAAAATCAGCCAGAAGGAGGTAGGAGTTATGTAACACCGTAAATTTTCAAACAAATTTTTCATTTTAAAATCACATAATTCTCATTAACACATTTCACAAAAACCCAAAGTATCAAATTATCAAAAACACATATCCATAGTTGAATAAAAATTCAGGATCCTCAAAACATAACTCCATCTCATGTGTACAATCAAGCCGGCGCCTTCCCGCGATCCTGAGAAATACCTGAAACACATATCACATAACACAGTAAGCACAAAGCTTAGTGAGTTCCCCAAAATACCACACATAACTCATTAGCCTCTCATGGCTATATCTCGAATAAGACCCTCCGGTCAATGTGTCTCAATGGAACCCTCCGGTCCTAACTCAGTAAAGCTCTGAATAATACATAACATAAATCACAAAGACATAATGTAGGATATCACAATACTCAATATAACATACAATACCCTCCGGTCACACAAAATTACCACTCAAGGTAAGTATAGTGAGAAGACTCACCTCAGATGATGAACAACTCCTATAAATGTTCCTGCTGCACACCGACCTCTAACACTGAGCCAAAACCCACAATTAACCCAATTAAGATCTAAGACCAAACCTTCACTCATTAGGTCTAAAGATAGTCCACTACCCGGCCCAAAAATAACCCAAGCCCATTGGGCCCACCAAGGCCCAATACTAAATGGGATCTTCCAAGGCCCAACTCTTAAACTTAAGTCCGAATGGCAAGCCCAACACAAAGGCCCAAGACATATAGATATATTTCTATAATCAAAATCTCCAGTACAACAAGCCCAAAATACAGGCTCAACTCTTAAGGCCCAATGTTAGGTGCATAAATTGCACTTTTTCATAAGCTAATTTCATGTTTATTTATAGCATTGAATTGCATTTTTAGTGTAACATTCTTGCATTTTGCATTTAAGGACATGATCGAGGATCTATCGATATTTCACCATTTTTGTGGATGTTTCAGGGTGATTTGAAGATTGGAGCATGCTTAGGATGGTCAAGGGAAGCTCTCGGTGAAATTTCAGAACTTTCAGAGCTAAATGGAAGAAATGAAGAAATCAGGAATTGACTTTTATGAACTGCATTACACGGCCCGCGCTTTGGTAAGGCATACGTTACGCGGTCGCGCTTTGGAAGTATTTCAGCACATCAGAGTCATTAGACGGCCGTGTAATGGAAAGGCATATGTTACACGGGCCGTGTAACGTGATCTAATCAAAGTTTGAATTCTTAACTTTCGATTTATCATGTTCTTCTGGCATATTAAAACATAACTTCTACAAGAGACTTCAAGGGGATGATTTTGGTGTATCATTTCATCATCTAGCATCTTGGAAACACTTTATTTTACATTTTGTAACTTAATTTGAAGACCAAACTAGTTGAATTTGTAGTTTAACTTAGACATGTGTGGCTGATTTCTTTATCATTTCTGATTCTGGATTCCTAAGTGTTTGTTGTTAAGTTGTAATTTGCACTTGACTTTATGTTTATTATCTACTAATCTTTGATTTTGACTTAATTACATGTTTGATTGGTTCTCTTTTCACTTGATCAATGAATTAGGGTTCTTATCAATCTAGTTAATCAAATTGTGAAATTCGTATATGTTTTATGATTTGATGTTAGTAACATGCACTTGATTGGTTGTAATTAGATCAAAATCAGTGTAATCAAAGATTAAATGTTCATATCCCAAGCTTATGAGGAATATTGAACATTGTTGGTAATTGTTATAAGAACTTAATGTCATTTAATGATTTGATCCAAGAGCTTGTTTGAATTGAATCAATTAAATGAAGTTTTATTTAAAGAACATGTTTTGAATAAAACACTTTTGTCAACTTGGGTATTAGAGTTTGTTAATATCTAAATTACCAACCTAGATTGAACATGAATCACAATCATATTACATCCTACAACATAATGCATGTATAGGAATCCGAATTGGAAATGTATTTCTTTTATTGATTTTTAGTATTAATCTTGTTTATTTATGAGATTTAATTCGAGTTCAAACATAATCCCCCATTTTAATATTGTTTGTATGATGTGTGAGAATATGGCTAAATAAGAAGTCACGTATTCCTGTGGACCGACCCTACTTACTCTATACTATCTCTAGTGTATGAAGTAGCAGTGTATTGAGTTTTCTTATTATTATTTTATCCAATTATTTGTTGGTTTGACAACCAAACAAATTGGCGCCGTTGCCGGGGATACGGTAGTACCAATTGTTTATGCCAAGATCTTTTCGCACAGGTACACCTTTACCACTTGATTTAGAGATAGTGAAATCTGCAAAACAAAGAAGGAAGCAAGCTAGACTTTTAAAGAAACAACAACAATCCGAAGTTTCTTCATCAAATCCATCAAACACATCTTCACCAACATCTAAAAGTACCACCCCACCATCTTCACCTTTACCCAAATTTGAAACTTTTATCCCAATTCCTATCATAGGAGACAACCATGGAGGGAATCCACCTCCAAATCCACCACCTGAACAAACCTTTAGACAATGGGCCACTCAAGATGTTACACAACAACCTTTGTGCATTAATTACCCTGCAACAATTAACTTTGAACTGAAGTCTGGACTCATTCATCTGTTACCTTCATTCCGTGGTCTTGAGAATGAGGACCCACATAAATTCCTTAAAGAATTTCATGTTGTCTGTGTGGGTATGAAGCCACATGAAGTTACAGAAGACCAAATTAAGTTAAGGGCATTTCCCTTTGCTTTACAAGATTCAGCCAAAGAGTGGTTATATGACTTACCACTGGGGTTAGTCATAACATGGAATGAACTTGCAAGGATGTTTTTGGATAAATATTTTCCAGAAATGAGAGCTTTAGCCTTATGCAGGGAGATTATTGGTATCAAACAACAAAAGGGAGAAGCTTTGCATTCTTATTGGGAACGGTTCAAGAAATTGTGTTCAAGATGCCCAAAACATGGGATTTCAGAGTATCTGTTGTTGCAATATTTTTGTGAGGGAATTTCATCTTGGGATAGAAGATTACTCAATGCTTCAAGTGGTGGATCAATAGCTGATAAAACTCCAACAGAAATTAGAGCTCTTATTAAAAACATGGCAGAAGAGTCCAAGCATACAACTCAAGAAGAAGAATGGTATAGTGATGCACCAAGAAGAGTGAAGGAAATTTCTACTCCAAGAATTGAGAGTCAACTGTCTGAGTTGACTAAAGTAGTGACAATGCTTGCTAAGGACAAGGGTGTGCAACCACCAGCAGTTAGACCTTGTGGTATTTGTACCCAAGTTGGACACCCTACCGATATGTGCCCAATGTTACAAGAAGATGTAGAGCCGGTTCAAGCTATGGGATTCTCAAGTCAATAGCAAGGAAACTTTCAGCCAAGAAGCAATCCAAATTGGCACCAACCCAATGCCAATTTTCAGCCAAGGCCACCTTATCAACCAAGACCTCCATTTCAAAATCAAATGCATCATCAACAAAACTATCAACAACATTTCCAGTCAAATCAACCTCCTCATCAATCTCAATTCCAACCTCAAAACATGCAACAAGGAAGCAGTTCAAGCGGATCAGGAATGTCTTTGGAAGACATTGTCAAGATTTTAGCCACAAGTACTCAAACATTTCAAAATGAGACTAAGGCGAGTATCAAGACTTTGGAACAACAAATGACTCAACTCGCCACTTCTGTGAGTAAATTGGAGTCACAAGGCATGTTGAAACATAAGTGACCCTCTTGAACTAAGATGTCGCAACCATCTATCTACCGCAACGGTTCACCATCAGCGATCATCTCAGCACCCGGAGTCAGTTCTTTTTCAGCATCCGCAATCCATTGTTATGTTTTTCTTATCTTTATGTAATGTACTCTATTAACCAGCATGCCTTGCACGGCTGCTTATAGAGTAGTTGTTTAGTTCTGAGACTCTATAAATAGAGACTCTTTCTGATGTATTAAACACAACTTCTTACTACACAAGATTTCTTCTTCAACCATCTCTCTTATTACTTGATGACTTGTGAATTATTCTGAATATATTTCTCCAAGTTATCTTCTTCATTTCTCTATCTTACTACTCTTCACACTCTAAATTGCTACTGAAACATATCAAACTATAACCTCTCTTCGGAGCAAGTCTTTTAGACTTAATCACTAAACTTGATCTTCCTTATTAACTTGGAGTGAATGCATTCCCTGTTATGAATCAGTTTAAGTGTATTCTTGATATAACAATTGCTGTCATTTGTATTTCTTTACTTTCCGCAACTAACTATCTAACTATCTAACTATATTATTGTTGAGCTTTTAGATCCTTTGAGATTAACTATTCCGCAATTTACTTGTTCTAACGTTTGTTCAAGTGTGTCTCCGAGTTTTTCTCTCAAAAATTGGTATCAGAGCCAAAGTGGTTGCTTTTTGAATATCGGAACTCTGATTTTCTCATTAAGCCTTCTATACCACTAAAGCTCATTTCTCAAAAAAAAAAAAAAAAACAAAAACAAAAACAAAAAAACAAAAAAACAAAATGGCACAATCGTTATCTCTGAATGTCTCCAATAGTGTTGGTGGTTCTAATCGAGCTCCAATACTGGTAGCTAATGAATATCATCACTGGTCACAAAGAATGGAGAGGTACTTAAGAAGACTGGGTAGAGATGTACGGCGATCCATGGAAGAAGGACCACACGTTCCAGTCCTTACACCAGTCCAAACTGATGGCGCAGCAACCAGGCTGGGAGGAGGTCAACCAACCATGAGCCGTCCCACCAAGGATGATCACGATAAAATGGAAAATGATGTTGTTGCTTTTTATGAAATTTCTTATGGTGTTGCTCCTGACAGCTTTGATATTATCATAAACTGCAAGTCAACAAAAGAGATCTGGGATGTACTCAAGAACCTGTACGAAGGCTCAGAACAAGCACAAGATAAGAATCTCACTACCGCACTCAACGACTTCAACAACTTCAAAGCTCATACAGGTGAAAGTTTGGAAGACTCTTTCAAGAGATTCAACCTGATAGTCACAAAGTTATCAACTGCTGGTACCATCCGTAGCAACCATGAAACCAATCTCCAGTTCCTTAATGGCTTAGGAAGACATTGGACTACAGATGATAGTCCAAGGCGACAAGAAGATTCACTCTTTATCACTCTACAAACTCTATGGAGAGCTTCAAGCACAAGAATCCACTGTACTCAAAGACTGTGCTGACTTCGGAGGACCACTTGCTCTCTTAGCACAAGCTCCACCGCAGTCACCCTACTCTTCATTGTATGATACCCCACCACAGTTATACAAAGCGGATTCTGAGTATGATGATGAAGAAGAATTTCAGAAGGCTATTGCTCTGGTTAGCCAACAGTTCAACCGCATACCACCTTCTTCTTTCCGCAAGAATCAACAATTCAACAAACCTCCATTCAACCGTAACTTCGGTCCTCAGAACAACCATTCTCGATATCCTAAAAGCTCTCAGAACAATCAACCAAAGGAGGTACCGCAGTCTCCTCAGAACAATGACTCCGGTACTCAATCTGAAGACAAGACTGATGTTGTGATTTGTCACAAATGCAATAAAGAAAATCACTTCG
Source organism: Lactuca serriola (assembly GCF_051521515.1). Lineage (NCBI taxonomy): Eukaryota > Viridiplantae > Streptophyta > Magnoliopsida > Asterales > Asteraceae > Lactuca > Lactuca serriola. The sequence goes on along the minus strand of NC_136412.1, from coordinate 275,477,976 downwards.
CAAAAGACTGTAAGGCCAATGTAGTCAAGGACAGAGCATTCTATCTTAGAATGGCTCAAGAATTGGAAGAAAAAGAAAAGGCAAGGGCATATGTGGCTCAAGTTAAAAGAGACCACCAAGTTTGGTCATTAGAAGATGAAGAATAGACCATCAGCAGTGTTAAAGGAAAAGGGAAAATCTGCATGCTGGCCACTGCGGATGATGATGGGTTAGCAATGTTGAACAAAAACTACTGCTACATGGCAAAGGATGAGACTCTAAGCATTGTTGAATAGGTAAAACTTATGATCCAAACTTTAAATTATAGTATGCATGACTGTCAACCCTACATAGATGATCTTAATGACATTTGTGTTGCCGTCCTTACAGACTATAACAAAGCCCTAGATGAGAAGAACATTGCGTCCCAAGAGATGTTCCATGTGAGAGGAAGATCGGATAACAAGAGACTTAAGATGACAATGTTAGAGAAGGATTTAGATTTAGAGAAAGATGCTATAATGCTAAGTGAAACCCAATTAGAGATAGCTTTGAACCAGAGAGATTTAGCTCAGAGAGAAATTGTACGCTTAAATCTCTTAATTGAAAAATTATTTAATGAAAGTGAGGCTATTGAAAATTTGGTAAACAATGGAACCATGGACAATACATATAATTGGGGTTGGTCAAATGGGTATCCTACCGCAATGGATTCCTCACCCCGGTTCAACAAAGACAGAGTGTATGTCCCTCCTGATAGAGAATTTCATTTCCCTGTCAATGACAAGACTTTTCCCGAAGATATCAAAACTCACTTCAATAGATTATACAATTTGAGCAATAATTGTGTCATTGAGGAAATTGTGCCCGAGGGTTCTGGTCACACATGTGATCAAACTCCCATCTATAGCACCACCCTTTCAAATTCTCAAACTTCATCCGTAGTTGATGAAGAAATTGTTGTTGAAGGCCCTGAAGTCTCAAAGGACTTTCCATCTTTGTCCTCAGACCACAATGTTCCACACTGTAGTCAAATTTCCCAGAAGTGCCCCACCGTAGTTTCATCTAAAACCTACTCTGCGGTAGTCAAATCATCTCTATCAAAACCATCAGTTCAAGGAACCACAACTCTTCAGCCAATTTTTCATGAGTTACCTATAGAAAACTTTGAAGTAGGCCAATGCTCTCAAATTCCAGAATCCTCAAGTTCTGATGATTCTAGCCCACGTTTTCAAAATCGTTCAAAAAGTTCTAGGAAACCACAGTTGAATAACAATGACTGCAGTTCACCAAAATCCTTGGCAAAAAGGGATTTCAAAGAAGAAATTAGATCTCGAAACACAAGCAGACAAATTTTTTCAAAAAATAAGAAACATGTGAGAATTCCAAAATCTAAGAGTCTAGAAAAATTTGTTTTCACAAACTACATTTCAAAAAACTCTTCTTACATGAAAACGAACAAAAAGGAAAGTTCGGTTTCAAAAGTCATTCCTGCTACTTCTGATATAGCCCAAAAAGGTGTCAAACTTGTAAGAAACTACATTTTTCAGGTCTATTCCTCAAAAGACCCTAATTGGAAAGGAATTTTACCCACTCCAACACTTTTAAAATCAAATCAAAACAAGTGGAAGGGAATCTTACCAAATCCATCTAAAGGGACTCAAAGATTTACACGTGCTAAACCTCACTCAAAACAAACTTTTCAGAAACCAAATGTCAAATCTTTCAGAAGTTACCCACCTCGGACCAATACCAAGTCCAATTCGCTCTATAAACCGCTGACCAAGCATAATGTCAGATTCAATGACAAACTCCCTTTTTGTAAATGTCAGTGCAGATGTCAAAAAGTTTTATCTCATGTCAAGTCAAAAACCTTGTACTTTTCAAAAAACTCACAACAATCCAAATCTGAACAAACACCCAGGACTAGGTCTAAAAGTTGACAAAAGACCTGTCCATACAACCTCGGACTATGCATCATTTAAAAATACATCAATTGTCCCTGGCTCCAAACTTGTTTGGATGCCTAAACTAACCATGTAATTTTCAGGCTTTGTGTAAGGAGGAACAAGAAGAAGAATGGTTAATTGACAGTGCCTGCTCCTTGCACATGACCGGAAGGTTAGAGTACCTTCGGGATTTCAGGCCTATATGCAATGGCGGAAATGTCACGTTTGGCAACAATGCAAACAGTGTCATCTGAGGTTATGGTGTTCTCACTGCGGGGAACTTTTCCATTCAGAAGGTTGCTTATGTAGAAAGCCTTAAACACAATCTTATCAGTGTTGGCCAACTATGTAAAGCAGGACATCATGTTGAATTTGACGATCAATTCTGTTACATAATGATGAGTGATCGAAGCACTTGCTTAATCAAATCTCTCTCCGAAGGCACGATGTATCCTCTGGATGTTTCTCTCATCATTGGTAAACTGCAGTTGTGCTTTCTGTCCAAAGCTGTATGCGAAGTCAGCTGGCTATGGCATCGCAAGCTAGCTCATCTCAACTTTCGGTACATAAACAACCTCGTCACTGGAGAACTAGTCCGCGGTCTCCCCATTCTCAAATTCAACAACGATACCCTTTGTCCAGCTTGTGAATACGGGAAACAATCAAAAGCAAGCCATCCTCTAATAATGGATTCTTCCATCTCTGAACCACTGGAGCTATTACACATTGATCTCTGCGGTCCCTCAACCGTAGCCAGTCTTCACCACAAAAAGTATATATTGGTTATTGTTGATGACTATACATGCTTCACATGGGTCTTCTTTCTCAGACTCAAATCAGAGACACCGCAAATCTTCATTAACTTCATCAAAGAAATCGAACTTCAAATCAAGCTTCCAGTCAGACGCATCCGCAGTGATAATGGAACTGAGTTCACTAATCATCTTCTCAATAGTTTCCTGGTTGCCAAAGGCATCTCTCACAACTTTTCAGCACCCTATACACCACAACAAAATGGTGTAGTAGAAAGAAGGAACCGCACACTCGTTGAAGCAGCCAGATCCATGCTTAACTTCGCCTAACTTCCTCTCTACTTCTGGGCTGAAGCAGTAGCAACCACATGCTTTGTTTAAAACCGAAGTATCGTGTGCAAGCGTCTCAATAAAACACCATATGAAGGACTCAACAATTGCAAACCCAATGTTCATTTCTTTCATATCTTTGGATGTAGATGCTTCGTGATCAACAATAGAGACCAACTCAACAAGTTTGCACCAAAGTATGACGAAGGTATCTTCCTTGGTTATTCCACTAACAAGGTTGCATATCGAGTGCTCATCAGACGAACAAGGTTGATCATTGAAAGCTTTGATGTGAAATTTGATGATTCTCACATCCGCATCGCACCTCCGTCCACCGAAACCACTGCAATCATGGAAAGTGACATTCCAGTCGCTTCCGGACCTCTGAATCTAGTTGAAGTCAACTGTGATGATCTTTTTAATCCCATTGAAACGGCAAAACTATCCGAAGTTCTGGTGTCACCCGCAGCTCAACAACAACATGCCGACGTATCTGGACCATCTCTATCTGAAGTAGTATCGCTCAATACTTCCACCTCTCCGGTTGAGGGGGAAAGCTCTACTCCGGATCTTGTCGCAACTGTTGAGGTTCCAGTACTTGATGCTGCTTACATTCTTGCCCGAAATGAAGCTTCACCATCAAACGAACCTTCGGACTCAGATGTTGAATTCATAGAGAATATTGAAACTAGAACCGATCCTAGAATTGTCACTCTCCCATCTGCATTCCAGGGGGAACCTTCTCAGGTTCCAGAGGAACTCCCATCCGCAATTCAAGGGGAACCTCAACCTCTGCCGATTACTTAAGAAATTTCTGCTCCAATAGATCAAGATGATTCAGCAGGATGTTCTCAAATCCAAGGGGAACTGCCATCCCCAACCGCATATTCCTATGACATCCAAGATATCCCTTCTACCGCAGCTGCTGATCATCTGATGCCACGTCTTCATGTATGGACGAAAGACCACCCACCAGGTCAAATTATTGGCAACCCATCCGCAGGTATCCAGACTCGGTCTTCCAAGGACTTATATGATCACTGCCACTGTGCAACATTTATGTCTTCGGTAGAACCTAGAACGATCAAAGAAGCATTGCTTGAACCGGACTGGATAGCTGCAATGCAAGAAGAATTAGAAGAATTTGAAAGAAACAAAGTATGGCAACTTGTTCCTCTTCCAAAAGGTCATACTATTGTTGGTACAAGATGGGTTTTCAAGAATAAGCTAGATGAATCTGGCTCTGTCATCAGAAATAAGGCAAGACTTGTTGCAAAGGGCTGTAGTCAACTAGAAGGCATTGACTACGATGAAACGTATGCTCCGGTAGCACGCATGAAAGCCATTCGGATCTTTCTAGCATATGCAGCCCACAAAAATGTCAAGGTACACCAGATGGACGTTAAGAGTGTTTTTCTCAATGAGGAACTACAAGAAGAGGTTTACCTTCAGCAACCTCCAGTTGAAAATATTGAATTTCCAGACCACTGCTACAAGCTTGAAAAAGCAGTCTATGACCTGAAACAAGCCCCAAGAGCTTGGTATGAGATACTCTCTGAATTCCTTGTCTCATCCGGGTACAAAAGAGGAGTGATTGATCCCACATTATTCAGAAAAGCAAATGGTGACCACCTTATGATGGTACAAATATATGTGGATGATATCATTTTCGGGTCGACTGATCAAGGCATGGTAGATGAATTTGCTAAGCTCATGACCAACAAATTCAAAATGAGCATGAATAGAGAGATTAATTTCTTTCTAGGTCTTCAATTCAAAAAAATTCAGCAAGGAATTTTTATTCATCAAGAAAAATACACCTCTGAACTTCTGAAGAAGTATTCAATGGACAACTGCTCTTCTGCTAAGGTCCCTATGGCCTTCGGTTATAAGATCTCTGCTGATCCCTCTGGTGAATTTGTGGATCACAAGACTTATAGAGGTATAATTGGTTCACTGATGTACCTCACTGCAAGCAGACCTGACATTGTCTTCGCAACTGGTGTATGTGCAAGATACCAGGCTGATCCAAAAGTGTCTCACATGACCGCAGCCAAACAAATTCTTCGGTATCTTAAAGGAATCAAATCAATGGGTTTATGGTATCCCGCAAGCAACGACTTCAGTCTTCAAGCCTTCACCGATGCGGATCATGCAGGATGCAAGCTCGATAGAAAAAGTACATTAGGTGGATGCCAATTCTTAGGAGGAAGACTTGTAAGCTGGTCTTCAAGGAAACAAACATGTGTATCTCTATCTACTGCAGAAGCCGAGTATGTGGCCGCAGCCAGCTGTTGTTCCCAAGTTCTTTGGATGAAGACACAATTACTAGACTACAGGTATAGAATGTTGCGGATACCAATTTACTGTGACTCTGAAAGTGCTATAGCGATCTCTCATAATCCTATTCAGCACTCCAAGAAAAAACATATTGAGTTACGGTATCATTTCATCAAAGATCATATTCTAAAAGGTAATATTGAACTCATCTTTGTTCCTACTCATGAAGAGATTGCTGATGTTTTTACAAAAGCACTTGACTCTGCAAAACTCAATGCATTCTTACAAATGTTGGGAATGATGAATCCAGACCCGTAATTCTTTCTGAAGTGTTAGCTACCGCAGACCATCATTGGTCTCCATTGCGGTTCTAACTGAGAATTACATACGATAGATGGTTTTGGCACCGCAGTCTAGGTATCGCAACCATATGTCATACGTATCTCTCATGGGTTCTAATGATCTTTTATTTCTAATTTTTGTACAAATGTTTTTCTCACAGATTCTCTCTGAAATCTTTTCTTTGTTCACCCGCGATGAAGTTTCTCAACCGCAATGATGATTCCATCCGCAATCATCTTAAATAAATTCCAACAGTTTCATTAACTCTCGAATCTTTGTGTGCTATTTAATGATCCTTCATTAAATAAAATACAAACATTCCCTTTAGAAACTGTCACATTCCCTTTCTGAATAAACCCCGTATCAGACCTATTTTAGGGATGATGACAAAAAGAACGATTCCCAAATAAATCCATCCTCAACTTGTCCTTTCCTCTCCCAACCACGTCCCATCAGTTACAACTTTCTCTCTCATCACCCCCACGATTACCTGACGTATTTCCATGCGTCTAATCCTCCATTAAATGCAAACCCTTTTTGAGATCTCTCAAAATCTTTCCAAAACCCGTTTCATCTTCGTGTGGCTGAGATTTAATCCCAAAATCATTGATTCCCCCCAAAACCCCATTCGACTTCTTACTCTCTTCTATCTTTTACCTAGGGTTAAAATCCTTTTTACCTCCTTTATAAACCCGTCTTCTTCACTAAAATCGTTTATGCTCTCTATTTAAACGATTGTTCTCTCTCAATTCTCCAAAACTCCCATAACTCTCAAGAACTCCATTCTCTCATCTCTCAATGGCGAAATCAGGTGCATCAAAGAAGCAATCCAAGGCTTCAGGCTCCATGAATCCAACTGGTTCTACATCTCCAACGATAGCTTCAAGCAACTTCATATCAATGTTTGAAGATCATCCGTCGTACAATGCCCCAACAAAGCTTATGATCAAGTTTCTCAAGAACCATATTTTGTTTGGTCCATTTGACACATTCACTGACGTTGTTCCTGTTTCTACACTCTTCAAGTGTGCTTTTTCTGCCTACCGACCTTTGGAGAACCGACAAGAAGTGCATCTCAACCTTATTGATGATTCTTTGGTCATCTTGACCAAAGAGAAGTTTTTGTCTGCCATAAATCTTCTGATTCATCCCTCCATCAAGATCTTCACGCCGTCGTTATCTGACATCACCACCGCACTCTACCAAATGGGTTATCAGAAACCGATCCGAGGGATTGGTGAGTTTAAGAAGAACCAACTGCCTGCGGTTTGGCAGTTCGTATGCCATTTCGTCATCCGCTGTCTATCTGACAGAACCGGAGGCATCGACAACATGGGTTTGAAGCTCCTTGAACTAGTGTGGAGCATCTACACGGGCCACGATGTCAATTATGGCTAGATTCTTTGGGATGATTTCCTCTAATATATCCCCAAAGAGCACCCAAGGGAAAACCCAACCGAGGTCACATTTGCTCGATTCTGGTCCTTATGCATATCTGATCTACATGCGGATGCTGGTGTCAACATGGGCAGTGACATCAATTTCTTTGTCACTAAGGATCTCAAAAGGTACAATCCCTCTTTTGATCAAACTTTATTTGGACCTATCCGCAGGCTTCCCATTCACATTCTTACTTTGCTTGATCTTGAGACTGCTGATGTCTCAGATCATATTGAGGCCACAGAGGGTATTGTCCCATACCCTTCTACCCCACCTCATCCTTCCACAACCATTCTTCCTGAGGGTACCGCAGCCCCCTCTGCTACTACACTATCTAACCCTTCTCAACGGAGAAAATCGGTGGCATCTAAAAAGAAATCTAGTACACCTAAGAAGAATGCCCCAAAACAAACCGCACCCTCAAAGAAACGCAAAACCAAACACACCACTGTATCGAGCGGTGACTCTGAGGAAGATAGACAACCAATATCTATCCTCAAGAAAAGAAAAACAACCGAAACCTCTGGCCAAATGCATGACCGGACTGATACTATAGCCTCTCAACAGGCTCCAGTAGTCCTTGGGATGGCCGCACATCCATTCAATACCACACTCGAATACCACTCAACCTCATCATGTGAGATTGTTTCTTCCTCTTCATCATCCGAACGTGGAGACAACCCCCCAGTTATATCTCAAGTAGATAAATCTGGAGATCGCCCTAAGGTCTCCAGGGCTTCCCGACTGCACATTTTTTCTTTTGAGGAGTTAGACTCCATCCTTTTGCATGTATCCCAAACACTTCAAACACCAATCCATCCGCAGGGCATCTCTTTCGCCCATGCCAGAACTGGGCCGAGGCCAGACTTGACCACGGGTCAAGGAGACCAAGGAAGCCCAGGAAATCCTACTCTGCTTCCATTCTTTCCAAGTGGTTTAGGCACGGTGAGCACTCATGTGCAAGGATCCATGAACCCAAGGGACACCTTTGTGCGAACACAACGAATTGACGACGATGACTCAAGTGATTCTTGGAGTCGGTATCAGCCAACTACTGATGCCGAAATCAAGAAATATGCTGCCTTTAAAAGAGCATTCCAAGCCCGAAAGGAGCAACAGGTCAAACAACAACAACAGAAGGAACAGGAAATACTGTCCGTGGCTAAGTACTGGGCAAATGCCATCAGCAATGCCCATACTGCTACCACAATCCAAAAGGTTCAAACCTAGATGGATCAAATGGCAGACAATATGACGAAAGCTTAAGCTTCAGCCGCAGACGCAGCTACCTCGAAAGTTCCTCCTACTCCAACTCCTGTTCCATCTCCCGCAGTCAACCCATCTCAAGACGAAGAGCCGGCAATTGAACTCAGCTCAGCCCCTACCTTCGGTTTTGATGATGAAGACATCCAAGAGGTCAACAAACCAAATCCTTCAGACGACAACCTTATGATGTTTGAAGAAGAAGAAGAATCCAGTGGTTCTCAACATTCCACTTCTAAGCCCAAAGAAAAGAAAAAGAAGAAGAAGAAGAAGAAGAAGAAGAAGGATGCTGTCACCAGGAAGGAATTCCACAATCTCCAAGCCAAAGTTGATCAAATTTTAGCTGCGGTTAAACCTACCCAACCTCCATCTGAAGATATTCTAGGACTGCAGTCCTTAATTGAACGTGTTGAAAGACTTGAGATGAGAGAACGTATGATTGTTGAGCGCATCTCTCTCAAGGTCGAAATGGGGATCCGATCCCTTGACAACAACCACAGGGCCGATCATCAGGAATTTATGGCTACAGCGGAACACCTCATTACTGAGGTGACCGCAATCAAACAGGATCTTCAAGCAGCCATTGTGGATCAAACTTCATTATCTCAGAAAGTGATAGATGAGACTCATACTGCCTATGAGTTCACTATCTCTGTTCTTCATGCCACTATCTACCGAATTTAGAAATCCCTCACTTCTAACTTCCATGGCCCTGAGATCCTCCAGCTTACCAAAGATATACACAAGCTGCTCTTCAACTCCTCCACCCCAAACAACTCACAGTTGGCCGAGACCATGAAATCTCACTTTGCTGAAGTCTGTGCCAAGGTGGATGGCCTTAAACAATGGCTTGAGGAAGCACCTCCGTTGCATCCCTCAAGAGGGGGAAGTGATGAAGAAGTCCACCACTCGGATACCTCCATCCATCAGAGCCCTCCCATCACCACAAAGAAGATTCCCACACCGCAGCCCTCACCTCCACCATCCCAAAATATTCCATCTCCTCACTCTTCACCTATAAACAACAGTCTCCAAAGGCCTGAGACTCCTCCTCACCTAAAAAATCTTGAGGAAAATATGTCATCAGCGAGCTCCATAGACTCTCTTGCCACAGCTCAAATAAAACACGATTGGAAAGCGGCCAAGCTTGCTGAACTCATAAGGAGAGAATGCGGATTTGATACAATGATAGATGAGTCGCTGATTAACTCATGGGTCAATCCGCTCCGCAGGCTACTGGATGAAGACTACACTCCACATCTCACATATGCTGAACCTCCCTCAGATGGATATTGGGATATTCCTATCTCTCCCAATGCCAAGTATTTTGCAGTTTTTGAGTTTTTTGACTACAGTCTCCCTGATCACAAACGACTGCCTATGGAATTTGAAAGACTTAATCACTTTTATGTGAAGCATGGCTCCTCTGTGGAAAACATATGGTCTAACGATAGACCATCCGCAGTTAAGAATTACAATATGCGGAAGTTCATGAAGGCTGATTTCGTTCGGTACACTCTTACCAGAAGAGAGCATGACTACATACGCACTCAGGCAGATTTCCCAAGCATGAATTCAGAAGAAATCTTTCTCATTTCTAGAGTATTCCAAAACAAGGCAAAAAAGCATCCGAAGATGCAAATGGCACTCGACAAAGCCAAATCCTTTCTAAGGGATACAGTTTGTGACTTCGCCAAGATTGATGCGGATATCCACCCCACCATCATCAGGAAGTTTGATCTCCCCCCACTTGAACCTGTGCCAATGCCTACCGAAGGCTTTGAAGAAAGATCATTAAGCGCAACAAACTTTCCCTAACTTGGGATCATTTTCAAACGGAAGGCTGACAACGTCAAATACTTCATTCCGATGAATGCTATGCACCGCCTGCCCAAGAAACAACTTGACATCTGCTAGACCGCAGTAGAAAGATCAAAGCATACTACTGCTGAAGTCAAGTTTGAAATTTCTAGAAGAATCACTTGGCTTGAAAATATCAGAAAATTGTGGTGGATCTTGATCAAGTTCCTCAAACTTGATACCTGAACCGGAGTTAAAGAGGTCACTTAGGGGAAATTGTTGAAACATAAGTGACCCTCTTGAACTAAGATACCACAACCATCTATCTACCGCAACGGTTCACCATCAGCGATCATCTCAGCACCTGAAGTTAGTTCATCTTCAGCATCCGTAGTCCATTGTTATGTTTTTCTTATCTTTATGTAATGTACTCTATTAACCAGCATGCCTTGCACGGATGCTTATAGAGTAGTTGTTTAGTTCTGAGACTCTATAAGTAGAGACTCTTTCTGATGTATTAAACACAACTTCTTACTGCACAATATTTCTTCTTCAACCATCTCTCTTATTACTTGATGACTTGTGAATTATTCTGAATATATTTCTCCAAGTTATCTTCTTCATTTCTCTATCTTACTACTCTTCACACTCTAAATTGCTACTGAAACATATCAAACTATAACCTCTCTTCGGAGCAAGTATTTTAGACTTAATCACTAAACTTGATCTTCCTTATTAACTCGGAGTGAATGCATTCCCTATTATGAATCAGTTTAAGTGTATTCTTGATATAACAATTGCTGTCATTTATATTTCTTTACTTTCTGCAACTAACTATCTAACTATCTAACTATATTATTGTTGAGCTTTTAGATCCTTTGAGATTAACTATTCCATAATTTACTTGTTCTAACGTTTGTTCAAGTGTGTCTCCAAGTTTTTCTCTCAACAAGGCAAACTACCAACACAAACTGAAAAGAATCCTAAGCATAATGCATGTGCCATCACTTTGAGAAATGGCAAAGAATATGAAGGTCCAAAGATGATTGAAGAAGAAGAGAAGATGGAGTTTGAGAAAGAGGAAGGGAAGTCAAAAACACCTTCAAAGCAAGTTCCTATTGAAGCAAAAGTCACTCCTCCTCCATTTCCTACAAGGTTAAGCAAGTCAAAGCGTGAAAGAGAGGACAATGAAATCATGGAGATGTTCAGAAAGGTTGAGGTAAATATTCCTATTATTGATGCCACCAAACAAGTCCCTAGGTATGCTAAGTTCCTTAAGGAATTATGCACATCTAAAAAAAAGTTAAAAGGGAATGAAACTGTCAAAGTAGGAGAAAATGTGTTTGCAGTGTTACAGAAAAGACTACCTCAAAAATGTAAGGATCCAGGTGTTTTCACGGTTCCTTGCAAGTTAGGTAATCTTCATGTTCCACGAGCTATGCTAGACCTTGGAGCTTCTATCAATGTTTTGTCATATTCTATTTTCAAAACTTTAAATATTGGCATATTGAAGAAGACCGGGGTAATCATTCAGTTGGTTGATAGATCTTTAGTACATCCAAAAGGTGTGCTGGAAGATGTGTTAGTCCAAGTGAATGAGTTAGTATTTCCAGCAGATTTTTATGTCCTTGATATGGATGATGATGACTCACCAAATTTGAGTTCAATTCTTCTAGGAAGACCAATTTTGAAAACAGCTAGGACAAAAATTGATGTTTTATGATGGTACGTTGTCCATGTAATTTGATGGAGAGGTGATAAATTTCAACATCTATGATGCTATGAGATATCCAAGTGATATTTCATATTTGAATTTTGTAGAAATCATAGAACCATTGACAGAGGAGTGTTTTGATTTGTCTAATCTTGTTGTGTTAGCTCTCATTTTAGACAGGAATCTTCAAAAGGAAAAAACGGAAAAACTTGCGAAGCAATTTAAAATTGATGAAGAGATTATGGAAGTTGTATCTTGCATGGATGAAAAGAAGAAAATGAGGTTTGATGTTCCAAAGCTGAAATTACCAATGCCTAATGAGAAACTTGTTCCATCTATTGTCCAAGCACCGAAATTGGAGCTCAAGACTTTACCCGGGCACCTCAAGTATGCGTATCTTGGAGAGAAAGAGACTTTGCCAGTGATCATTTCCACAAAGTTATCAACAAAAGAAGAAGAAGAGCTTGTTACCACTTTGAAAGAGTATAAGGAAGCTATTGGATGGACTATAGCCGACATCAAAGGGCCAAGTCCTTCACTTTGCATGCACAAGATCATTATGGAAGAAGATTACAAACTCTTGTGAGAAGCTCAAAGGCGTTTGAATCCTCCAATGATGGAGGTGGTGAAGAAAGAGATTTTGAAGTTGTTGAATGTGGGGATGATCTATCCTATATCAGATAGCAAATGGGTATGCCCGGTCCAAGTCATACCAAAGAAGACATGTATTACCATTACAAAGAATGACCAAGGTGAATTAGTCCCCACCCGTGTGCAAAACGGGTGGAGAGTTTGCATTGAGTATAGAAGACTCAATTCCTCAACCCGGAAAGACCATTTCCCACTTCCTTTCATTGACCAAATGTTGGAAAGGTTAGCAGGAAAAACACACTATTGTTGTTTAGATGGGTATTCCGGTTTCCATCAAATACCCGTTGCACCCGAGGATCAAGAAAAACCCACTTTCACATGTCCCTTCGGAACATTTGCATATAGGCGGATGCCTTTTGGACTTTGCAATGCTCCCGCCACTTTTCAAAGGTGCATGGTAAGTATTTTTTAGGAGTATGTTGAGGAAATCATTGAAGTGTTTATGGACGATTTCACTATATATGGTAATCCCTTTCATGAGTGTTTGGGTAATTTGAAAAAGATTTTGCAAAGATGTATTGAGACCAACCTTGTTTTGAATTATGAAAAGTGTCATTTTATGGTTGATAAAGGTCTCATACTTGGTCATATTGTGTCTTCTAAGGGTCTAGAGGTAGACAAAACAAAAATAGATGTCATAAAGTCTTTACCTTACCACACTTGTGTTCATGAGGTATACTCGTTTCTTGGCCATGCAGGTTTTTATAGAAGATTCATCAAAGATTTTTCCAAGATATCCCGTCCCATGTGTGAGCTTCTACAAAAGGATGCAAAGTTTGAATTTTCCAAAGAGTGCAAGAAAGTTTTTGATCAGTTTAAGGTTAATGTCAACACCAATACTTCAATCACTGGATTGGAGTTTTCCCTTTGAAATCATGTATGGTGCTAGCAATCATGCGGTTGGTGCAGTATTGGGGAAAAGAAAAGACCGAGTTCTTCATGTCATTTATTATGCCTCAAAGACACTTGATAGTGCACAAGCCAATTATTCGACAACTGAGAAAGAATTGCTATCTATTGTCTTTGCTTTAGAGAAATTCCGTCAATATTTGTTAGGTTCTAAAGTGATTGTTTATTCTGATGATGTAGCTATTAGGTACCTACTTGCGAAGAAGGATTTAAAGCCGAGACTCATTCGATGGGTATTACTCTTACAAGAGTTTGATATTGAAATCAAGGACAAGAGCGGAAAGCCAAACCTTGTGGCTGATCATCTTAGCAGGATTGTTTCTCCTGATGATTCAACTCCCATTCATGATGCATTTCCTGATGAGAACCTCAGCAAAAGTTGCCCCATGGTATGCCAATATTGTGAACTACATTATCACAAATCAATTTCCATCAGATTTGACTCGATGGCAAAAAAACAAAATCAAGAAAGAAGCCAAGAGGTACGTATGGGATGAGCCATATTTATGGAAATATTGTGCTGATCAAATGATTAGACGATGTGTGCAACAACATGAGGTATCTTCTATCTTAGCATTTTGTCACTCTTATGCTTGTGGAGGGCATTTTGGTCCTCAAAGAACTGCAAGAAAAGTATTAGAGAGTGGATTTTACTGGCCAAGTATTTTCCATGACTCTTATGTTTTTTGTGCAAGCTGTTATAAGTGTCAAAAGATAGGTTCTTTAAATTCAAAGATTCAAATGCCCCTAAGTCCCATTTTAGTTTGTGAAATTTTTGATGATTGGGGCATTGATTTCATGGGACCTTTTCCATCATCTTTGGGTTTTACTCATATCCTTTTGGCTGTTGATTATGTTTACAAGTGGGTGGAAGCAAAAGCTACCCGTACTAACGATTCAAAAGTTGTGATAAATCTTTTGAAGGCTAACATCTTTTCCAGATTTGGTGTTCCAAAGGCCTTAATCAGTGATCGTGGTACACATTTTTGCAATCGTATGCTCGGGAGTGTTTTTAAGAAATATGGTGTTACTCAAAAGTTTCCACAACATACCATCCACAGACAAACGGACAAGTTGAAGTGAGCAATCGACAAATCAATGGTATTTTGGAGAAAACTGTCAATATAACAAGGAAAGATTGGAGTACTCGTCTTGATGATGCTTTGTGGGCATACCACACTGCATTCAAAACTCCAATTGGGATGTCTCTATATCGCATTGTTTTTGGGAAGCTATGTCGATTACCCGTTGAGTTGGAGCATAGAGCTTATTGGGCAGTCAAACAATTTAATATGGATTTAAGTGAATCAGGAAAGAAGAGGAAGCTTGAAATACAAGAGCTTGAGGAGATACGCAATGAAGCGTATGAGAGTGAAGTCCTTTACAAAAAAGACGAAAGCATATCATGACAAGATGATTTCACGCAAGGTATTTGAAAGAGGTCAAAAGGTATTACTTTACCACTCTCGTTTCAAGTTAATTCCTTGTAAATTAAGGTCTCGTGGGGTGGGACCATTTGTTGTCACTAATGTTTTTGAGCATGGTGCAGTAGAGATCACAAGTGAGAAAACCGGGAAGATATTTAAAGTGAACGGTCATCGTTTAAAGCCTTATTATGAAGGATTTGTGGTTAAAAATGAAGAATTGGAGGTAGTAGCAGATCCAAAGTACCAAGATTGAAAAATGATTGGGATCCATGTCGAGCTACCGACTTTAAATAAGGGCAGCTACCCGAGAGGCAACTCGGGGGTATTTTGGTCATTTTTGTAAAATTTTCGTTTGGACATTTTCTTTTGAGTTTTTGTGTTCCAAGGTTCTTAGAATAATTAAGGGAGTCTAAAAATAATTTTTATGAAGATTGGAAGTGAGCGGGTGCGGAAATAAGAAAAATCAAGGTGTAACTCTCAGAACATTACACGGGCCGTGTGTAATGGCGGATCTACTATGGTGCCAACGGTGGCACCGACAACACCTAGTTTTTCCGAACGTAGTGTAAAATTTTTGATTTTTTTCTTTTTTCTACTATAAAATGTGTCACCGGAAACACTTGCTATGGATCGGCAACACCTACTACGGACCGACAACACCTACTTCAAAATCCTGTGTCCGCCCCTGGTGTAATGCATGCCTGTAACACCGAAAATTTCAAAATAATTTTTCATTTAAAAATAATCGTTTAATTCTTAAAAACACTTTGCTTAAAATCTCATTCATAATCGAATTACAGAACATAATTCCATTTTCACTTGCATAATAAACCAGGATCCTCAAAACATGACTCTTTCTCTGGTGTGTACAATCGAGCTGGTGCCGTCCCGTGATCCTGAGAGAAACCTGAAACACATAACACAAAACACTGTAAGCACGAAGCTTAGTGAGTTCCCCAAAATACCACACATAACACATATTAGCCACTCGAGGCTATAACTCTGTGGGTCCGTCGACCCTACTCTGTGAACCTTCCGGTTCTAACTCTGGGAACCTTCCGGTTCTAACTCTGTAAACATGAACAGCATAAATCACATAGAAATAATGCAGTACAACACGTAACATAAACATCATACAAATACTCTGTCACATAACTTTGGTTACCTACTCAAGGTAAAGTATAGTGAGAAGACTCACCTGGAAATAAGAAAGCAATTATCTGCACATGCGAACCTCGGACTTGCCACCGCCTAACACATAAGGCAAATATCTCTAATTAGTACTCGAAGTCCCAACTCTAATTAACCGGCGAATACTCTTTTCCTCTCTAGTCAGGTAATGGGTAAAAGACCATTTTACCCCTCCCTGACCTCTATTACCTCTGTTGACCAAAACTCCCAAAGTCAACATAAGACAACTCAAGTCAACGGTCAACACTGACCAGACTCGGCGAGTACACAAGAGTGACTCGGTGAGTCCATGCGGGTTCTCTAAATCCTTTTTAAACCTCTTAGACACGACGAGTTCCCTCTCCACTCGTCGAGTTACTCGGCAACGAAACGCGGGGCAACCCCGACTCGACTCGTCGAGTTTGCCTATGGACTCGGCGAGTTGCTCCCATGACAACCCTCATCTGACCTTCTGAGGTCAGATCTGCTTCACCAAACCATAGATCTAACTCCCTCAAAGCCAATAACCACGAAAAGGTCGCCGAGTCTCCTCATTCCAAATAGAATGCATAAAGCAGGATGGAAGGGACTCTCTGGACCTCTTTGGGTCCAGATCTATGGCTTCACACTCAATGGGACACTATACTCCACAAATCAAGCCATAAAAGAAGCTAGAAAACCCTAAAATCACCAATCTTACCCAAAACAGAAAAGGGAGAACGATTTGATACCTCAATGGTGAAGATGAAAGCTCAGAAGCTCTGAATCGACACCCCCCTTGACCTCCCTTTGCTGGAAATGACTACTCCATTGCACAACCACCTCACGAATGCTCCAAAATGGCTCTTCTTCACTCTCTCAGCTCTCTGGTTTGATAGGAATCTCTCAAAGGTGTAGGTGGCCGCCACTGAAGGCCATAAGGGCCTTTAAATAGGTCCCAAACCCGGACAATTAGGGTTTTCCTTGATAGCGCCGACTCGTCGAGTCCAAATACCTGACTCGTCGAGTCCCTTCATTAAACTAGTCCCCAAAACGCGATCCTACTCGACGAGTTGAGGCGTCAACTCACCGAGTCTCCTCATTCCCCAATATAAAATACTCAAATTCCCATATCTGGATATCCGGATGTTACAATTCTCCCCCAATAGAATCAGACTTCGCCCTCGAAGTCTCACTCTGGAAACAACTCCGGATGCTGCTCACGCATCTCGCGCTCCGGCTCCCAAGTAAGCTCTGACCCCTTCCAGTGTTGCACTGGACCTGCACCAGAGGCACCTCTTTGTTCCTCAGAACCTTGATCTTTCGATCCCGAATAGCCACCGGTCTCTCAACGTAGTTCAGGCCCACATCCACCTGAATATCCTCTAATGTCACTACTGCCGACTCATCGACTATACACTTTCGCAGCTGCGACACATGGAAAGTGTCATGGATCTGACCTAGCTCTGCAGGTAGCTCCAACCGATAAGCTACCCTGCCTACCCTCGTGATCACCCGAAAAGGACCGATATATCGGGGCCCCAGCTTGCCCCTCTTCCTGAATCGGATCACTCCTTTCCAAGGAGAGACCTTCAGGAGTACAAAGTCACCGACCAAAAATTCGAGCTCGGACCGGCGCCTGTCCGCATAACTCTTCTGGCGACTCTGAGCGGTCAACAACCTCTGCCTGACCTGCTGTATCTGCTCTAACGTCTGAAGCACGATCTCTGTACTTCCCATCACACGTTGCTCTACCTCTCCCCCGCAAATGGGGTCCGATACTCCCTTCCCTACAACAACTCAAAGGGTGGCATACTGATGCACTAATGATGGCTGTTGTTGTAGGAAAACTCTGCCAAGGGTAAATACGGGCTACAATTCCCCCCCGAAATCTAATACACATGCCCGAAACATATCCTCGAGCATCTGAATTGTTCGCTCGCTCTGAAGTGTCCGCAGACATCACCATGGTAAACTCTAGCTCATTTCTCATATTCATCTTCGATACCGAGCACCAGGTCTGCTTTTGGCCCCACAGCTGAACCCCCAAAGGTCACACATAACATGATCCAAAACATCTCACTAACTTCCTCTCCGTGACCACTATCACGGCCCAGTGACACGCAAGTCACGAAATTCCCTTTTTCCTCATAAAAAAATACAATCCAATCGAAGATCGACTCAGCTCTAACCTCTGGCGTCTGCTGCGCATATTCTCCCGCGCGCCTCGCTGACCCTCCCGATAGAGACGGAGACCCCAGTCTCGCCCCGGTTTAACCACTAGGCTCCAAAAACTCAACACTAGGGCTACTCAAGCCTAAAACTCTTCTGCATCATGCACTTATCGGAGAACACTCCATCATCACACTCTCTTGCCGTCTAGTGGGTACTATGGCTTCCCACAACATTACGACAGCCTCTGACTATTGAGTACTACGGCTCCCCGTAGTATCACAACTCTAACTAACTAGTGAGTACTATGGCTCCCCGTAATACCACGACTCCCTCCCTCTGACTTGTGAGTACTATGGCTCCCCGTAGCATCATAACACCCTCTGACTGGAAAATACTACGGCTCCCCGTAGCATCACGACTCTCTCTCTTTGACTTGTGAGTATTACGGCTCCCCGTAGCATCACAACACCCTCTGACTGGCGAATACTACAGCTCCTCGTAGCATCACGACTCTCTCTCTGACTTGTGAGTACTACGGCTCCCCGTAGCATCACAACACCCTCTGACTGGTGAATACTATGGCTCCCCGTAGCTTGACCCTATACTCTCATTCTCATTACAACGCCACATTATGTTCAATAACTCATGCATGCACCGAAGACTATCATAGATAGTTACACACACACTTGCCCCGAGATGCATTACAGACTCTGGCGGCAACCGCCATAACAAAGAACCTACCTCTGCGGAGATCCACTTCCTTAAATAATCCCTCTTGATGACAATACACGAAGGGCTCCCACTGGAACCGTGGATACATGATATATCACTAGTCATCTTAAACCCAAGACTCTAAATAACTCTGAAATCAGGAAACTATACGCGGAAACCACGGAACTCCCTAACAGAGCATCACAATGTCCTGCCTCTACCACTGATTCCCTTACTCCCAGCACCATACACATACAACAATACATTTCCTCTGAATCCCATAATAATTTCCTATTTCACTCAATGCGCAACTTCAGTGCATCCAAACACTCAATTGGAATACAAGGAAGGAGCTAACCCTTCAGAACACACTGATGATCCTCCGAAACCCTTTCCACTTCTGCTCAAAATCCAAGCAAGAATACACATCCCAGCCCGGGAGTTGGCTACTCGACAATCTTCTACCCATATTTCAACCCAGAAGTTCTCAACTGCCCATACCATCATTACGAGTCTTCCACTTGAAACGACTCTGACCACCACCAGATTCCTGACCATTGACCACCTTCCGTGGGGACACCCATCCTTCTCTCAGACATATACCACATGCATTATCTCGCCCTGCACCTTTCCTTGATCACCAATGACCCTGATCTCATGAATTCAAGCCGTAGGTTTCTGTATCCAACCCCTAACCGCTCTTGCACAAATCTCTAGTTCTCTCAATAAACCACCCGATTCTCCCCCACTTAGGGTTCGAACCATCACTATCTGACACATCAACAACCTCACGAACTATTTTCACCAGCAATAACGCACCTGCCCCTGGAAAGTGCTACGCAACGCCCGATAATCCCCTTTAAGGAAATCAATCGATCTCATAACTCTGAACCTCAGATGAAATCCTCAAGAACTTCTCGTCACGACTGCCTCTAGTCGTTCCAAGTCTCGTGTAACAGCCCGGATTTCCAGGTATCTTTATTGTTTATGATTTTGGTGTTTTGAGAGGGGACTCGGCGAGTTGGAGCTCAGACTCGCCGAGTAGGGACGCGATTCTGGACGCGGGATTCGCCTGGACTCGGCGAGTCCAGGATATGGACTCGGCGAGTCCGCGCTGTTTAATGAAACCCTAATTTCTCGGGTTTGGGACCTATTTAAAGGGCCTTATGGCCGTCATTTGTACCCAGCAGTCCATAGAGAGAAACCCTAGAGTGCTTTAGCGATTTGAGAGAGAGAGGAAGCATTTCTTGACCTTTGTGTGTTGTTTAGCAAAGAAGAGGGAGGTTCTAGCCAAGAGGAAGCAAAGGAGGTTGCTATTCTGTGGATTTGAAGCTTAGATCATCGATCTAAAGGTATGAATTCGGCTCATCTTCTGTTTTGTGAAGTATATTTGGATTTAGGGTTTCTTGTGGCCTTTGTTGGGTTGATTTGATGGCCAAATAGTCCCTTGCTAGTGATGAGGCTTTGGATCTGGATCCATAGAGGTCCAGAGAGCCTCATTCATCAAGCTTTATGAAGAACAATGGAGGTTATGACCTTGAGTTGTGATATTTGTTGATAATTCTTCATATATGGACATATAGAGGTTGTATATACACCAAGTTTGGGGCTTTACGTGGTGAATCAGTCTAGGAAGGCCAGATCTATGAATTGATAGAACATATCTGACCTTAGAAGCGAGTTCGAGTGATTGCATGGCATGGACTCGCCGAGTCCGATGAGCAGACTCGGCGAGTAGCTTGAAGATTGCCTTGGATCGGCCAGTGAGTGGTCCAGTCGAGTCATGGGTTGACTCAGTGAGTCAGGGCGAGTAGGGAAGGGTGGTCAAGAGGACTGAGTCGAGCTGGGACTCGCCGAGTTGTTCTTGAGACTCGGCGAGTTGAGTCGGGGTGGCCCCGCGATTCTTCCAGGTGGAACTCGTCGAGTCAGGGGGAGTACTCGACGTGTAAGAAGGGAATCCTAGAGAGTTGGTGAAAACGTCTAGACTCGCCGAGTTGCCCTCATGCACTCGCCGAGTCCGGTCAAAGTCGACCGTTGACCGTTGACCAGAGTTGACCTGTGTTGACTTCTTAGGGATAGTCAACCTTAGAGATAAAAAGTGTTAATTAGAGACATATGATGTTATAGGAGGATTATAGCTCGGAGGATCGGGCACGAGGGATTTCAGGATTTGTGAGTCATCGAGATACGCGAGGTGAGTCTTCTCACTATACTTTACCTTGAGTAGGTAACCAGAGTTATGTGACAGAGTATTTGTATGTTATGTATGCTATATGTTGTACTGCATTATTTCTATGTGATTATGCTGTGCATGTTTATAGAGTTGGAACCGGAAGGTTCCTAGAGTTAGAACCTGAGGGTTCACGGAGTTTGGGTGCACGGACCCATAGAGTTATAGCCTCGAGTGGCTAATATGTGTTCTATGTGTGGTATTTTGGGGAACTCACTAAGCTTCGCGCTTACAGTGTTAGTGTTGTTGTTTCAGGTACTAGCGATGACCGTGGGAAGGCGCCGACTTGATCTGTACACACGCAGGGGACTTTTGATATATATTTATGTGATCTTGGGATTTGTATGATACGAATTGGAATTTTAAACTTAATGTTTTATGAAATGAAGTGAGAAATGTTTTTATAAATTGTGAAAAATTATCTTGTAATTTACGGTGTTACATCTCGTACCAATCCAATACCAAACAACTCAACTGTCCAATAACATCACTGACTCATAGACTGGACCATGAAATCATCATACTCCCCCACCTCGACTCATCAACCGACTTTCCAACACATGGATCATCCCAAGAACAGGGACCCACTCCCATATTCAATACCCAACATAGATAGAAAAACCACTGCACTGATTAACTCGACTGGACTCCCCACTGATACCTCTACAATACGCCCTACTATACTCAAATAGGTGTAACGTGGTCCTCGACTATCTCAGTCCCAACTAACTATCTGCTCATGGTAAATCACTGCCTCGCGGCACACGTGCTACCTGATACTCTGATGGAAAATCATCATCAATGACAACCTGCAGGGTTTACCCCCAAACCCAAAACTTAAACATCATGCCTCTCATGTTCCGCACACGAACATAAATAACACCACCCAGGTCATAGAAGGTGACATCTCCTCTATCGACTGATTGCTCAACTCAGACCGAAATTCTCCCCTCCCTCTGACTCCTTACCAAAATACTCTGAAAGGCTCTCGACCTCCCTCTCAAGGGACGCCTCTTCGAACTCAATCATGGCCCACAGGCCTAAAACCCATAGCGTCCAATCTCTACCTCATCAATCGTGACCGGATAACTAGAGAACCACAAGCATCATTCACTACGAACCATGGTACTCATCCCATGACATCTCTTCTCAATATGCTCCGATGTATGGTACCCAAACCATAACATCACTCCTCCATCTGCTCCGATATATGGTACTCGAACCATAACATCATTCCTTCATCCGCTCCGATTTATGGTACTCGAACCATAAGTTCACTCCTCGATCCGCTCCGATGTATGGTATTCGAACCATAACATCACTTCTCAATCCGCTCCGATGTATGGTACTCGAACCATAACATCACTCCTCAATCCGCTCCGATGTATGGTACTCGAACCATAACATCACTCCTCAATCCGCTCCGATGTATGGTACTCGAACCATAACATCACTCCCCAATCTGCTCCGATGTATGGTACTCGAACCATAACATCGCTCCTCAATCTGCTCCGATGTATGGTACTCGAACCATAACCTCACTCCTCAATACGCTTCGATGTATGGTACTCGAACCATAACGTACATCACTCCTCAATCTGCTCCGATGTATGGTACTCGAACCATAACATCACTCCTCAATACGATTCGATGTATGGTACTCGAACCGTAACATCACTCCTCAATACGCTTCGATGTATGGTACTCGAACCCTAACATCACTCCTCCATCTGCTCATTAGAACCTTCAGAATACTCCCTGTATCAAGTATGGGTCCTCTGCTTTCAGTAGTACGGGCCCATACTACCTGCCACATCTACCCATACTTTCCACACGAACTATCCCGGAGCTCCTAAGTAGCTGCTCGACCTTCTCATTCACCAATTCCGTCGCGCGCTCGCTCCCCAGCGAAATTCTCTACTCTGCCAGCGCACTCATCTGGCTAAGGTCACTCCCTAGGCTCTTCCTAGATTCCCACACTTCTCTGCCATCAGCTGCTGAAGAGCTCCTAATGATGCCAACCATCTACCTCCTGAATATCGTCATATTCGCTTGGTAGCTGACTCCCATCATCGAGAGTTCCACAAAGCACGAAGCAAGCAGCATTCGAGCATCGAAGAATATATATGACTCACTCTGGGTGATAACTCCGCTTGCTCTGTTCATCCTCGAAAGTACCACCGAACTCTGCAACTCCTCCCCTCGCGGGTTCTAACTATTCTTTCTCTAAGTACCACGGTACTTATCTAGGTATCTTCCCTAGATTACTCCTCTACTCAAATCCCCTAAAGGATTCCAACTAAATATTCTCACTTATCACATACTCAAAAGCACATCGCATATAACAGCAATTCCTAGGCTAAGGCATCACAAATCAGGCCACTCTAGTCCTAAGATATGGAATACCTAGCCTGTCTCTAGCATGCAATAATATCTCATAGAGTGCATCATAAATATCTCATAACACAAAAGTAAGGGTATTTTGGGAAATCACCGTTCGGGCTCTGGCTGATTGTACACACTGGTCTTTCTCGCTTTCTCTTTGAACTCTTATTCACTTTAGAAAATTACTTCTTTGAAAACTTTTCTTACTTCCTCAGTTTGAGTCCAGATTTACCCGAAGGCGCATCCAAATCCCTCAGACCAAGGCTCTGATACCAACTTGTAACACCGAAAATTTCAAAACAATTTTTCATTTAAAAATAATCGTTTAATTCTTAAAAACACTTTGCTTAAAATCTCATTCATAATCGAATTACAAAACATAATTCCATTTTCACTTGCATAATAAACCAGGATCCTCAAAACATGTCTCTTTCTCTGGTGTGTACAATCGAGCCGGTGCCGTCCCGTGATCCTGAGAGAAACCTGAAACACATAACACAAAACACTGTAAGCACGAAGCTTAGTGAGTTCCCCAAAATACCACACATAACACATGTTAGCCACTCGAGGCTATAACTCTGTGGGTCCGTGGACCCTACTCTGTGAACCTTCCGGTTCTAACTCTGTGAACCTTGCGGTTCTAACTCTGGGAACCTTCCGGTTCTAACTCTGTAAACATGCACAACATAAATCACATAGAAATAATGCAGTACAACACGTAACATACACAACATACAAATAATCTGTGACATAACTCTGGTTACCTACTCAAGGTAAAGTCAGTGAGAAGACTCACCTGGAAATTAGAAAGCAATTATCTGCACATGCGAACCTCGGACTTGCCACCGCCTAACACATAAGGCAAATATCTCTAATTAGTACTCGAAGTCCCAACTCTAATTAACCGGCGAATACTCTTTCCCTCTCTAGTCAGGTAATGGGTAAAAGACCATTTTACACCTCCCTGCCCTCTATTACCTCTGTTGACCAAAACTCCCAAAGTCAACATAAGACAACTCAAGTCAACGGTCAACACTGACCAGACTCGGCGAGTACACAAGAGTGACTCAGCGAGTCCATGCGGGTTCTCTAAATCCATTTTAAACCTCTTAGACACGACAAGTTCCCTCTCCACTCGTCGAGTTACTCGGCAACGAAACGCGGGGCAACCCCGACTCGACTCGTCGAGTTTGCCTATGGACTCGGCGAGTTGCTCCCATGACAACCCTCATCTGACCTTCTGAGGTCAGATCTGCTTCACCAAACCATAGATCTAACTCCCTCAAAGCCAATAACCACGAAAAGGTCGAACCTTGGGCACTCATGCAAGGTTCTACAAGCTCATTTGGGTGAAACCCTCCATTACATAACAACCCTAGCTCAAAACTCCAAATAGAATGCATAAAGCAGGATGGAAGGGACTCTCTGGACCTCTTTGGGTCCAGATCTATGGCTTCACACTCAATGGGACACTATACTCCACAAATCAAGCCATAAAAGAATCTAGAAAACCCTAAAATCACCAATCTTACCCAAAACAGAAAAGGGAGAACGATTTGATACCTCAATGGTGAAGATTCAAGCTCAGAAGCTCTGAATCGACACCCCCCTTGACCTCCCTTTGCTGGAAATGACTACTCCATTGCACAACCACCTCAAGAATGCTCCAAAATGGCTCTTCTTCACTCTCTCAGCTCTCTGGTTCGATAGGAGTCTCTCAAAGGTGTAGGTGGCCGCCACTGAAGGCCATAAGGGCCTTTAAATAGGTCCCAAACCCGGATAATTAGGATTTTCCTTGACAACGCCGACTCGGCGAGTCCAAATACCCGACTCGTAGAGTCCCTTCATTAAACTAGTCCCCAAAACGCGATCCTACTCGACGAGTTGAGGCGTCAACTCGCCGAGTCTCCTCATTCCCCAATATAAAATACTCAAATTCCCATATCTGGATATCTGGATGTTACAATGCCTTTGCAAAACACGGCCGTGTAATGAAGATAGATTCCAGATTTTTGGCATTACACGGCCATGTAACATTACTCTTGCCATTACATGGGCCGTGTAACAAGGCCTATACAAAAAAAAAACGAGTTTTCTTTAAGAATGTGCAGCTCCTTCTTTTCCTCATTCTAGTCGTGACTTCCCTCTTACTACCCTTCATCGCACACGACCGAACACACACACATACACCTAAAATCTTCGATTTTTCATGGATTTAAGCAAGCAAGGTATGATTTTTCATTCCCCTTTCTTATTCCTTACACTCAAGAACCTTCAAAACACCATTTTAATGGTGATTTTCGGATTTTTGGAAGAACCCTAGAAATTGGGGTCCGAAAATTTTCTTTTAATTTCTTCAAATTATTTGTAGGATAAGCTTGTGGAAGCATTTTGGAAGAGATTACAAGTGATTTAAAGCACCAATTTCGTGTTTCAAGCTCTAAATCGGGTATTCTCCTTCTAATTCTTTGACTTTACATTGTTAGTCAAAAAACTTTAATTTTTGTGCTTAAACTGTCAAATTGAGTGTTAATTGTGTGTTGGTCATTTAAAGTGGTTGTGCATTATGCTTAAGAGTCAAATTTTTGTGCTTAAATTGTTCTCTCATGGCTTCATCATCTCGTGGGGGTGGTAAAAAGGGTAATTCCAAGCGTTCTAGAGTCGTTGACTCTAGTGTTAGTCAACGTGACCCAAACCCTCCACACCAAAATTCGGGTGCATTGGCATTCTTAGACTCTCAACAAGAAACTTGGTATCATAATTTTCTTAGTCATGGGCGAGCAGCACCGAAATTCGCGGACATGCCAACCCTTGAGTCCCTTCATATACATGACCAAGTCCGTGTTTTGTTCAGAAATATTGGATGGGAAGGTTTGTTATCATTTAATGATGTTGGGTATGTCCAGCCTACTCTTGAATTTCTGTCATCTGCTTCCTTCAATCATCGAACCGAGTATCTCTCATTCCGTGCTTTTAGCCATAATTATCAGTTGCATAAAATTCAATTATGTGAACTCATTGGTGCTCCAATTTCTAACACTTACAGCCCATTTCACATATTTAATTTTCCATTTCAAGAAGATGCTAAAGCTTTTTGGGGGAGAATTTCAGGATTGACATACTTTCCAAGTGCTGCCAAAGCATCAAGTATCATTCATCCTGTTCTTAAGGCCACTCAGCACATCCTTGCCTCTATTGTATTTCCACAAACTGAGATAAGCAAGGTTTGCCAAAAAGAAATAGAGCTTATGTGGTGTATGATCCACAACCTAAATCAACTTCGTGATTTTGGATTATGGATTATTTTCAAATTATTGAAAATATCCCGCAGCACCAGTGGTAGGTTACTTTGTGGGGGTATGATCACAATTATCCTTAAACACCCCGCTCTTGCCATTCGCTTTCCACCCGGTCTTGATGTCATTAAAGGAGAAACTTGCCTTACGACAAACATCTTGCAAAACATGCATTTGTTCCATGAAGTTTATGAGCGGGGTCCATTTATTGGGTTGTCGATAGCCGTGATTTATCTCAGCATCGATCATCACAATGATGAACTTCTTCGATTGTCAAATCCCATTCACAACACAGTGTGGCACCTTAGGTCCAATTTAGGTGTTCCGATGCCCGAGCCTAATCCTGATTCTGATGAGGATGAACCCATTCCTAATGCAACCATACATGATGCTGTTGCTCCAGTGCAACAAGAGCCTGCCATGCATCCCCATCATGACATGTATATGCAAGAATTTCATAGGTTGCATGAAGACAATCGGCGTTTGCATCATGACTATTCTGGACTTTATGATAGTGTTTGTGAGATAAATAATGAGATGGTGGAGTTTATGGAAGAGTTTTATACCTTTAGAGACAATCAACAAGCACGCAACCAACATGTGGAATCCTTTGTGACCGACATGCATAGGGTACTTTGTTTAGGCGGTCAACCTACACGACCACCTTATTACCCTCAATATCTACATTACCCCCACCGTACAATCCACAATTTCCACATCAATATCCTCCTTCATTCCCACCTCAAGATCCTCCTCAATAATTTTTCCCGCTCTCTTCCCAAGCATCGAGGACGATGCACATTTTTAAGCTTGGGGAGGAGTGTATTATGCATATTCATTAAAAAAATTGCATATTCATTCATCGCATTAATAAAAATAAAAATAAAAATACAAAAATATTTTTCTTTTTCATTTAGTTTTTTTAAGATCATTTCATGAATTTTTATTTCCTCTTTCTTCTCATCCTTAGAATGCCTTTAACTTTTTATCACAATACACGGTCAAGTTCAAAGTTTTGTCTGCTTATACCCCCTATACATGTGGTGTCACTAATTTGTGAAACTTTAGAGCTATTGAGAACACACTTATTTGCTATTCACTTAGTGGCGGTGCATTGAAGTGTTTTATGACAAGCAACTCCTCTTAAATAATTCGGTCACAACAGGTGATAATCAAATGTAGGGCGCTTTTAAATACCCGTGAGTACGTTATTGTGTGAATCAGCAAGGCATAAGGAAGCGTAAAAGTTCATTCGGTTGTCTAGTTTCGTTTTTAGTTTATTTTGTTAATCATTTGTATATATGCTTGTTTTATTTTGTTTTGTTTTGTAATATTTAGTTTAGATTAATTGACTTTTTGTTGGATTATACATGATCTTCGCTTGGTTCAAAAAAAAATTAAAAAATTAAAAATAATAATAATAAATAAATAGGATTTATGCAGCTTTTTCAACCTTAGTCTTTATGCATTTTAAAGTCAAATCAATGTCCAAAGAATAGTTGTTAAAGTTGTTTATTATTTTCATTCTAGTTTTCTAGTTGTAAATATTATAAGTTTATTGTTATTTTAAACCAATTTGTTTTCCAAAGTCAAAACTGTGAGATCATCAAAATGGCGGATTTCAAAGTCAAATCTCCATAAGTGTTTGTCATTTATAAAAGAGTTCTTCAAAAGTCAATTTATCAAGTTTTTTTTTTTCAAGTTAAAAAAAATTTAGTTTATGTTTTGTTCTTTTGTAATATTTAAGTTGAGTCTTTGTACATATACATGCTGCTTTCTAGTATTTAAAAAAAAGAACCGAACCAAGCCTGTCCAGATTTTTCATGATGATATTTTCACAGGAAATTCGTTTGTGTTTGTTTTTGTTGGCTTGTTTAGTATTAGAATTTTATTTTGAAGCCAACAATTATGATTATATGGTTCTATTTTGTATATTTGTTGTTGTATATTTCTTTTGCGCTCCTGATATGGTTATGGATTTATCTCCTATTATGGATTACCGAGAGTTGACACGGATTTTGGAAGAAGATATGAAGATTGTGCAACCGCAAGCTATTGAAGAGCATGGAGAGAAAACTAAGAAGAATGGGATATGCCTTACTGACGCCGAGTGCCCTCCACCTTAAATAATGAGTGTAGATTATTTGATAGGAGTGAGTTCACACATCTTGTGAAATGAGTGCATACACGAGTTGAGTGCTTCAGTGAGCACGCCCTATAGATTGAGATGCACGTGCCTTGACAGTAAAAGTTACTAGGAGATTCCTTATACTATGGTTCTACGCAATTAAACCAAGTGGTTGGCAAATCTTTGTGTTCCAAGTCTTCTACTGTCCGGATTTGGAATGCAGTACATTCGTATGTGTTTGGGGTATAGGTTGACAACTCTGTAATCATGATTATGTTGCCGGGATAAATAACTTGAGGCATTCTTTCTTTTTATTTCTATGTTTGCATTTTTTTTCATTTGCATTTGCATTCATCTCTTCCCATGTTAATTTTTGTTTTGTTTTCTTGAGGACAAGAAAAGGTTCAAGCTTGGGGAGATTTGTTAGGTGCATAAATTGCACTTTTTCATAAGCTAATTTCATGTTTATTTATAACATTGCATTGCATTTTTAGTGTAATATTCATTCATTTTGCATTTAAAGACATCGAGGATCTATCGATATTTCACCATTTTTTGTCGATGTTACAGGGTGATTTGAAGATTGGAGCATGCTTAGGATGGTCAAGGGAAGCTCTTGGTGAAATTTCAGAACTTTCAGAGCTAAATTCAAGAAATGAAGAAATCAAGAATTGACTTTTATGAACTACATTACACGGCCTGCGCTTTGGAAAGACATACGTTACGCGGTCGCTCTTTGGAAGTATTTTAGCACATCAGATTCATTAGACGGCCGTGTAATGGAAAGGCATACGTTACACGGGCCGTGTAACGTGATCTAATCAAAGTTTGAATTCTTAACTTCCGATTTATCATGTTCTTCTGGCATATTAAAACATAACTTCTACAAGAGACTTCAAGGGGATGATTTTGGTGTATCATTTCATCATCTAGCATCTTGGAAACACTTTATTTTACATATACTATAAGTTAATTTGAAGATCAAACTAGTTGAATTTTTAGTTTAACTTACATGTGTGGCTGATTTCTTTATCATTTCTGATTTTGGATTCCTAAGTGTTTGTTGTTAAGTTGTAATTTGAACTTGACTTTATGTTTATTATCTAGTAATCTTTGATTTTGACTTAATTACATGTTTGACTGGTTCTCTTTGCACTTGATCAATGAATTAGGGTTCTTATCAATCTAGCTAATCAAATTGTGAAAATCGTATAAGTTTTATGATTTGATGTTAGTAACATGCACTTGATTGGTTGTAATTAGATCAAAATCAGTGTAATCAAAGATTAAATGTTCATATCCCAAGCTTATGAGGAATATTGAACATTGTTGGTAATTGTTACAAGAACTTAATGTCATTTAATGATTTGATCCAAGAGCTTGTTTGAATTGAATCAATTAAATGAAGTTTTATCATGTTTTGAATAAAACACTTTTGTCAACTTGGGTATTAGGTTTGTTAATATCTAAATTACCAACCTAGATTGAACATGAATCACAGTCATATTACATCCTACAACATAATGCATGTATAGGAATCCGAATCGGAAATGTATTTCTTTTATTGATTTTTAGTATTAATCTTGTTTATTTATGAGATTTAATTCGAGTTCAAACATAATCCCCCATTTTAATATTGTTTGTATGATGTGTGAGAATATGGCTAAATAAGAAGTCTCGTATTCCTGTGGACTGACCCTGCTTACTCTATACTATCTCTAGTGTATGAAGTAGCAGTGAATTGAGTTTTGTTATTATTATTTTATCCCATTATTTGTTGGTTTGACAAAAAAACACCCAATATGAGATTTAGCCCAAAATGCCTACAACGAGATTACGCGGGGGTACCTCCCTTGGTACGCTCAGCATACACACGAATCCTGATCGGGGACACTTGATCACTACGTAGGGCATACTAGGATTACGCGGGGCATACATACGGTCTTGCTTTTCCCACTCTCTTGGTCTTAAGACGTTAAGACCATAACTATACTCTCAGATCTGGACTCCCTAAAGGCTCATACTCCATAAAGTTCGTGACTTAAGCCTTTGCAAGGCTGATAAAGTCCCAAACCCAAATACACTCACTCTTTACTCCCAAAAATGCTCATATCTCATGCATGGGGTGGTTTTAACGTCCAAGACCTCATTTTTATGAATCCCCTCCCATAGAAACACTTAAAGGGACATATATAAGGCTCTGGAGTTCAATAACTCATAAAGCTTCAAGCTTTGGGACCAAAAACCCTAAAATGGACCATAATATGCTCAAATAAAAAAGGATGAGAAAGCTTTGAGCTTTATACCTTCAAATGATGCTCTAACCACAGAACAACTCAGATCCGAATCCTGTACTCCAACTTTATTCTCTTTAATTCTCCTTTTTCACTCAAAGGATACCACGAGAACACTTTGAAGCTCACAAATGGACACTTAAGCTAAAGGAACGAAAATTAGGGTTTTGAGAGGGTTGAGGTCTGGAAATGGTGGCCAGAAATGAGGCCATCGTGTTCCTTAAATAGGGACATACCCCTCAATTAAGGTTTTCACCCTGAGCCTAGTATGCGCAGCATACTAGGTGGCTCTGCGTCCAAATGACGCACATGAGTATGCTGAGCGTACACATGCGTACGCCCCGCGTACTTAGCTGCCACCTTTTCTCAAATAAGGGACCAAACTTGCCAAAACTTCAAGCTGTCATAGCTTCTTCATTATGAGCCCGTTTCCAACGAATTCCCACATCCACGGGAAGATGGCGAGAAGCCATATGCTTCTAGTAACTCGTCGCAGCCTCAAGGCTTTTCTTATGCCCGGGTTGCAGCCCACGAACCCTAAATCACAATCGATCATAAACAGGATGTTACAATTCTCCCCCACTTAAACTTGATTTCGCCCTCGAAATCGCTCCTTATCATTACTCAGATCCAATCAACTAGCCCGAGAAGCACAACCAAATATTCGTAACATAAACGATCTCCCCAAGACAACTGAAGCTAATCAGAGCCCTTCAACTCGAAGAAGAATGAACCCTTCGTCGTTGTAGAACCAACTCTGCCTCTCCAAAACTTGGAATCTGAAATGGTATTTTTCCCCAACTAACCGCCCATGCGGTATGTGCCCAGGTCATTCTCTCTCGAATAACAGACTTGATAACGCTCCTCCAACTCTGATTACTTTTTTGCGACTGATGGAACAAGTCGTTGACCATAATTAGCTACTGAACTCTCATGCCAGACATACCAGTCGACTCCGACCGAACCCAAAGAAACGGGGGTCATCTCGCACCAATGACCAACCTCCGATACTGCTATCAGAACCCATCTAAAGAGTGAACCTTAATACTCTGTCCTCAACAATAAATGAAGAACTATCAATCCACATGAAACCGAAAATCTACACTAGGTCCGACCTCCCGTCAGACAGAATCATTTCACTGCCGACCCCAGGATGATTCAGCTTCGGCCCAAAAATCAATGTCCATGCCTGATCGAACTATCCACTGATATTCGGAAACATAACTCCCACTGCCTCTCGATGCTTGACACCAAATCTGAATACAAGATCGACTCCCGATCCAACAGTTGAATTTCCAAGACTAACCTAGCCCATTCGGCAATACGACTTCACAGTAGTCCTGTCCTACCGAGCTAACTCATCCAATCACACTAAACTCCACAATCACGAAGTCGCTTTATCCTGAGCAATTACTACAACCAATTTGAAATCGCACCCCACACACGACCTCGGTCACCTCTACTTATTACCTCATGCGCGTCATGATCCTCCTCAAACCAATGAACATGTTCACTTAAGTCTAAAAAATCAAATGGGAAACACATCCCTCTCAGAATGAAATCCACCCGAAATCCAAACCTGCTCGTCCTCCACACAGATAAAGCCAAACTCACCCACCAGAGTCTGGTCCGACACAGAGTTGGAACCACTTGTCCCAACCTAGTACTCAACTCATGACCCATGTTCCACAAATATACGCATGCATTACACCTTGATCCTTCCGATTTGTGACAACCCTCTCTAACTCAAAATACAATGTTTTCTGACCATTTTTGAGACCCCAATCTCGCCCCTGGTTCGTCCACCAGTTTCCCACAGACTCATTTGGCAAGGCAACCCAGGCCTAAGAGCCCCTCTACGTCACACCCAGACTAGTAAGCTTGCGGCTCCCTGTAGTTATACAATACTCTCTCACTAAATAACAAGTTCTACGGCTCCTAGTAGTCCTATGACTCTCTCTCCCATTCACCTCGTGAATGCTACGACTCCCCGTAGTCTTACAATACTCTCTCTCACACACACACACACTCTCTCTCTCTCTCTCTCACTGTCTCATGAATGCTACGGCTCTCCACAGTCTTACGATACTCTCTCTTTGACTCACGTATGCTACGACTCTCCGCAGTCACACGATACTCTCTCTCTGACTCACGTATGCTACGACTCTCTGCAGACATATCAAACATACCACACTGCAGACTGGCTCGCTAGATGTACCATTTCCGACTCATGGAATGTACTACACAACACTCGATGATCTTCCAGATAGTGACCACATATATCTAAGTATCATGTATCTCAAATTAAAACCTCGGAATCTTACCAATGTGACTGTCTCTAGTTATCCGGAAATCCCATATCGGTACACCGCCGGATATCCCAACTGTACCGAATTAGTCACGACTCTCAATCTGGAAATAATGCACTATCACACACTTCGTCTCTGATTCCCCAACCAACATTCCATCGTGAAAATTATCATAGGATCAAGAGGCCTTTCTCTCATAATCGATACACAACGTAGACAATGAGGGCTGCCACCCGGTATATTCCTCTTGATTACCTAGAACTGCTGCAAAAATGTGCCTTGCTATACTCATCTAAGGCATATCCTTGTCCTCATCCATCTCAGTCCCCTCTGGTGACTCTCTCACGATATATGAATACCTCGTAGCAGACATACCACACATACTCTGGTGAAAATATCTCAACTAAATGCTACCCTACAGGGTTTACCTCCAAACTCTGAAACCGGAAACTTGTTATCTCCTTCGCTCCACACTGGAAACGAAAATAGTGTAATTCTCGTCACAAAAAGTGACATCCCAACCATCGAACGATCACTCAATCCAGATCACAATCCTCCACAACGTAACATCTCCACTTTTCCTCAAGTCCTGCGACTCCAACTGGCAGCTCACCAGTCAAAATCCTCAGGATCTAAACTCAATTTTCCTCGCAAGGTAGTCTCTATCGAAGCTCAACTGACTTGTACCTCTGGCCCCACAGTTTACCATATCCATTCTCAGTCTGAACACCCATCGTCGGATAACTGGTAAAGATGGAAACACACTCTGCTACGAATCATTGTACCCAGACCATGTTATCTCCCCTCAACCTGCTATTTAGAACCTCTGGAATTCTCCGTATTTCGAGTATGGGTCCTCTGCTTTCGGTAGTACGGGCCCTGTAATGACCATAAAATTTCAACCAATTTGAACTTTTCCAAAAGCAAATCATATTCATTAAGTTATTACAAAAAGGTTTTCAATTCATTTATTATCAGAGTATCCTAGAAACATCAACATAAAACTGAGGAGCGGTACGATCACGCCTTCTCCTTGCCGCGATCTCCTGAAGCACCTGAAACAATACACTAAAACTGTAAGCCCAAAAGCTTAGTGAGTTACCCGCAAAATACCAACCACAATACCATACACATATCATATCATATCATATCATAAGCAGAACAACCATGCATATCGATTCTACAGTGTGACTGGTCTGCCTGCACCAGGCCTTCAGTCCACCCCGTCCACACTCTCTCCGAGTCTACAGTGTGATTGGTCCGCCCGCACCGGGCCTTCAGTCCACCTGGTCGACTCTCCGAGCCTCAGCACGTCTGGTTCGCCCTCTTGGGGCCTTCAGCCTATCCGGACCGCTCGTCGGGCCTTTGGTCTAACCGGTCTTCCCTGGGTATGTTGGCCTACAGCACAAAGCAGGACCCGCCTCAACCCAAACCCAGTCCAAACAACCATGTGCACATAAACATATAATCATATAACAATTCACATATAATCAAACCGATCTAGCAGATCACATATCATAGCAACATCCTAACCAGGATACCGACCTAACCGGTCACTAATATAGCATCATCCTATATACCAAGATACCGACCTTAACCAGGTCTATAACAGACACCATCCTAGTAACCAGGATACAAACATAGCAAGCAATAACATATCAAATAGATACCCGTATTTCAATACGATAAAGGGCCGACCATGGTGCCTTAGACCCTGTCGATATAGTGAGGATAACTCACTTGCAACTGCCGACTGAAGAATAAGATCACGCTGCTCCGACCACCGATACGAACTCCACCATTGAACATTACCAAATAACCAAATCCAATAAATACCAATAGTTACCAAAATACCCCTGGAAGTCAAATGGTCAACCATTGGTCAAAGTCAAAGTCCTCAGTCAAAGTCAACCTTCCTGGTTGACCCTACTCGCCGAGTCAACACGTTGAATCATCGAGTCCTTATACTCAGAAACTCCCAATCACGACTCAACTCGCCGAGTCACCCCAAGACTCGTCGAGTCCAACAATCTTCGAGTCCCATCCTACTCAACTCACCGAGATACGACTTAACCAGAAAAGGCTAGGGTTCCACGACCAGACTCGCCGAGTCCAAGGCAATCTTCAACAGACTCGCCGAGTTGTTCTACCAACTCACCGATTCCTAACATGACATCTTCATTCTGACGATTACAGGCCATTTCATTGCTTCCAATACGTAGATTTGGACTACTAGGGCCAGATTCACACGTAAAGTTTCCAACTTTACGTGCATGCAAGGCTCAACAAGCTCCAATAAGCTAAAAATGAAGGTTTAAGGCAAGGACACTCTCAATCAAGCCCCAAAGCTATCACTTTCCAGATTCTACAATCAAGACAAGTCTAGATCCGAAGTAGCAACCTCAGATTTGGATCCAATACACGAAAAGGACTCTTAATATGACAATTTGGCCCTAAAACTTCATCCATGAGCAATCTATTTGAAACAAGGTCACGGTAACAGGTTGTTACCTTAAACTTGATGCCAGGAAGCAGGGAAAACATATCTACTTCGTTCCTCTATGATCCCACCAACTTATACTTCAAGTATCCTTCTTCTCTAAGCCCCAAAGCATACATAATTCCTTCTCTCTCACAATTTAGGGTTGAAATCGATGGGGGAAATCTCCTAGACGTCAAGGGGTGCTAAAGAGGTTGGGGTGAAGGCTTAAGGTTCTTTAAATAGGGTGCAAATCCTAGAAATTAGGGTTTCTTATTCCAGCACCGAATCTTCGAGTCCAGTCGCCGATTCGGCGAGTCGGGTCACTTAACATGTGCCCGACACACGCTTCGACTCGACGAGTTGAAACTCCTACTCGTCGAGTCCTTCTTTTCCAAACTTACACTTTACCCCCCTGAACTCTTGATTCTGACTTGGGATGTTACAATTATGCCCCACTTAATTTAGGCTTCGTCCTCGAAGCCAGCTGCAGCACACAATTCCAGATACTACTCCCACAACGCGTCTCCTGGTATCAACTTACCCAGGTTCCTCCAAATACTGCTATCAAACCCCTATAAAGTCCAACTCTTTCTCACAGAGTCACAACAACTGCTTCAAGCCGGCCACCGACTTCTTTCTCTGATAGCAACACTTATCAACCAATGATCACCCGATGATACTTCCATCATTCCAAATCACATAATAACTTGTCTCTTACAAAGTAGATATCACCCTGAACCACCGGGTCCTGACCCAGTACCAATTGCTATCCCTTTCCTCGCTTGTCATAACTTTATCGAATTTACTGTTGGGACTTATCCCGCTTCCTTTCCGAATCCAACTCTTTTCTTTCGTGCTGACAGGATGACACATCCTTCAGCTCCTAAGCAACTCCCATGAGCTCTCCTCTGCAATCACATACACATGCTGAACCTGCTCTAACATCCTCGGACTGGAAAAACCCGACACACTGACGATACCTCTAGACATCCCTAGGATGAATTACCACTACATACAGAACCCATGATAACACCCATACCTGGATGCCAAGGACCCACCCTTGCATCTCCTCTAAACTCCTCTGGTTCTACACCACCAGAATTCCTTTCGCGACCTCAACGGACACCCAACCCAGATGTACCTCCAAGCACTGGCACAATTACCATGCTCACTAACCATAATAGAAATACTTTCAATCATCCATTTTCACTACTGCTTTCATTTCCGTGAACCAACACTCCCTCTCGGAGCTACATACCCTACCCTTTCCTTATCCAAGGAAATCTACTTGCCAACCATGCCACTTTAGACAATTGGCATGGTGCTCATACCCCATTCTACACTATCCCTTGTAGAGTAACCGCTACTCCATGCATCACACATGCTCTGAATCTGCTCACAAGGACTCTCGGGTCCATGCACTGCCTTCCACTAACATGATCAATACCGGGGCCAGACCCACTGCTTGCTACTTCATAGCAGCATACTCAAATCACTTTCCGCATACAGATCTATCAACACTTACAGAGTCTTCAACATGACTGGACCGCCTTACCAGGCCTTCAGCCAATCTGGACCACTCTCAGAACCTTCAGCATGTCTGGACCGTTCTCCGAGCCTTCGGCCTGACTGGTACGCCCACCGGCCTTCAGCTTCCCCAGATCGCTCAAACTATCATACATCATCCCGAACTATTCCTCCTGGGAATCTCTCCCATACATACTGTTCTAGCCCTCTAGGGGTTTCGAACTCTAACTCCATTCCATATACTCAGATTCCGGCCTAATCCTAGGCCTCACAACAACCAATCACCCTTTCCGAAATCCTTGGTCTGTACTCCGCCCCATCGGCCTGTCACTTACTCATACCAGCCCACACTCTTTGCTGACTGAAACACTGTTGGATCCCAAAAAGCTAATCAAAATCTAACGCTTATCGATCCTCCTAAGAATTTTCCAATCTCCCCCACTTAGAGCACTGACTTCCAACCACCAGTGGCTCATCCGACATAAATCAGTCATCCCTACTCAATATACTCCTCTTATCCATGAACTGATTTCCTTTGCAACGAGCGACCTTCACAAAATCACTCCTCCGACATTGTACATCTCGAACTCTAAAGGAGTTCGACTCTCCGCTGAACACTTCTCAAATCGCAATTGCTATATCCAGCAACAAGACCATACAACCAAATTCTGACCATCAATCCCTTGGATGCTAACCACTTACAACTCCTGACTACTATCACTTTCAACCAAACCATGAAACATGCAGAACGACGAATAAAATACAACACCACAAAATAACAAGATAACCAGACAACAGCGAAACAAAAACATACCCGCAACCGTATTCGACGATACAAACATGATACTTTTGACAAATTTACAAATAAAGATTTATTACAATAATAGTCGTTGAAGTTGTTTATATAAATATAAAAAAAATCATAATATATTCTTATATTTTTTTGCCAAATTTTGTAAAACATTATTTAATACAATATCGTTAATTTCTTGAGATATTTATGGTACGTTGTTAATGGATTTAATTGAATCGAAATTTATTTCCATCCATTTATGTATCAAAAATTCTTTAATCACTAATTATAATGTTTTGTTATAACTTTGCAACCAAAATTGTTGGTTTTTATCAAATATATACGTTAATTCATACAATTTTTATTTTTATTTTTTATACAATAATACATAAAAATTGATTTAGATTCGTTAATTATTTATAACAAAGTCATAGAAATATTAAAAAATCACTTTGAAGTTTAAAAATATCAGTTTATTTAGATTTCAGTTTATTTTAATAGCATGCAGATGTTAAAAAAAAACAGTCTTTTTTTTTTTCAGACTGCAGACGTTTGGTCCACCACTTCTACTGACTACTGCAGAGGTCTACAGATGTGGTCCGCAAACTGCAGACATTTTGCCTCAGAAAAAACAAACAGCACCATAAAGGTTTAAAATTATCACTTCTTCTGGACTACGGTTAATGTCTTTAAATTTTCTTTAAAAAATTACAATACAATACAATATATATATATATATATATATATATATATATATATATATATATATATATATATATATCATACATATTTATAAAGCTAACATTTTTTCTTGAATCTCATGAATTTGAAACTCCCATGACTTTTCAATTTCTTTATAATAATAATTATAAATTGGTATTAGGTTAAATAAATATCAAATCTAAAGTGTATTCAAATATAAACTAAATTTCAATATTAAAATAATATCTTTAATTCTATTTATAAAATCATGTTTTTTAACTTTTAACATATTATACTTAATTTATTAGTTTTAATATATTGTTGGATGTAAACCATTATCATTTTAAAGGTATAATTTTTGAACAATTTGTATAAAATACTTAAATTATTAATTAAAATATAACATTATAGGATCAACTTAAATATAAATTTTATTTAACTTAAACAACTCAAAGATTATTTTATAAATAGTTAAAAGTGATAAATTGTAGTGTCTTTCTAATAATGATTGTAAGTTGGTTAAAAAGGTTAAATAAATATCAAACCTAAAGTGTAATAAAAAATAGACTAAATTTCAATTTTAAAATAATATATTTACTTCTATTTATACAGTCATGTCTTAAAATTTTAACATATTATACTTAATTTATTAGATTTAAAATGTTGTTGCGTGTAAACCATTATCAGTTTAAAACTATAATTTTTGAACAGTTTGGACAAACTACTTAAATTATTAATTTAAATATAACATTACAGTATCAACTTAAATAAAAATTTCAGTTCCACTAAAAAAACCAAGTAATATTTTGTAAATAGTTAAAAGTGATAAATGCAAAAACTAAATTGTAATATCAGTTTAACTAAAATATTTCCTAAATATATTTATATAATCGTTAAATTTTTTTTAAATAAGTAGCTTAAAATAACTTATAATAACAATAGTTAAAAATAACTCTATATAAATGATTATATTGTTGCCTTTAAAATAAAAAAATAATGTTTGATGTTTTAGATAATTATAATGATAGAAATTAAAACATTAAGCAAATAAATTTTAAAAAATTAGTTAAAAATAACAACTATAAATAATATTAAACCATATATAATATTTAATTTTATTGATGTGTAACTCGCGAGTAGCAGTCATTCAAACGATTGAGATTATAACGTTATAATAGATTTATATATTATCATATAATTCAAAATAATCAATATATTATATCAAATTAATATATGAGTTATTATATCAAATTTAACAACAACGTCAGTGTTATATTTGAAAAAATATATATTTGTAAAGACTTCAACTATATAGGTGTTTCTACGTATTACAATGTCAACTTAAATATAAATTTCAGTTCCATTTAAAAAAACAAAAGAATATTTTATAAATAGTTAAAAGTGATAAATTGTAGTGATAAAAGAAAAAACTAAATTTTAATCTCAATTTAACTAAAATATTTCTTAAATATA
Organism: Lactuca serriola; assembly: GCF_051521515.1. Taxonomy (NCBI): domain Eukaryota; kingdom Viridiplantae; phylum Streptophyta; class Magnoliopsida; order Asterales; family Asteraceae; genus Lactuca; species Lactuca serriola. The sequence continues at coordinate 275,437,486 of NC_136412.1, read as the reverse complement.
TTTTTATAATCGTTTAAAGTTTCCAAATAAGCAGCTTAAAATAACTTACAATAACAATAGTTAAAAACAACTCTATATAAATGATTATATTGTTAGCTTTAAAAAAAAACAATGTTTGATGTTTTAAATAATTATAATGATAGAATTTAAAACATTAAGCAAATAAATTTTAAAAAATTAATTAACAATAAAAACAACTATAAATAACATCAAATCATATATTATATTTAATTTTATTCATGTGTAACTCGCGGGTAGAAGTCATTCAAATTATTATATCAAATTTAACAACGTTATTGTTATATTTAAAAAATATATATTTGTAAAGACTTCAACTATATAAGTGTTTCTGCGCAACGCGCGGGCATTCGCCTAGTATATTTATTATGGAATCCGGAGTAATCCAAACACCATTGTCTTTAATTCCGCCAATAGCTTTCCTTGTCCGTTAATAATCTCATGAATAAAAACTTGTATTTTCATCCGTCTCAAATCCCCATTTTATTTTAGATTTTTGAACGGAATCTTTAATCTCTATTGTCTCAATCTCAATATGTTTTTTTTTGGGGATAATGACTTGAAAGGGTAACGAACTTTCGACTTTTGTCACATTTAGTCACTAAACTTTTTTTCGTTATCTATTTGCCATTGAACTATTGAAACTGTTCACATTTTACTCTTATGACCGGCTTTGGGTAAAATGTGAACAGTTTCAATAGTTCAATGACAAATAGATAACGAAAAAAAGTTTAGTGACTAAATATGAACAAAATCGAAAGTTCGTTTCCCTCTAAAAAGTTCAATGACTAAATGTGAACAAACCTCCTCTTGTATTATGTTTTAGCAAATTATTTATTTTTGTTAAATTGTAGCAATATTTGTTGATGAAGAAATCTATGAAATAAAAAAAAAACAAACAAAAAAACAAAACCCTGAAAATATATTTAAAAAAAACAAAAAACCAAAACCAAAATAAAAAACCACTGGTTTGACATTTTCCAAAATAAAAAATCAAAATTTCCAATCTGATTTTGGTTTTACAAAAAAATGAACCATTCTCACTTATGTGAATTATGACCATTGGTTTGGCATGTGAAATTTGTGACATCCCATGAATATGTAGTTACAACATCGTTTGAATTCGTAATTCATAGGAAGGGGTTAGAGTATCATCGAATGAATACGTAGTTACAACATCGTCTGAACTCGTAATTCATCACCTACAGGTTATGGGCCTGCTGGTGTTTCCACTGGATTGTCTAGAATAGTCCGTGGTCGCCATCTATACTCTGGTAGATGACTACATCGCCACATTGCTGGTTAAGGTTATGGTATCTCATTTCATCCTACATCACATATTCATCGTCATCTATTTACCTAATTATCACCACCTTTCTATCATCACCTATATCTCATCATTTTATTTCATCACACACCAACTATTTCATCTATCCATGTTTCATCCGCAATATATTTGTAGATATAAAATAAATATACCGTTTAAATCTTTTAAAACATGTATAAAATCGTTCATCCAACATAGACAGCAAGTATTCAAATAATATGCACACATAGCACGTAATTTATATAAAATACTTCATATCTATGTGTAAGATGAAAGTAACTATATATACCATAAAAATCCCATAAATGCTTCCTAACTTCGAATCCCAAGGTTTACTCTACTAAAGCTTCATATTCTCAGCTCTCTGAACCTAGAAGGGTCCAGATCTATCACACCAAAAAGCTCAAGATAGCTCTTCCTCTCACTCTACACACTCAGGCTCGCTAGGGTTCTCACTTATGGGAATGGTAGTCGCAATTGAAGGCCATAAGTGCCTTTAAATATGGCTCGGGCCCAAAGATTTAGGGTTTCTGCCAACAGTGCGGATTCGTCGAGTCGCCTCACCGACTCGTCGAGTCCATTCATTAATCCGAGTCATCAGTCGCGACCTTACTCGACGAGTTGAGGCGTCAACTCGTCGAGTCTCTCTTCTTAACTCAAAAGAAAAATACTTAAATGATGATACCTGGAAATTCGGATGTTATATTTTGTTTTTTTATTTCATAGATTTCTTCATCAACAAATGTTGCTACAATTAAACAAAAATAAATAATTTTGCTAAAACATAATACAATAGGAAGTTTGTTCACATTTAGTCATTGAACTTTTTAGAGGGAAACGAACTTTCGATTTTGTTCACATTTAGTCACTAAACTTTTTTTCGTTATTTATTTGCCACTAAACTATTGAAACTATTCACATTTTACCCTTATGACCGGTAACAGCCGGTCATAAGGGTAAAATGTGAACAGTTTCAATAGTTCAATGACAAATAGATAACGAAAAAAAGTTTAGTGACTAAATGTGACAAAAGTCGAAAGTTCGTTACCCTTTCAAGTCATTATCTTTTTTTTTTTTTTGAAGCATTTCCCTTCTTTGCTCCCTACAATGCCGAGAACCATGCAATCTGATTTCGATCTCATTCTCAATTTTATTTTATTTTGACATAAAATTAATTAAAGATATCTTTATTTTATATAATAATTATTCAAATGAAAAACTTTATTTGTTTTCTTGTTTTCACATGTTCTAGAAAAAGAATGGTCCTTAATAGTTTAAAAAGCACACGGCATCAGAAAGCTGGATTTAACAAAGCAAAAGATGATCTCAAAATATTATCGATTTCGACAAAACAATTATACATGATAAAGATACAACACAATAGTATATATTTTTATTTATGTTTATGGTTAATAATAGCTTCACTTTATTTAGTTAAAAACATTTTACTTATTAATTTCATTTAGTTAATATCTAATTCTTCTGATAAACACAATTTAAAATTGTTATTTGTCCTTCTATTAAATGAGCTATTGTACAATGACATCTTTTTCCATCTCTATTTTTATGTATTTTCATTTAAAATTTTCCAATATATAAGAAAAGATAGAAATTAATTTTTTTTATTATATTTGACTATCAATTATTAATTTTTTTTAAACTTCAAATCCTCTGATGTTAAGCAACATCTTTATTTGTTTAGATGTTTTTTTAACAATTATCTCCTTATATCATGTATAATTGTTATTGTCATATTTAATATATAAAAATTAGTTTTGTCACATAACACTTTTATGGTTACCAAAGGGTTTCTAGTCCAACGGTATTCGGTGTTGCCCTTCATCTTTGATGTTGAGGGTTCAAGTCCCGTCGTAGACATAGATTGATTTAAGGAGTAATTTAGGAGTAGGTTAGATTTGCAGTTCAAAAAAAACGCACATTTTTATGGTTTTCTCATTAATCATACATTAAATAATATTATTTAAATTTAATAATCATGTCCCATATTACTTATATATAACGATCGTAAACTTAGCAATATACATCAATTATTAAATCGTTAAGGATAGGGTATGGGTAGGTGTAGGATAGGTGGTGATTGACGGGAAGGTTAGGATGGGTTGGAGTGGTGGTGGGTAGTGTATATGTGGGTATAGGAGCGGAGGGAGCGGATCGGTGGAGTTGGATGTATGTGTTTATATATTTTAGAAAACTTTTGAAAATAGAAAAGTGTGGAAAACAATAATTATCAATTTTTCAAGTACTTTATAATTTAAAAAAAACGAAAAAATTTCATTTTAAATTGTATGCAACTCGTTTGTTAACTCTCGGGCTCAAATAAACACACTTGAGTATAGCAAACTTACACGTCTCACAATTTATGGATGATAGATTACTAAAGTGGGGCTGTATTCTATTTAAATTCTAAGAAGATGGATGATCTAATCGACAATGAACTTCAAGAGAGGATGTTGGACTGGAGCAAGATAAAGAATGTGGTGATTATATATATATATATATATATATATATATATATATATATATATATATATATATATATATATATATATATATATATATATATATATATATATATGTCGTCAGATTCCTTCTCTTTACAAATTCTGCTTGGTCAATAGAGTACGAAAAACACAATAACCGGGAAAAAAAACTCACATTCCATTTACCTAGACTACTAGCAGACCATTTGAGATACTGTAACCCACCCATTTTCCTTCCTCACACGACCTCTCATCCCCTTCAGTTATAATCGGATCGGAGATACATATATTCCTGCCACACCTACCACTATCCATCTCTCACCCATCTCATTATTCTTTGCAAGCCTTCTTCTTCGTCATCTTCAAGCCGTCCGAGATACACTTAGCACCTCCAATTTCTCTCATATCTCGTATGTTAACATTACAACGACTATAAGCCACATCCGTCGTTCATCTTTAACCATATAACCAACACCATCATTTATTGTAAACATGGAAGTTGTGATAACCATAAAAATTGGTCAATGATCGTCAATTCCAAACATGATGAACATTAAAGTAATAACCTAATGTACAATGTTGACCATTTTTAAATGAAATTACGATGTTATGCATTGTAATATAAAAGAAAAATTAGACGAAACATCCAGAAAAAAATAATTTGGTGTGCAAAAATTTTGTGTTATTATATATAAATAATAATATCTTCTGAAAGTACATGTTAACACGATTCTTAAAATATAAAGAATGCAAAAATTCTGAATTCGTATGAGAAATTTATGATTTTTCTAGGTTTCACACTCTATCTGACACATAAATGTGTGTCATAAAAAGATAGATGAAAATCGGTTGAGTTTTAGCCAAAACAATGTAAAAAAGAATTGTAGTATTCGTAAACACGAATCCATGGATATAAAGAATGTCAAAAACGGAGCTCGTATGGGAGAGTTATGATTTTCGCAAAATCTTTTTCAATGCATCCCTCACAAAAATATAAATTAAACATAAAAAGGGAATTAGCTAATGAAGTCTAAAGGAAAGTTGTAGTACTCATCAATATGAGATCAGCGATATAAATAACGTCGAAAACGGATTTTATATGAAAAAGATATGAATTTTTAAAGATTGCAAAAATACTTGTTGAGGAAGGTAGGCCATGGGACACATGTCAGCACCTGAAACAGCCTTGCTCCCAACGCAAGCACCACGACGTGGCACACCTTATACCACAACGTGGTACACCATTTTTCACCTATAAATAAGTGACGAACTTCATTCTCCCAAGCTTCAGACTACTTTTAGGCGGGAGCTATCATTATATAAATCATGCTTCGAGTGTGAGTTTTACATCCCTTTTAAAGATTTTTACCGTTTTCCTGCCGGGGGGGGGGGGATACATGTTAAATTATTATTATTTATTGCTACGACCTTTAGAACATTTTATCCAAACATTATGGTACCGTGTGACACATTCATCATCTAAGTTTAATACTTAGCTACGACCCCTACTTATAATCGTTAAATTTTAAATGAGAAGGAGAGTTATGGATAGATCTATACATGTTGACATTGCCACTTGCAATTGGTAGCTACAACCACAACGGTCAAGTCATGTGGGTGATAACTGTCTAAAAACAACTACGACATCCGATAAAGCATCGTAGGGGGAAACAGATCGTCAATAACTCGATTATGGGAGCTCATTATAACCTTGATATTCACGCCTTAAGGAAACAATTATATAAGTTGAAACATGCTTATATACAGTAAAACTCTACTTTTGGATAAAAAGTACATAAACAATCATATAAGTTGACACAATACATATATACAGTTAAACACTACTTTTGGCATAAGAGTACACTCTTAACAAACACACTTTCAGTCAAGAAAACATACATACAGTAAAAAAATACTTTTGGTATAAAAGTACACTTTCAATAAAAAACTTTTGGTGTAAAAGTACCCTTTCTGTATACATATTTTTTGTATAAAAGTACCATTTTTGTATACATACTTTTGGTAATAAAGTACCCTTTTTGTAAACATACTTTTGGGATAAAAGTACCCTTTTCGTAAACATACTTTGGTATAAAAGTGTTGAGTTCGAATTTAGTTGTGAGGTGTCGAAGTCATTTGTAGCTTGTTAAGATTTGAAGTCTGTATGTTAGATTCAAATGTATGTATTTTGTAAGGGTTGTTTAGATTCGATGCTTTCATGTTTTCGCCCTTATGTACTTTTTGCTTACTTCTGTCATTCCTATAAGTAGGGATAGGTACTAGATATAGAGTAACTTTTGGTACTTCGTGTTCTTTACTCAACAACACTCTTGTATCTTTCGAAAGTATCAATTGAGCCAAACATATTTTATTTACAACTTGTGTTCTAGATTCAACTTATACTCTGATTACAGTTCATTTACTCAATTCAGACGAACTACATTTGGTATCAGAGCAGGATTATACCAATTGATTTCTGATTTTCCCTTTGTTTCAAAAGTTTTTGAGTTGCTGTTCTAGATTCAAAAATATTCTGCACTTTTGATCTAGAAAGAAACATCCCAAAAATACGGTCCAAAAATTCCTTTTTAATCTTTAAATAAAATCATAGTAATCCAAATCATCTTATAAAAACATAAGTGATAATATCTCAAAACATCATATTAAAACACTGTATCAAAATCACATGTCCAAATATCAGAGTAAATCATCCCAGGCCCTTCCCCTTACTAGCGGAAGTACCTGAAACTAAAACTGAAAACTGTAAGCACGAAGCTTAGTGAGTCTCCCCAAACTACATCATACCATACATATAATCACATAATAACATACAATGGGCCTTGCCCGCTACATCAGGCCCCGCCCGACATCAGACGAATTTGGCATTGGGTCCCACCCGGCATCGGGCCCCGCCCGACGTCGTACTGAAGTCCGATATACATATAACATATCAACAAGCATATAACATAATCATATAAACATTCCTCGGGCTTTCCTCGACATCGGACCGAAACTCGGAACATATAATGCATAACATATAAGCTAAACATTCCTCGGGCTTGTCCCGACATCGGACCGAAGCCCAGAATATATACACATACACATGAAAGAATCACAAAGACATCAAGCATACAAACATTCGTCGGGATTTCCCCGGAATTGGACCGAAGTTCGGAAACATATAACCTACATCGGGGTAACCCCGACATCGGACCTATGTCCGACATACGCTAGCATGTATAAACAGGCCGGCATTGGTGCCTTCGACCCATTCCTACTGGAGGAAAACTCACCTCAAATGTTGAGCAAAATAGCTGAACGTCTCTGCTCCTACAACCGGCTCTACTCACACCCTATATCAAGACCCCTTCATGGGTCAACCTTGGTCAAAGTCAAGGTCCAATTCGAAGTAAACGCTCAGCCAAAGTCAAAGTCAACACTCCGAGCTGACTCAACTCTTCGAGTCATCCCCCTGACTCGCCGAGTTCCCTTGCTACTCGTAGTCATGATAAAACGAGTCAACTCATCGAGTCCCCTGACATACTCGTCGAGTTCTACCTTATACAAAATCGGGACAAATCGACACAACTCGTCGAGTCCCTCTCTAGACTCGCCAAGTTCCTTAGTCTCTTGCTACATCTTAATGGATTAAGCCCCTACTCTTCAGATCTAAGCTTCATACTTCTCATATACACTGAACATGTCATTTTAAGGGTAAAGTTTCCAACTTTACCCGTTAATACCTTTACTTAATGGGTTTAGCTCAAACCCTAACTCTTTAGGACCTAAATCTTAGTCCACAAGCCATCCATACTCCAAACTAAAGCATACAAATAGAGATCTAGACCCCAAATACTACATGAACATGTAAAGCCTCCACCTTTCACTCCATGCATTGACTTCTGGAGCTTAAAAGGCCAAAATGACATCCTATAGCTTGCATGGGGATTTAATTTCCATAAAGTTTGCGCCTTTATGCCATGAAAGCCCTGCATGATTCCAGATCTGAAGGTTTACTCACTTGCGACGTCCATATCCCAAAGATCAAGCTTATTGGACCAAAAACCCAGTAAAGTGATAATAAGGAGATCTAAGAAGCTACTAAGCAAGTTTGAGACTTGATTACTAGAAAATGATGAAGATGAAATGGAGTCTCTGGATCTACTAACTTCTTCTTGAATCCCCAAGCTTCTCCTTCCTTCACAAGCTTCAAAACACACCAAGTTTCACTCAAAATGGCTCACAAGATCACAAATGCGTTAGGTTTCTGAATCTAGGATTTGGTCCTTGGAGGCTAGAAATGAGGCCAAAAAGTGGGGATTAGGATGCTTAAATAGGGTGAAAAACCCCGAAATTGGGGTTTCATTTTGGCAGCCCTACTCGTCGAGTTGAGGCTCTCAACTTGTCGAGTAGGTTACTCAAAACCCGCGTCAAATTTGGTTTCTACTCGACGAGTTTGGGCTCCCAACTCGTCGAGTTGCTCTACAAAAATGAATAAATTATAATTAAATGCGTACTAGGAACTAGGCGTTACTTAGAAAATCATTTCTATTCAATTGTTTTGATTCGATTCTAGTGATCAATTGATAGATCGAGTGTTTAGTGATTGATTTATGAAAGATTCATTCCTTAGATTCCTCTTTCTGAAGCTTTTCATCATTTTTGTCCTTACATTAATGGCGAACTTCAATATGAACACGTAGACTAGTTTTTCTCATCTTCTTGGTTCTTAAACCAAAATTCCGATGTTGATACCTGAATACTATGAACAATGGGATGATAGGATGGAAGATTATCTGAACGGGATTGATGAAGATCTATGGCGTTGTATCAAGAGTGGATATTTTCGTCCATCAATGCTTGCAGAAATTGGAATTGATGGTTTATCTGCTGGTGTTTCAAATCAAGGAGACAAACAGAAACAAAACGATAAAACGTGCTTGAGAGAACTTCGCAGTGCTCTTCCACCGGTGGTTTATAATTACGTTCATGGTTGTAAAACTGCTAAGGAGATCTGGGATACTTTGAAAGAAAAGTATCAAGAAAGTGAGAAGGCTAGAAAAAGTTATGTTAAGCAATGTCTGCTTGAATTATGTGATTTCAAAGAAAAGGAGATGGAGAGCATTGAAATGTACCAATATCGTCTGAATGAATTGATCTTAAAGTGGATCGTTATGGAGTTAAGCGTTCGACTACAGAGTACAATCTTACTTTCTAGATGGGACTTCTAAAGGAATGGATGAACATTATTTTGATGATCAAGATGCAACAAAGCTTCGTCAACTATTCACTTGGTGATCTTTATAATGTTCTAAAAGCCCATGAGAGTGAGATTAATGAGATTGCTGAAGAAGGAAAACTGAGTTTGGGCAGTCCTCTTGCACTGGTTTCGAAAGTCTCTGGAAAAGAAACTGAAATTGTATCTGCTGGTGTTGATGGTTCTGATAATGAAGGTTTTATCATGAACTCGGATGATGAAGTTGTGGCGTATTATTCAAATAATAAAGTCAAGATTTTTACAAAAATCCATTCACTCCGAAGTTTAAAGGAAATGATTTCAATGGAAATTCATCTAGGAAGAATGTGAGAGAGGAAATGAAGGTGGAGAAGAAATAAAACAAGTCTGAGGTTGATAAGCCAGAAAAGAAATTAAAGGGTGATTATGCTTTCGATTGTCATTACTGCAATGGTACAAACCATATGACAATCTATTGTATATTGAGGAAGAGAGATGAGAAGAAGAAAAGAATGAAGGACAAAGCCTATTATGTTGAAAGGCTAGAAGAAGTGAGAGCTAGAACGAAGGGGATGTCTCTAGTTGCAAGAGGAAGTGGCAAAGGGGGTGGAACTTACCAAATCTGGTCATCTGGATCAGATGATGAGGAAATGCGAAAACCCACACATGGATCCATGTAAGCAATGTTTGAAGAGGGAATTGAGGATGAGGAGAAGGTGATAGGAAGTTGCTTCATGTCTACTGGTGCTGACAAGTCTCCAATAACTTTGAAGGTACGTTCTCTTCTTGAATCCTTTGATATTCCTTTCAGTTCATATGATGGTATTTTATTTGACTTCGATAATAATCTATCTTACATTAATGACATGCTTATTTCTGTCAGCAGTGATGCTGAGAAATCAAAATCTTTACTGCTAGAATCTCATAAAAGGTTAGAGTCGAAGAGATGTAGAATAGACAATCTAGAACTGCAGTTTAAGAATGTTACTTGTGATAAGGATAATTTAAGATTGGATAATTGTACTTTGTTAAAACAACGTAACATTTACTATAATTCGGTCAAAAGATTGTATGCTAAGTTGACTGCCTTACATCGTTCATCTGACATAAGTAAGGAACAGCATATGAAACTTTTTCCCTTTTGACATTCGAAAGGGAAAAAATAGATTCGACATACTATGACTGTGAGAAAAAGATATATGAGTTTGACAAGGTCCCAAATGACTCATATGCATATGGTGTTGTTAAGATAGATGAATGTTTAGATGAAAATGATCTGGTTCATATTGTGAATGAGACTTTAACACCTGGTTCATATTGTTAAGATAGATGAATGTTTACATGCAAATGATCTGGTTCATATTGTGAACAAATCGTTCACAACACGTACAGGTTGCTAGCCTGCTAGTGTTCCACTGGACCGTTTAGAATAGTCTGTGGTTGTCATCCGTACTCTACTAGATGATGGGGCCAACACTTGGGTAAAGGTTTCTCTCATTTTTCACCTCTCACCCTCATCTCATGATCCATATCACCTTTCATCTCATTATCCAATTTATCTTTCATCACACACCAACTATTTCATCTACCCAAGTTTTACCCAACATATTTGTAGATATAAAATACATATACAGTTCAATTCTGAAGGAAAAAGTTTAGATATGAAAAGAATATATATATATATATATATATATATATATATATATATATATATATATATATATACACAATTCAGATCTGAAGAAAAAAAGTTTAAATCTTTCATCCAGCATAGATCCCAAGACAAACGGATAATATGCACGAATAACACGTAATTTATATAAAATACTTCATATCTATGTGTAAGATGAAAGTGGCTATGCACTCACCTGTTAAGGTGATGATTCTGAACACAGACAACGCTTCGTTTCTTAAAAAAATAATTTCCTTTGACGAAACAACGGTCTTGCTAAAAACTGGGCTCTACGCGGGCAGAGCTTCTGAGCCGAAAAGCTCTTTTTCTCGGAGTCTTTAGGCATTCCGGGGCTTTCTTCTAGTGCTAAGGAAGTTTCCTAGGCTTGGGGTGTTTGGGAGGTTTAGAGAGAGAGAGAGAGAGAGAGTAGAGAGAGAAAGAAATGTGAAATGGTGTGAGAAAGAAGGGCTGCCTTGCATCCTATTTATAGGGCCGAAGCCTCGCAATACGTTGGGCGTACCCTCGGTGGTACGCTGTGCGTAAGGGTACGTGTCGCTCTTCGGGTGGTAAATAGTGGCTACCTTCGTAACCACACAAAGGAAGACTGCGGGGCGTACCTTCGGTCTATGTGGGGCGTTCTCGTTACGCAGGGTGTCCGAGATCCTACAATGGGCGTGCGAGGACCACGTGTCAACATCCGAATGCGAGTCCGTGGAGATGAAGCAAGGGTCCGGGTCATGTCACGTCATCACCCTTCGCAACAGCCCACCTTCAACTTCTAAATTCCATAACTTTCGCATACGTGCTCCGTTTTTGATGTTCTTTATATCCATGCGTAGGTGAGAATGTACTCTGCAACTTTCATTTAGAATCCATTTATCTAATTTTGACTTTATTTTTAAGGTTATATTTTTAATAGGCCGGGACAGGAAAATTCCGTTAAAAATTCATAACTTCGTCATCTGAAGTCCGTTTTCTTCTGTCTTTTTTATCTTTGAGCTCCTATTGGTGAGATCTTCGATTCTCCTTTAGGTTGTGTCGGCTAAAAATCACTCGATCTAAAATTCGACCTTTGGACTGTACACTGCTATGCCAAATCTTAGAAAATTCATTACTTCCTCATAAGAAGTCACATTTGGACTTTTTTATGCACGCTCTATGTTTGACATATACTACGACCATCATTTAGATCGCTAAGGCTAAAAAGCACTTTATCGTAAACTCACTTTTGACGTCACACAACGTCGTGCTAGTTTTGTCGCGAAACTTCGACAGGTCATAACTTCTTCGTTATAACTCGGATTTCGGCGTTCTTTATATCTCCAAAATTCTTGTCACGACCACTACAACTTTCTTCATAGATATCAGGTTTATCTAACATTTTATTTTTGATGCTTATTTTCATCCTTAATTTATTATATCATTATTGACAAGTATAATGCACATAAATTCACATAAATCACATAATACTCAAATAATTCATTTTTATTACTTCAAAATGAGTTACATTTGTTGACCCTAACTATTACATCATCGAATCAGTGCTTAGCCTCGAAACACGGGCGTTACAAAAAACACAACCAAGGTCTTAAGAAGATGTTTGATATGTGAAGGGTCAGAAGGAATAATAGCTAACATGTGCTCAGAAAAAATGTCTAATAGGTCTTTAAGCAGTTTCAATCGGTAAACTATAAGTCTTAATTGTTTTAAAAGAACAATATACCTCTCGGATGTCATACTTGATTGGAATGGCTTTGTGGTATTCGGAGTACAACTATTGAAGAGTCATACCCCAGAATCGTGGACTCAGAATCTTGTTTTCCTTCCTTTTGGTTGTGAATTTCCTGAAGTCTTCCCAAAGGACTTCCGGCAAGTTGACGATGTTGGCTCTTTCGGTGAATATATTTTACACGACATAAATCCATTCCTTGCTCATCATGTATGTTCCTCCATGTTTTCTAGACAAATCCCTAAGCATTAAGTGCATCAAGATGGTCCAATGACCACGAACGACCAATTTCTTGAATTCCTTGGCCTTGAATTCGCCATTGTAACCAATGTGAGTTAAGAACGATTGGAATTCTTATGGGGTTGGTTCCTGCACCTGAAAACCTTGTGGGTTTTCTGCAACTCTAATTGCTCTGAGAAATGTCGATTTATGAAGGGGCACAATCCTATCAGTAGTGATTTTAACTTCCAGAATGCCATCTTCAATTTTAATACGTACAAAGGCTCTGTGCAGAAGCCTAAGAGGGAAATTAGGGTTAGGAATTTTGGTAAGTGGGATGGCAATGGGATGAATGGATATGAACTAGATCATAATTCTGACAGATTCATTGTAGTCTAATGGAACTAGAGAAAAGAGTTGGATTGTTTTCCTAAGGATGAGTTCGGTTGAGGAGGATGATGCAGATCCCTTGGATGATTTCTTCTTGGTAGCAGGTTTGGATGATTTAGATGCCATTGCTACAAAAAAGAAAAGCGTGAAGAACAGAGTACGGAAGAAACATGCTAAAGAAGACGATAGCCAAAGGCATGAAATGTGGGTGCAATTAGGTATCAAAATCCTTTTATATGTGGGAGTTTCCGGGTCGGGTCGAAGAATAGAATGATGATACCCGAAATCAGAAATGGGCTGCATTAAATTCATAGGCTCAAAAGCCTCCCTATGTGACAGTTAAGAACCAAATGATAATACGTTTGTTTGTTTAAAAAGGGAAACCGTCGATTCAGTTTCAGAATCACTCAATACCGTTAAGATGATCATGAGGAAGTGCTTCGGATTAGTACTTAAGTTATAACCTTAAAATTCATTTATTGAGGAGAGTCACAGAAAAAGTAGATGATAGTTTGTTTTATTTACTTCTTTTTATAGTTTATTTTAGCATATTTCATTCATAATTTAGATAATTTCCATGCATATTTTCCTTTCTGTTATTTTATGACTATTTCGGGTACTTTCGAATTTTGTGAGCATAATTGCAGGTTTTCGAGTCTAGCGGAGCGGGAGTGTTCGGGACGTATGGAAAGCGATGGGAGTTAGTAGACAAAAACGATCTTAGGCTTGGTGAATAATGGAGTTGATGCATTGAGCGGGCTTTATGTCTGCTTGAATTATGTGATTTTAAAGAAAAGGAGATGGAGAGCATTGAAATGTACCAATATCGTCTGAATGAATTAATCTTAAGGTGGATCGTTATGGAGTTATGTGACAACCCGAAATTTCCATTTTGTACGAACATTAACTATTCAATAGAAGCTAGTCTAGTTTCAATGAACTTCAGACTTTTCCGAATAAGTGAATGAATTAATCTTAAGGTGGATCGTTATGGAGTTATGTGACAACTCGAAATTTCCATTTTGTACGAACATTAACTATTCAATAGAAGCTAGTCTAGTTTCAATGAACTTCAGACTTTTCCGAATAAGTTTGTGTACTTTAGGGTTTACATTTAAGGAGATATCAGGAGAGTGGATGCTCATGGGTTTGTGAAACTTGAGCATTTCAACACTTCATCATGTTAGAGTCCAATTCCAGAATAAAATATTTTCTGCCAAAATATTTCAGGACTATAAATAGAATTCTGAACTAAATTATTCATTATTCACATTTCCAACTAGAGAAAAGCCATATTCTCTCTCACGGATCTTCGGGTTTTCATCCCAAATTGTGAGTCTACTTTCCTAGTTGTGTTTTAATGATTGTTCTATGCTTAATAACATTGTTTGGATGTCAAATATGTAAGATCCGGGAGTTTACCGCCCAAGAACGTTCTTGGGGAGTAAACTCCAAAACGAAGCCTAAGAGCCACCTAGTCCCATTTCCTTATTAGGTAACTAGATAAGGACATTATGTATGATCTTTTAAGGCTAGAACACAACCAAGAACACTTAGCTTTTGGAGTTTACGGCCCAAGAGTTTCTTGTACCGTAAACACCATTTTTCAAGGGCTTAAAGTGCCCTAAACACCCCCTTAAGGCTTTAGACTTTAAACCTCTATTACTTATAGCTTGAATGAGGAGTAAATCACATCAAAATCATCCCTAAAGGGGAGTTTACGGCCAAGAAATACTCTTGGGCCGTAAACTCCAAGTAAAGGCACCAAAGTGTGCCTAATGTCCCCTTTAGCCTTAAACAAAAGTCTAGAATTTATCCTTTGTGTGCAAGAGGCTTAAATGAATTAAAACACCCATCCCATAGGAGTTTACGGCCGTAAACTCTAGGGGATATGGTCTTTAGGCCGTAAACTCCTCAAAGGAGCATTCTAAGGCCCTAAACTACCTAAAGGATTAAACCACCAATGCTAGGCTTATTCTAGAATTCATTTAACACTTTAAAACACCCAAAACCACCAAGTCAAGAGTTCACGGCCGTAAACTCAAGGGTTTACGACCGTAAACTCCAAAGGTGGGGTTTGTTGGGTGGTAAACTCATATACAAGGTCATTTGGTACATTAAACCCCTTTAGCCTTGTCCCGTAGCAACTTAGATGCAACCATTAGGACCTATAACACTTATACATAGTGTTTACATGTTCCTAAGTGTCCCAGCTTATTTCATTAAGTTATTATTTGGCTAACTAGTTATATATATGCTTATTATATGATAACTAGGCTCGTGCGTGTGAACAAGTCTCCGTTTGCCACCTAGCACGGTATCCGACACTACAATCCAAACCACTCACCACAAGTGAGTTCGTAACCCTTTAAATTAACCTTTGAAATACTTTAAATGTTTTAAATACTTTATGGGGGGGATACAAGTTCAATGCTTATAGTTATTGAAATCAATCACATGTGATTGCATTAATCGCATATGATTAATAACTAGAAAACCAATGATTTTATCACTGTTCAAACTGTTTATCAAACTGCTTTACTTTGAAATGTTTTACAAACTCTTTTACTTACCAAATGCTTTTATTTAAACTTTGTTATACTTCTTATAAATTGCATGCCCATATATGTATAGATATATAAGCAATGTTTAAAGGGCTTAGGAAGGCCATCCGCCCTATTTCCTTTTTCTCGATTTGGATGTGGTCTGGTGGGATTTCGGGTGACCATCCGAAGGTCGTTTCAATATTAGTTATATATCAATTATACATATATAGACATAAAGGTACTTCCATATTCATGCGTACTATACACATCATTAGTAAGTTACCATCGAGGTAACACAGGATCATACTACTACGACTTCTAGATCAATGAGTCAGTTCATTCATGAGTCAATACATTACATTACTATGCGAACGTATACAACTATACTAGAAGGAGAACATATACAACTATACTAGAAAGAGAACATATACAACTTTACTAGGAGGAGAACATATACAACTATACCAGAACGAGAAACATTACATATACAAGAACACGTTAACAATTGTGATCCACTGGATCGGAGCATGCCTTAAATGTCATGGACCGAGTTGTAGCCAGAATTCTCTTAGAGGGAGAGCGTGAGTTTGCGTATAGATCTATACTGGATTGACTATCCTACACCTTGCTGCTATCTACAGCTGGACCTGCAGGTCTGCGGGTGCCAAACGTCATTTCGTTATTACGACCATTCGTATGTCGTTGTTACCAGTCGATAGTATGGTGCAATTATCACATTATACCTTAATATAAATCCGGTTTAAGGTAGTTAGTACAGCAGTAGTTCCTATAATACAAAACTACAGTACTACAATGATTTACCCATTACATATTTTTAGTGATAACCTCACTTAAACATTAATGTACAAACTATATTTGTTAAATGATAGTTACACTTGGGAAATTACACACTTTTACAACAAACGAGCATACAAAACAGTTAAGCCTTGGCAGAAGGCTACTTTAATAGAAAATATAGGTTTTTCTGAGAGATTCAAACTTTTACAAACACTTACATACATTTTACAAACTTAAACTTGAGACACGTTCAAACGTTTTGACAACAAAAATCGACACTAAAATACTTATGAACTCACCAGCTTAATGCTGATAAACTCTTTTAAAATAACTTGTATTCTCAGGTCATCAGTAGACAGGTACCGAAGCCAGCTTTTGAGAAGATGGAGCGCATTCAAGACTCATCTTGTTATTTTGATATACATTATATTTTTGGTGTCTAAAACTATATAGAACACGCTTGTATTAAAATTATATATTTAATGCAATGGATGATGTTGTTTGCTTATTTACATTTACTGTGTTGTGATACTGTACATGACGTCCTCCGCCCCAGAACGTTTCCGCCGTTCTTGGTTTTGGGGTGTGACAGATTGGTATCAGAGCATTGTTTATAGTGAATCAAGTATATCAACCCATAAAAGATATACTAAACTATAAACCTATTAGGGATTAAAGCACTCTGACCCAGAGTCTATACTTTAAATATTAAAATATTTAATTAAGTATACTAGTATGCATTCATACTAAAATCAGTGTCACAATGACAAGAACAAAAGTATTACGATTGTTAAATATCACAAGTGAGCTTGGGGATGTATGGTCAGTCCTGGGAATGGCATAGCCTGATCAACTATGCTGGTCCGAGGAGTGATTAGCATATGCCCTAGAATAGTTGTGATGTGTTAACAACTCTAAAAACTTACCAACAATACCACAAGAAGATCAGTAGAACCTAAACTTAAAATACTATAGGTGTATTTTGTACTACTAGTTACATGTATACTATATTCTTATACCTCTCTTCTCGCGTAGATTTAAATGGCTGGATTCCATCACGACGACCCATACTTTCCAAATGAAGGCAATGCCGGGTGGATCGAAGAAGAGCCCGAAGATGATCATCCAATCCCTTTGGATGATCACCTCGCAGAAGGCTTTTCTGATGGATCTGACTCCAAGCCTGAAGTCAACAACCTACCGCTAGTAGGTCAAGCCCCGAACAACAACCCCCGACCAGCTTTTCCAGGTCCTACTCCTATGTGGGCAACCAACTTGAATCGCTGGAGTGATGAACAGGGTCAACCCTTACCATACTTTGGGGACCGAAGCTTTTACAACGTCAGTGAAGGTGGCTCTGCTGACCGAGCTCTGCCCGTCATTATCCGCAGGATAGCTCGTAATGCTGAGCAAGGTCGAGCAGCCATCGACCGGGTCATGGAGATTGATGCCAACTCAGGTGTCAACACAGCCCGCATCCGCCGTCTTGAAGAAGACATGGAACGGACCCGGAGAACCAATGAAACCCTGCAGCAACAGCTGCCTGCCTCACGAGCTGAAGTCTTGGAACTTCGAGCCCATCAGAGGGCTCAGGAGCGACACCTTCAAGAGGTGTTTCGTCAAGTGTCCGACCTCAGGGCTCGCCCGATAAATTCCCATCGCCGTTAGATGATGTCTAGTACATCTCTGTCTTTTAGTTAAGGGATAGCCTTTAACATCTGTGCTCTAAGTAACACTTGTCTGTAAAATATTCCTAACTTTCAGTACTCTAATTAGGTATCTAAGAACTGTCAAACTTTTTTGTATGGTATGATGTAAGACCTACTGATAGGTCGATTTTCCATGAACTTATTACATCAGTAATACCAGTATTATTGACATTTATCGAATCTGTGGGAAAAATCTGTACATTTGTGTTTCCTACTAATATTCTTTGTTGTGATCTCAAACACTCATTCAACTGTTGGGCTATGGTTAGTTAGTCCATGTGTCACTCTCACGTTGCTTACAAATTGATTCTTACCATCTTTCTTATCTTTATAAACTTATAGCTGAAAGATGCCTCCTCGCAAATCTCCCAGGAATAACCCTGCACCTCCACCACCTCCTCCGCCTCCGGTCATCGATACTGCAGCCCTGAATGCTGCCGTAGCTGCAGCAGTGGCAACTGCCATGGCTCAGTATCACTCAACTGATGCCAGCAGAGGTGGAACCCCTGTGGAATCAACCCCGGTTGAAACCCCTGTGCGCTCGAGAGAGTGCTCCTACAAGGATTTCACCAATTGCAAGCCGAAGCCTTTCTATGGCATCGGCGGAGTCATTGCCCTCTCGTAATGGTTCGAGAAGACTGAATCAGTCTTCGAAATCTGCTCATGCCCTGCTGCGAGCAAAGTCAAATATGCCGCATGCACCTTTGAGGGAAAAGCCCTGACGTGGTGGAACGGCCACGTTAAAGCTCTAACCCTCGTCGTAGCCAACGACATAGGCTGGGAAACAATGAAAGACCTCATGATTGAGGAATATTGCCCGAGGGGCGAAGTCCAGAAACTGGATCAGGAACTTTGGAACCTGACTATGAATGGCACCAACGTGGTCGCTTATACTGCCCGATTTAGCGAACTGGTGGCCCTCTGCCCCAATATGGTTCCCATTGAGGGGAAAAAGATCGAGAGGTACATATGGGGGCTAGTGCCTCCGTATCAGGGGAATGTCCTAGCATCAAACCCCGCTACCTTCGACAGTGCCAAGCGATTGGCACAACGACTCATTGACCATGGAGTCAAAACCCCTGCAACCACAACAACCCTAGCCATCCCGGAACCCTCCAAACCCGTTGACACTAAGCGAAAATTTTGGGATGAAAAGAAGAAGCAACGGGCTGCCAAAAAGCAGCAAATTGTGGCTATGCATGCCGCAATAACCCCTGCTGCTGCTGCTACTACTGCTCCGGTGGGTCAGTATGCTGGAAGTTTGCCCAAGTGCAACAAATGCAACTACCACCACAACGGCCCCTGCCGTGAAATGCAGTGCTCTAACTGCAACAGGAAAGGACACACAGTCCGTTTCTGTAAGTTCCCGGCACAACCGATCACCCAGGTCCCTGGCTCTGGCGCGAGCCCGACCTGCTATGGATGTGGCGAAGCAGGCCACTTTAAGAGGGACTGCCCCAAAGCAAAGAATGCTGGTGGAGCAGGGAGGGTACTAGCTATAGGCCATGGGGAAGCAGTTGCTGACCCGACAGTGGTGACTGGTACGTTCCTCCTCGATAACTCCTATGCATGCATTCTGTTCGATAGTGGAGTGGAGCGAAGCTTCGTAAACCATAAATTTTCTCGCATGCTTAAACAACCACCACACGCACTCAAAGAACTATTCACAGTAGAAATGGCTAATGGAAAAACTGAAAGTACGAGTAGCATATACTTAGGTTGTACCCTAACTCTAGATAACAATTCATTCCCAATCGACCTTATGCCGGTCTCAATTAAAAGTTTTGACGTTACCATCGGCATGGATTGGTTAAGTCTTCATCGCGCCGACATCATGTGCTTCGAGAAAGCAGTCCGTCTAAACCTCCCATCTAACGAAACTCTTATAGTCTACGGCGACAAACCTGGTGCAAGTCTTCGTATTATATCAAGTATTCAAGCACAGAAGTATCTGCGCAAAGAATACCATGCATTCCTTGCTCACATCGTCGACACGAGCCTAGAAACAAAAGAACTAAAGAACATCCCAGTAGTGAGCGACTTCCCCGACATTTTCCCAGAAGAGCTACCTGGATTACCTCTGCAACGGCAGGTCGAGTTCAGAATCGACTTAGTCCCAGGAGCTACCCCAGTAGCCAAGTCGCCCTACCGCTTAGCACCAACTGAGATGCAGGAACTCTCTGGTCAACTTAACGAATTGCTCAGCAAGGGCTTTATAAGACCAAGTTTCTCACCTTGGGGAGCACCGATCTTGTTCGTTAAGAAGAAAGACAGATCATTTCGTATGTGTATTGACTACAGAGAACTCAACAAACTGACGATCAAGAATCGTTATCCTCTGCCTCGCATAGACGATCTATTTGACCAACTGCAAGGGGCGAATTATTTTTCCAAAATTGATCTGAGATTCGGATATCACCAGTTACGAGTACTAGAGGAGGATGTACTGAAGACAGCCTTCCGAACTCGTTACAGACATTACGAGTTCGTGGTGATGCCATTCGGATTGACCAATGCGCCTGCAGTCTTCATGGATCTTATGAATAGAGTATGCCGACCTTACTTGGATCAGTTCGTCATTGTTTTCATTGACGACATCTTGATCTACTCCCGAAGTAAGGAAGAGCATGGCGATCATCTGCGACAAGTTCTAGGGACATTACAAAAGGAGAAACTTTATGCGAAGTTCTCGAAATGTGAATTTTGGATCCGAAGAGTCGAATTCTTAGGACACGTGGTAAGCGAAGAGGGAATCCACGTGGATCCATCCAAAATTAAAGCCATTGAGAACTGGTTAGCGCCCAAGACGCCTACAGAAATTCGTCAATTTCTAGGTCTCGCTGGCTACTACCGCAGATTCATACAGAACTTCTCCCGAATAGCGAAACCTCTTACAACCCTGACCCAGAAAGGCATGGCCTTTGACTGGGAAGAGAAACAAGGGAGAGCGTTCCAAACGCTCAAACGAGCCTTGTGCACCGCGCCAATACTATCCCTCCCCGAAGGTATAGAAGACTTCGTAGTTTATTGCGATGCATCGAATCAAGGGCTCGGGTGTGTTCTGATGCAGCGAGGTAAGGTCATCGCCTATGCCTCGAGACAGTTGAAGACACATGAGGTTAACTACACGACCCACGATCTTGAACTGGGAGCAGTGGTGTTTGCTCTGAAGATCTGGATACATTACTTGTACGGAACGAAAAGCACTATTTTTACCGACCACAAGAGTTTACAAAACATTTTCGATCAAAAGGAGCTCAACATGAGACAACGACGGTGGGTCGAGCTACTCAGTGACTACGAATGCGATATTCGTTATCATCCGGGTAAAGCCAACGTAGTAGCAGACACCCTAAGTCGGAAGGAATACTCTGGTCGCAAAGTCAAGTCATTATCAATAACCATCCATTCACACTTGTCAAAGCAAATTCAGGCGGCTCAACTTGAAGCCATGAAACCTGAAAATGTGACGGGTGAATCCCTTAGAGTAATGGACAAAAATTTAGAAGCCAAGGGTGACGGAGCCTTATATTTCATGAACCGGATTTGGACACCGAAACACGGTGGTTTCCGAGACTTGGTCATGACCGAGGCGCACAACACTCGGTATTCCGTCCACCCAGGTTCATATAAGATGTATTTGGATCTTAAAAAGCTATACTGGTGGCCTAATATGAAAGCAGAGATTGCTACCTTCGTAAGTAAATGTCTTACTTGCGCAAAGGTTAAGGTCGAGTACCAGAAGCCCTCTGGTTTACTGCAACAACCAGAGATTCCAGAATGGAAGTGGGAGCGAATCACTATGGATTTCATAACCAAGTTGCCCAAGACAACGGGTGGACTTGATACCATATGGGTCATCGTCGATAGATTAACCAAGTCTGCACACTTCCTGCCTATCAAAGAAACTGACAAGATGGAGAAACTTACTAGAACATACATTAGGGAAATCATACGGCTACATGGTGTACCTATGTCCATTATCTCCGATATAGATAGTAGGTTCACCTCAAGATTCTGGCAATCACTACAACATTCCTTAGGAACAAGGCTGGACATGAGCACAACCTACCATCCACAGATCGACGGACAGAGTGAGAGGACCATCCAAACACTGGAAGATATGTTGCGAGCCTGCGTGATTGACTTTGGGAAGGCATGGGATACTCATTTACCCCTTGTCGAGTTTTCCTACAATAACAGTTATCACACGAGCATCAAGGCTGCTCCATTTGAAGCTCTCTACGGCCGAAAGTGAAGATCTCCTATGTGCTGGGCTGAGGTGGGTGATACTTAATTAGCCAGGGGGCAAGCTTCCGACAATACTCTCACCGGTCCGGAGATCATTCAGGAAACGACAGAGAAAATCGTTCAGATCCGTGAACGATTAAAAGCCTCTAGAGACCGACAGAAGAGCTACGCTGATAAACGAAGAAAACCTTTGGAATTTCAGGTGGGAGACCGAGTCCTTCTCAAAGTCTCACCCTGGAAGGGCTTGATACGCTTCGGAAAGCCTGGGAAGCTTAATCCGAGGTACATAGGGCCTTTCGAGATTCTTGCAACAGTTGGCCCCGTAGCTTACAAACTCGACCTACCCGACGCACTTCGTAACGTACATTCTACATTCCACATATCTAACTTGAAAAAGTGTCTGTCCGACGAGACTCTTGTAATCCCACTCGACGAGACCGAGATCAACGAGAGCCTCAACTTCGTGGAAGAACCAGTAGAGATCATGGACCGTGAGGTCAAGCAGACAAAGCAAAGCCGTATCCCTATCGTGAAGGTTCGCTGGAACGCCAAACGAGGACCGAAATTCACTTGGGAACTCGAGGATCAGATGAAACGGAAATACCCTCATCTTTTCACTTAATTATTTGTAACTTCTTGTTTACTTAAATTCTAATTTCGGGACGAAATTCCTTCTAACGGGGGGATGATGTGACAACCCGAAATTTCCATTTTGTACGAACATTAACTATTCAATAGAAGCTAGTCCAGTTTCAATGAACTTCAGACTTTTTCGAATAAGTTTGTGTACTTTAGGGTTTACATTTAAGGAGATATCAGGAGAGTGGATGCTCATGGGTTTGTGAAACTTGAGCATTTCAACACTTCATCATGTTAGAGTCCAATTCCAGAATAAAATATTTTCTGCCAAAATATTTCAGGACTATAAATAGAATTCTGAACTAAATTATTCATTATTCACATTTCCAACAAGAGAAAAGCCATATTCTCTCTCACAGATCTTCGGGTTTTCATCCGAAATCGTGAGTCTACTTTCCTAGTTGTGTTTTAATGATTGTTATATGCTTAATAACATTGTTTGCATGTCAAATATGTAAGATCCGGGAGTTTACCGCCCAAGAACGTTCTTGGGGAGTAAACTCCAAAACGAAGCCTAAGATCCACCTAGTCCCATTTCCTTGTTAGGTAACTAGATAAGGACATTATGTATGATCTTTTAAGGCTAGAACACAATCAAGAACACTTAGCTTTTGGAGT
Organism: Lactuca serriola; assembly: GCF_051521515.1. Lineage (NCBI taxonomy): Eukaryota > Viridiplantae > Streptophyta > Magnoliopsida > Asterales > Asteraceae > Lactuca > Lactuca serriola. The sequence continues at coordinate 275,413,833 of NC_136412.1, read as the reverse complement.
TTACGGCCCAAGAGTTTCTTGTACCGTAAACACCATTTTTCAAGGGCTTAAAGTGCCCTAAACACCCCCTTAAGGCTTTAGACTTTAAACCTCTATTACTTATAGCTTGAATGAGGAGTAAATCACATCAAAATCATCCCTAAAGGGGAGTTTACAGCCAAGAAATACTCTTGGGCCGTAAACTCCAAGTAAAGGCACCAAAGTGTGCCTAATGTCCCCTTTAGCCTTAAACAAAAGTCTAGAATTTATCCTTTGTGTGCAAGAGGATTAAATGAATTAAAACACCCACCCCATAGGAGTTTACAGCCGTAAACTCTAGGGGATATGGTCTTTAGGCCGTAAACTCCTCAAAGGAGCATTCTAAGGCCCTAAACTACTTAAAGGATTAAACCACCAATGCTAGGCTTATTCTAGAATTCATTTAACACTTTAAAACACCCAAAACCACCAAGTCAAGAGTTCACGGCCGTACAATCAAGGTTTTACAACTGTAAACTCCAAAGGTGGGGTTTGTTGGGTGGTAAACTCATATACAAGGTCATTTGGTACATTAAACCCCTTTAGCCTTGTCCCGTAGCAACTTAGATGCAACCATTAGGACCTATAACACTTATACAAAGTGTTTACATGTTCCTATGTGTCCCAACTTATTTCATTAAGTTATTATTTGGCTAATTAGTTATATATATGCTTATTATATGATAACTAGGCTCGTGCGTGTGAACAAGTCTCCGTTTGCCACCTAGCACGGTATCCGACACTACAATGCAAACCACTCATCACAAGTGAGTTCATACCCCTTTAAATTAACCTTTGAAATACTTTAAATGTTTTAAATACTTTATGGGGGGATACAAGTTCAATGCTTATAGTTATTGAAATCAATCACATGTGATTGCATTAATCGCATATGATTAATAACTAGAAAACCAATGATTTTATCACTGTTCAAACTGTTTATCAAACTGCTTTACTTTGAAATGTTTTACAAACTCTTTTACTTACCAAATGATTTTATTTAAACTTTGTTATACTTCTTATAAATTGCATGCCCATATATGTATAGATATATAAGCAATGTTTAAAGGGCTTAGGAAGGCCATCCGCCCTATTTCCTTTTTCTCGATTTGGATGTGGTCTGGTGGGATTTCGGGTGACCATCCGAAGGTCGTTTCAATATTAGTTATATATCAATTATACATATATAGACATAAAGGTACTTCCATATTCATGCGTACTATACACATCATTAGTAAGTTACCATCGAGGTAACACAGGATCATACTACTACGACCTCTAGATCAATGAGTCAGTTCATTCATGAGTCTATACATTACATTACTATGCGAACGTATACAACTATACTAGAAGGAGAACATATACAACTATACTAGAAAGAGAACATATACAACTATACTAGGAGGAGAACATATACAACTATACTAGAACGAGAAACATTACATATACAAGAACACGTTAACAATTGTGATCCATTGGATCGGAGCATGCCTTAAATGTCATGGCCCGAGTTGTAGCCAGAATTCTCTTGGAGGGAGAGCGTGAGTTTGCGTATAGATCTATACTGGATTGACTATCCTACACCTTGCTGCTATCTACAGCCGGACCTACAGGTCTGCGGGTGCCAAACGTCATTTCGTTATTACGACCATTCGTATGTCGTTGTTACCAGTCGATAGTATGGTGCAATTATCACATTATACCTTAATATAAATCCGGTTTAAGGTAGTTAGTACAGCAGTAGTTCCTATAATACAAAACTACAGTACTACAATGATTTACCCATTACATATTTTTAGTGATAACCTCACTTAAACATTAATGTACAAACTATATTTGTTAAATGATAGTTACACTTGGTAAATTACACACTTTTACAACAAACGAGCATACAAAAAAGTTAAGCCTTGGTAGAAGGCTACTTTAATAGAAAATATAGGTTTTTCTGACAGATTCAAACTTTTACAAACACTTACATACATTTTACAAACTTAAACTTGAGACACGTTCAAACGTTTTGACAACAAACATCGACACTAAAATACTTATGAACTCACCAGCTTAATGCTGATAAACTCTTTCAAAATAACTTGTATTCTCAGGTCATCAGTAGACAGGTACCGAAGCCAGCTTTTGAGAAGATGGAGCGCATTCAAGACTCATCTTGTTATTTTGATATACATTATATTTTTGGTGTCTAAAACTGTACAGAACACGCTTGTATTAAAATTATATATTTAATGCAATGGATGATGTTGTTTGCTTATTTACATTTACTGTGTTGTGATACTGTACATGACGTCCTCCGCCCCAGAACGTTTCCGCCGTTCTTGGTTTTGGGGTGTGACAAGTTAAGCGTTCGACTACAGAGTACAATCTTACTTTCTAGATGGGACTTCTAAAGGAATGGATGAACATTATTTTGATGATCAAGATGCAACAAAGCTTCGTCAACTATTCACTTGGTGATCTTTATAATGTTCTAAAAGTCCATGAGAGTGAGATTAATGAGATTGCTGAAGAAGGAAAACTGAGTTTGGGCGGTCCTCTTGCACTGGTTTCGAAAGTCTCTGGAAAAGAAGCTGAAATTGTATCTGCTGGTGTTGATGGTTCTGATAATGAAGGTTTTATCATGAACTCGAATGATGAAGTTGTGGCGTATTATTCAAATAATAAAGTCAAGATTTTTACAAAATCCATTCACTCCAAAGTTTAAAGGAAATGATTTCAATGGAAATTCATCTAGGAAGAATGTGAGAGAGGAAATGAACGTGGAGAAGAAATAAAACAAGTCTGAGGTTGATAAGCCAGAAAAGAAATTAAAGGGTGATTATGCTTTCGATTGTCATTACTGCAATGGTACAAACCATATGACAATCTATTGTATATTGAGGAAGAGAGATGAGAAGAAGAAAAGAATGAAGGACGAAGACTATTATGTTGAAAGGCTAGAAGAAGTGAGAGCTAGAACGAAGGGGATGTCTCTAGTTGCAAGAGGAAGTGGCGAAGGGGGTGGAACTTACCAAATCTGGTCATCTGGATCAGATGATGAGGAAATGAGAAAATCCACACATGGATCCATGTAAGCAATGTTTGAAGAGGGAATTGAGGATAAGGAGAAGGTGATAGGAAGTTGCTTCATGTCTACTGGATTGTTTTCCTAAGGATGAGTTCGGTTGAGGAGGATGATGCAGATCCCTTGGATGATTTCTTCTTGGTAGCAGGTTTGGATGATTTAGATGCCCTTGCTACAAAAAAGAAAAGCTTGAAGAACAGAGTACGGAAGAAACGTGCTAAAGAAGACGATAGCCAAAGGCATGAAAAGTGGGTGCAATTAGGTATCAAAATCCTTTTATATGTGGGAGTTTCCGGCTCGGGTCGAAGAATAGAATGATGATACCCGAAATCAGAAATGGGCTGCATTAAATTCATAGGCTCAAAAGCCTCCCTATGTGACAGTTAAGAACCAAATGATAATACATTTGTTTGTTTAAAAAGGGAAACCGTCGATTCAGTTTCAGAATCACTCAATACCGTTAAGATGATCATGAGGAAGTGCTTCGGATTAGTACTTAAATTATAACCTTAAAATTCATTTATTGAGGAGAGTCACAGAATAAGTAGATGATAGTTTGTTTTATTTACTTCTTTTTATAGTTTATTTTAGCATATTTCATTCATAATTTAGATAATTTCCATGAATATTTTCCTTTTTGTTGTTTTATGACTATTTCGGGTACTTTCGAATCTTGTGAGCATAATTGCAGGTTTTCGGGTCTAGCGGAGCGGGAGTGTTCGGGACGTATGGAAAGCGATGGGAGTTGGTAGACAAAAATGATGTTAGGCTTGGTGAATAATGGAGTTGATGCATTGAGCGGGCTTTATGATTATTTTAAGGCTTGGAGAAAAAAAAAGAAATTTGAATTTACAAGAATCGGAAGAATATTCGAGCGTGTGGAGATTATTAACCGGGCGAGTTTACGAGCTATGGGTGATTTGGAAAAGTCATCTTGGGCTTAAATTGAAGAAAACATGAAGAACATTGGGTTACAGGCTTAGTGGATTCGTTCTGGGCAAGTGGGCTAAGTCATTGGAGGCCCAATTCACAAAAGAGTCCAAAATACACAAGAACCCAGCTCAGCACGCGGGTCGTGCAACCCCCTGCAGGGGCAATTCCGGAAATTCTAATTTTGAGCTATATGAGGAAGGTTGGTGTGCCACTTTTGCACACTCTTAGAGATCCGATTTTTGAGAATTCTCTCTGGAGTTTTGAAGATTTTTGAAGGCCAAGAACACCTCAAGAACATCATCTTTTTACCTCTTGATTCTTGTTTAATGTTTGGTACAATCTTCTCTAACTTTGTTTCTTTGAGTTTAGCCATGCTTGGCTAAACTAATCTTGGTTGACTTTTGTTGAATCCTTTGAACTTTTGTTGAATGTTGAAGAATCCATGAACATGTTCTTAAATCTTTATGGGAATGTTTTGTGTTTTAACATCTTATCACTACTTGTATGTTTTAGTTCATGAGTTTAAATGTGTTTGTGGTGATTAGTTGGCCAATTTCTTGATTAAGTAAATGATCCTCAAATTAGCAAGCAACAAATGATTTTTGTGTTGTTTTTGCTTCACACAATCATAAAAACATTTCCTCCAACATGGTAGTGAAAGCATTTGACCCCTCTTGGATTTGGTAACATTTTGGTTCTTAATGCTAGTTGACTTTCACTAATTACATGCTTAATAGGAATTGTGACTTTGACTAAGGAAATTGTTATGAGCTTCTCTAACCATTTTAACAACTAAGAAAAGTCTAGGTAATCTCAAGCTTCTTGGATTACTATAGCCAAATTAAGGATTTAAATCAAGTATTGCACCATTGGATTCTAATGATATGTTCATTAAAAGTCAAAGTGAGGAAACCTTAAGTCAACCATCCTTCTCTTATTGATTTTACATCAAACTCCTATTTTTGTTGAAATTGTTTATTTAAATCTTAGTTTATTTCAAGTATTTCAAAAGACCAAAACCCCCCATTTTATTTTTATTGTTATTTTACAAGTATTTTTACAAAGAGATTTTTCATAGAGTTATAAACTGAACCAATCTCCGTGAATTCGATCCTTTTACCACTATACACTATTTTAGTGTGTAATAATTAGGGTTATTAATTTTGTTGGCCTCGACAACCACCAGTAGAGTCTGAGATGCAATGACATAAGATACTTTGAAAAGAATTCAAACACATCATTAGTACATGATATAGACTTGGAGATTGCACAATATCTAAATGAATATCAAAGGTAAAAATGTATGAAGATCTTGGACAACAAGTTTTTGAAATATTCATGAGAAATTCCAAGAACTGAAGAAGCAGGGTTCGGAAAGAGATAAGTGGAGGGATCACATTACCATCTTATATTTGAATTCCACTGAGAATTTCTTTGAAGTGATTTCAAGGAGAAATACTCTGAGGAGGAACCTTCCCAGGGTATCTGATGTGACTATAATGGACAAAACTTCAAGTAAGGTAGTACTCAGAAAAAATAAAGACTAGAAGAAAAGGTTAGACAAAAATACATATAATGATCCTTTATTTTTCGAGAAGAAACAATTATGAGGAGAAAAATGTTTTAAATTAGAATTATTTGACTTTCTAATGTTTACATTAGAGAGTACAAACCTCTTGAAAGAATTGAGGATCGGGCATCATCATTCCCATTTTGTTGAGAAACCTATTAAATTTGGTTTCGTCTAATGCTTTAGTAAAGATATCAACAATTTTATCGTCAGATGGAACAAAAATGAGCTCAATGTTACCTTGCAAAACTTGATCTTTAATAAAATGGTACTAAATATCCATGTGCTTGGTAATTGAGTGATGGATTGGATTATGAGAGATCGCAATTGCACTTTTAGAATCATAATAGATAGCAATCTGTTGAAATCAATAACCATAGTCTAAAAGCTGAGATTTCATCCATAGAACTTGTGATGTACAGCTTGCAGCAACAATGTATTCCGCTTAGGTTGTTGAAAGAGCAATACAATTATGTTTCTTGGATGAACACCTAATCAATCTTCCACCTAAAAATTGACAACCACTAAATGTGCTTTTCTACCAAGTTGAGGTCCTCTATAGTTTGAGTCGAAATAGGATTGAAGAAGGAAACTTTCATTTGCAGCATACCAAATCCGGAGATTATTTGTTCCTTTGAGATATCAGAAGATTTTCTTTACAGCCAAAAGATGTGACATCTTCGAATTAACTTGGAATCTAGCACATAGACATATACAGAACATGATGTTGGGACGACTTGCAGTGAGGTAGAGTAGGGATCCAATCATTCCTCATTACTTCTTTTGATCAAATTCAACACCAGATGAGTCCGAGAAGATCTTGTGTCTGAAACCCATTGGAACCTTGGGAGAGGCACATGTGTCCATAGAATATTCCTTTAGAAGCTTAGAGATGTATTTCTCTTGATAAACAAATATTCCTCTATTGGTTTGTTTAACTTGTAATTTGAGGAAAAAACTTAAATCTCGATTCATACTTATTTAGAATCGACTAACCATCAGTTTACAAAAGTTGGAAACCATTGTTGAATCAGTTGATCCAAAATTGATATCGTCGATGTAGATTTGTACTAACATTAGATGTTTCCCATTTGTTCTCCGGAATAATATGGGATCGATAATTCCTCCTTGAAAACTAGAACGCTTCAAAAAATCAATGAAAGTCTCGTACAAGGCACGAGGACCTTGCATGAGGCCATAAACAGCTTTTTGAAGTTTGTAGAAATGGTTCGGATATGAAGTATTCACAAACCTGGGAGGTTGTTAAAGATATACGTCACTATCAAGTTCACCATTGAGAGAAGCACTCTTAACGTCCATTTGGTAAAATTTAAAGCCTTTATGAGGAGCTAAGTGAGAAATATTTGGATAGCTTCAAGACGGGTAACAAGAGCAAAGGTCCCGTTATAGTCAAGTCCTTTGATCTAATTAAATCCTTTGGCTACCAATCTTGCTTTGTTTCATATTTTGACTCCAACATCATTGAGCTTTTTTGGAAGAGCCATCTTGTACCAACAATAGGGTGATCATGAGGAGGAGGGAAAAGAGTCCACACTCAATTTCTGTCAAATTCTGCTAACTCTTCTTGCATGACTATAATCCAATCTGAATGTTCTAAAGCTTCCTTGATGGATTTAGATTCAACCATTGAATTGAATGTCGAGAAGTGACACTCATTTTTAATGTTAGCATCAGAGAAATTTTGAACTCCAGCATTGAGATTTCCAATTACTTGATTCAGAGGATGATCCGTTTTCCAGATATGCAATCTCGGAAGTTATTGAGCAGCGAATGATCTGACATCAACAATGGGGTTGTGTTGCTCCCCTTGAACAACTTGAATTTGAGAATGATACTCCCTCGAAAGTTTTGAACCGGATATGTCAGCATCATCAGAGTTTGGAACGTCAAATAAGTTAACATAATCTTCATTATTGTTGGGAATAGGATCAATGCCAACAAATTGATCAGCAGCATATTGAAATATGTCAACCTTTGAGTCGAGGGTTGGATTGCTATTCTCCCCCTCAACCTGAGAAGGTTGAAATATCTTGGAATCAACTGGAGGAAAGGTTGGAGTCAGACCATAAACATTTTTAGAAATAGGAGTGGCGGTTGAGGACAGTCTTATTCGAGATGTCAAATCAAGAGCATTTTCTATAGGTCCGAACATGCTTTCGAAATCAACTTCATACATAATATGAGGATTCAGAGACCCAAAAGGTAGAGCCTCAGACTCCATGATATGTGTTGTGACGTGGGTAAGAACTGATTGCCGAAAAAAATTATCATCAAAAGTGATATCAAAGTTTTCTTCAATTACACGAGTTATACGATTCAGAACTCTGTAAGCTTTAGATTTTGCAGAGTATCCCAAAATGATGGCTTCATCAGATTTCGGTTGAAACTTTATGAGTTGATCACGATTGTTTTTGATAAAGCATCTATAGCCAAAAATATGAAAAATGAGATACTTGGCTTCCGACCATTCATTCCTTCATATGGTCTCATATTGAGTCGATGGTTGATGATACTTCGGTTTTGAGTGAAGTAGGTCGTGGAGACTTCTTCAGCCTATAGATAATTGGAATATTTGTAAATTTCAGTATCAACCAAGAGGCTTCAACTAAAGTTTGGTTCCTTCTTTCAACAAAACCATTCTGCTGAGGAGTGTAGGGAGCAGAAAAGTTGTGAACTTGGATCCATTATCACTTCGAATTCTTCTGACATGAAGTGTAGTCAGGAATTCAATGCCTTGTGAGCTCGAAGGCAGTTTTTGACTTTAGCCTTAAGAAAAAAACTCAGGTGAACCTTGTATAGTCGTCAACAATCACCATAATGTACTTTTTGTGATGTAGGCTTTCTACAGCAGATGGTCCATAGAGATCGATGTGAAGAAATTCAAGTGTTTCCGAAATGGATTTTTCAATCAGAATAGGATCTACTTTCTTTGATTGCTTCCCACATTCACATACAACGCAGAGATGATCGTTTTCAAATTTAAAGAGAGGCAAACCTCAGACCAGTTCACTAGAAACCATATAATTCATGTATTGGAAGTTGAGATGAGCCAGCCTCCGATGCCATAACAAACTTACGTTAGGAACGACTTTTGACAAGAGACATAATTGAGGCTCCCCAATTATCATGTTGATATTAAGAGGATACATATTTTTGATGCGATATGATTTGATGAGGCATTCTTTTTGGTCTTCTGTCATAATATAGTTATGTTTCTTACAAAACTCAACTCTCCTATTTGCATCAGTAAGTTAGGCCATGTTGATCAGATTATGCTTGAGATCAAGGACGTAAGCAACATTGGAGACAGAGAAATTTTCGTTGGTCAGGATGCCATAACCTCGAATTTAAGAATTGGAGTTGTTGCCATAAGTAACATAAACAACATTTGAAGAAGGCTTTAGATCATGTAGAAAATCCTTTTGCCCAGTCATGTGAATGGAGCAAGCACTATCAATATACCATGTTGTATCTTGTTCCGAAGCACAAAAAGCCTACAAAATCAATTAGTTTTGGAGTTTTTAGGCTCCAAGTTAGATTTAGGGACTTCGGTATGGGCTTTGGACATGGATTGTGTTTTATGAATAATTGGTATCTCAGAAGGCTTTATCTAAGATTCTTTTGGGAAAATGCACAATGTCAAAGTCTTTTCGTATATTCAAAAATCATACTCAACCATTGGTTGTTTGGGCACGCTTTCCGTGGAGGAATAGTTTTTCGAGAAATTATAGGAAGAACTGTGTTTCGAGGTGTTTCGGTTGAATTTTCAGTTTTTTTTAACTTTCTATTCAGAATTTTGGTTTGAACCTTTAGAAGGTTTCTGAACAGCAGTGTTTCGAGCATCTTTTCCTTTTTTTGCTGTATTCGTAGGCACATTTGACTTTGGTAATTGTTTTGGTTGAAAAATCGTGCCATCTGAGGTAGCAAGAAACACATAAGAAGGTATTGTGATTCCTAGTAGTTGGATTGACTGTTTGAGACACTTTCTTCTTTGATCTCTCAAGGAACCTAGGAAAGCTCTTGAAAAAGAAACTAGGTCTTCGCAAATGTATTAATTCCAAATTTGATGATGAAAATTGTGTGTCATTCTTTCATTAGCTTCAAGAATATCAATCGAATTATGCAAGGAATCAATTTTGGCATTAATACGTTTGTTATATGTTACCTAAACATTTCTTTCACTAATTGAAATTTCACATTTTTCATTCAGAATGATACATTCATCATTAGCCATTACAAGTTGTCTTTATAATGATTCTATTTTTAGCTTGTGATCTTCAAATCATAATCCAAGATTGGTTAACTCACTATCCATTTCTCACTCACTTCTATGGAAGACTCATATGCTTTATAAATGACTGTCATATCTTATTGAATTTGAGTTAGATAAGGTTCACAAATGGATAAATCAAAATTATTACTAGTAATCATGGATTTTACCTATTGGATGATGCTACGACAAGGTAGATCGTTGGTTGACATATAGTAGGTAGTAGTTTGGCTCAGTATCTTCATCATCATCTTCTGAATCAGAAGAACAGTAACCTTCATTACACTCAATTGGCTGTCTACCTATAAGGCACAAGTTTCTTCCAGATTCTCCTTCACCCTCATCACCAGATGACCAATACCCATCAACATTCCTTGACACTTTGGTGAAAAAAGCCTTTTCATTTTCAGCAAGTTCTTGCGATCTACAAGCATAGTAGGCAGAGTCTTTCACCTTTGGTTTTTGAGGAACTTCATCCAAACAATCATTAGCATAGTGGTTTCCTTGACCATATTTGTGACATACAATCTTAGGCTTGGATGATTTCGAAACTTCATAAGGTTCTGAGGAGAGATTGGGAATGTGGGGTCTATAAGCTAGTGGATTTTCAGTAGGTTTAGAGTAAGGTTGAGGATTGATTTTGTGAGGAGCTTGAAATATGTTTTGATAAAGATCCGGTCAAGTCTGGTAAACCTTGAGTTATCTTAAGATCAATGTCTGCTTATAATAAAGATCCAGTCAAGTCTGGTAAACCAGTCTTGTCTCAGATTTATGATAATCAACAAAGTGCTCAATAAGAAAATGATGATAATAAGTATGAACAATGTAAAGTGATTTAAGAACAAAAAGAATGTAAGAGAATGATTGGCTTAAGGATTCTTGATATGAGTGAAAAAGTTTTACAACTGTTGTCTGCATATATTCACTCTCATTTTCTACTAAGGTTGACAACACCTTAAATAGATGGGAACTCACTAAAGACAAATCACAAAAAGGTGCGCATGGACTAAGAGACACCTGATGATCAAAAGACTGACACAACCGTTGTTGTTGATCTTGTCTCTTATACAACACTAAAAAACAATAAGAACCATACAAAAGAGTACTTGCAACATTAAATGCATTACGATAATAAAATATTTCTAAACATAAATTCTATCTCAGATTAGTCTTCACTTCAGAATAATCAACGTCTCGGAATACTTGTAGCTTTAGAAGTGTCCATCTCAAATTGCGAAAGGACCACTTCATGTTCTAAAACTGATACCAATTGTGAGAACATTGACTTGCGCGGACGAGGTTTGAAACTCAATCCTTGATTTATCATAATGTCATTGACAGCTTGTAATAAAGTTCTAGTCAAGTATGGTAAACCAGTCAAGCCTTGAAATAACAAGCTCAACAAAGTGATGAAGATGGAATAATGTAAAAATATAAACATTGTAAAGTAAATAAGAACAAGAACAAGAAGAATGTTAGAGAAGTGATTGACTGAACAATTCTTTGATTTAATAGAAGTGAAGTTGATCAAAAGGTGCTCTACCTTACAAAGGTTGATAACTCCTTTTATATTTAAAACGAGTTACTAAAGAAAATACAGAAAAAAAGTGCGCATAGACTGGAGAATTGAAGATCAACATTCCGACACAGTCGTTTCTATTGATCTTGTCTCATGTGATATACTACAAGACACATAGTAAAATATAAAATAGTACTATGTCATTTGAAAAGGCTTACTAACATAATACACTTCTTAACATAAAACAATCTCGGACATAAGTTTCATCTCAGACTACTTGTAACATATATTATTCTGGTATTTGTTTTAGCCTTGACTTATGCTCTATTTTCAATTTAGTCTCCGCTGGCAATTTCATAATTTCGTAGTTGTTGGAGTACGCGGGGCGTACACCCTCGTATGTTGAGCGTACTCCATATCAACTTAGTACAAAGCGCTTACGTTGGTACGCAGGGCATACGAAGCCATGGTCCAAACCCTAACTTTTAGGGTTTAGGCCCTATTTAAACACATTTATGGCCTCATGTACCTTCGTATATTCAGCCTCCCTCCTTATTTCGAAACCCTAAGAAGTGTTTGTGCATTGTGAAGCTTTTTGAGCCATTTTTGGTGTCATTTGGAGTAGAAGGGAGAGCATTGAGGTGGTGATATTTCACTCAAGGCTTTAGATCCAACATCTTGTCCCACTTGTGCACCTCGTGGAGGTAAAAAGTTTCAAATTTGATGTAGCAATCTTATGGATCTAGCTTTTGCTCAAAGTTGCTTCCTTTTGGTCCCAAACTTGGTCTTTGTGAGTAGAAAGTACTCAAAGGCATTTGAGTTGTCCTTTCAGAGGTTTTAAGGGGTGCTAAGTCACAAAGTTGGGTTTTTGGTCACTAGTTTCCATCCATGCAAGTGCTAGATGGTCTTAATAAGTTAAGAGACTTAGGTTTTTGGAGTTAAGGACATAATAGCCATGCTAAACCATAAAGTTGGAAACTTTATAGTTTAGAACATCTTTTTTTTGCCTAGATCTGAAGTTTGGATGTAAGTGCTTAAAGGATTAAGCACTTAATAAGAAGGGTGGCAAGCAGCCGCGTACGCAGGGCGTACCGAGGGGTACGCTGAGAGTACGAGTTCAACTTCCCAGTTCTCGATCAACTGCGAAGTATGCTCTACGTATTGACTTAGTCGACACGGTTGACTTTGACCTAGATTTTTACTAGGATTTGACCTAGGTGTATTTTAGGTATTTAAATGGTAGTCTGAGTTTTGGTTACTATTATTCATAAAAGTGACCAGTAGCGTGGGTTTCAGAGTAGCGTTTTAGTTCAACTTCTCGTCTGTTTGTGAGGTGAGTCTTCTTACCACCTTAAGTGGGTTGAAGGCACCAAGGCTGACCCACTGTATTGTATGAGTAGAACGGTATGTTATCGTATGATGTACTAGTATGATTTATTTATTAAGCAACATGGGATCAGAGTCATTACGGACTCGGGGTTGATACGAACCCGGGGGTTGATTCAGACCTGACACAACTCTATGTTGTTATTTTAGGTTGATACAGACCTGGGGATTGATACGTGCCTAACATAGCCACATGTTGTTATATGATATGTATGTTGTATATGGTAATTTGGGAAGCTTACTAAGCTTTATGTTTGCAGTTTATGTTTATGGTTTCAGGTACTTCCATCTCAAAAAGGAAGGGTTCGACGTGATGCAAAGCATCCTCCCCCACATGATGTCCGCACTTGATGTACTTGTACTCTGATGTTTTGAAATATTGTAATGAATGATGGCTTTTGATACAGTCAATGAATGAAAACTAATGGTTTTTAAATGAAAATTTTAGTACTATTTTTGGGTCGTTACAAGTTGGTATCAGAGCCTTGGTTTGAGGGATTCGAGCATACTCGCAGGTGTGTCAGAACTCAAACTGAGGAAACGATAGTTTTTATTAAATAATAATAAATTTAAGCTTTTAAAAAAGAGCTTTATTTAAGAAAAAAGGTTGTGATGTCATCGGCCGAGCTCAAGTAAGTGGTTCCCAAATTACCCAACTTATGTTTTGTGAGTAGTATGCTTGATATGGGAACTGTATGCTAGAGTAGAGCTAAGGATACCTTCAGGAATCATATGATAGAATTGTCTAATTTGTGTGATACCTTATAGCCTACTGGAACTTGATGTTATATATTATTTGGAATTGATATTGGCTCACTTATTTGCTAAGTGTATGTTTTCAAAGTTGTATATAATTAGGATTGTATAGCCCTAGAATGATTGATTTGGTCTTATTTCTTATTCCTTGTTTGGTTATGGACTTAGGGTAGAATCATCATTTGAAAGTATATGGGATCCTATTATCTATATAACTTGCATGCATAGGACAACGAGCAGTGTTGATTGAGGTTCTTGTTATTGCGAGTAGTGGAAGATGAGGATTCCTAAGGGAGTCTAGGATATGTTTGTCATATGGCATGGGGTTATTTTATGGTTTCAGTGTGGTGACTTAGAGGAATCAGGACTAACCTTGAGGAAGGTGTTAGATTAGGCGTCTAAGTCCATAACTATTTCTGGTATGTACTTGACCCGGTTGGCATGGTCCATTTGGGTTGCATCGACATCTCAACTGTTGAATAGACAAAATGAGAAAAGGACACTTACGATTTGTTAATATATTATAAGTTCTATTATATTAATATGAAATCATATTATTTAATTAGTATTGATCAAGAATTAATTTGGAATTAATTTTGTGATACAAAAGAGCCAAATTAAATATATGGGGATTGATTTGTAAATCATTCATTCTTATATAGTGGGCTTATGGTTCATGATTCACTAGATTGGGCTAGGACCCATTCGGTGCTCCATGCATGCTCCATGGATGTTATAACCCATGGATCATATGGGAAATGAAAAGCCATGCACATTAGGGTTTACATGGTGTAACCCTACATGTGGCACACTATATAAGAAGCTCCATAACTAGCAAAATCAGCGACTATTGCAAGACAAGGAGGGCTAGCCGATTTTGTGATCAAAGTGTTCTACTCTCAAGTTATTCCAAGAGTTGTGGTGTTGTGTGAAAATTTTAAAGCATCACACTTGAGGTGCTAGGCTCACAAAGTCTTAAGGAATCCAAGCAACTACAAAGGTATGTCATTCTACTAGTTTTTATATTACAAGTACCCCATGTCATGCTAGTTAGGATGTAAAATTTGGAAAAATTCTTATTTGTATGAATATTAGAGAAAACATAGATCCAAGGTTTCAAGGGTAGCATGTACACCATAGGAGTGTTAGAATGCTCAAAACCCATCAGAAGGTACATGTAGGTGTGAAAGGTAGTATTGTGCCTGTACTACTAGAAGCACATGACTTGTACCTGAGACAGGTGCAGATCTGGAAGCTCTAAGTGGGCATGTATAGAGGAGTCCCATCGAGTGCTTTCTAATTGTTTTATGTTGTGTTTCAGTTTGGAGGATTGTGATGATCACTCGAGGAGGTTCTGGCTATGGTTCTGGATCAGGTTCTGACTCAGGCACGTAACCAATTGATGAGCGTCTGCGCGAGTTCATTTCGGCTGACATTACTCGTGATATCCTGGATGTTACTCCTGTGTTATTTGGTACCATCAAGGAGGGGATTACGGAGGTTATGTATGAGAGGCTCAGGACTTTTCTGTTGGATTAGTGTCTAATCACGTAACTATATTTGGTAAGTATTTGACCTGGCTATGCATGGTCCTTTTGGGTTGCCTTCATCAAAGCAACTAGATAGGATGATTTATGAAGAAAGAGGTTAATTCTGGTTTATTAATATATTATATGAATAATATATTAATAGAGAAATCATAGAGTTTAATTAATATTGGACAAGAATTAATTAAGAAATTAATTATGTGGCTAAAAGAGATTAATTAGACTTGAGGGACTAACATTGTAATTATAAGATAATTGCATTGTGGGCTATGGATTCCTAAAGGGAAGGGAGTTGGATGAAATCTATGGGAACCCATATGATTTTCATCCAAGGGCTTTCTAGAAGGGTTCCATGGGTTGCTTAAGGCCTAAGCAGAGAATTAGGGTTTCTCCTGAAACCCTAGCAGCCCACACAAGTATAAATAGACCCCTAGGGATCCCAAAAACGTGGCTAAGCTTTCTGGTAGAGATCTTGGATGATTTTGGTGCTCCTCCCCTCTTTCCAATATCATCCTCTTGCTTGTGGTGTTTGTAAACCATTAGAGTAGTGACATTTGTGACTCTAAGCCCCAAGGATACGAGATTCAAGCCATTCTATAAGATGTATTCATCTAGATATATTCTTACATGTTAATTTCGATATTCAAATGCTAGATCTAGGGTTTATGGATTTGGATGATTATTGCATGTTCATTAGACAAATAAAATCCAAAGCTTTAGGGTTTGCATGTACACCATAGGAATGATGTAGTGCTCATAACCCATCAGTGGTATCAGAGCCTAGGCTGTTTGTATAATGAATTGATGCAATTGTGAACTGTAAAAGATCAGGAAATCGAAATTGTTTGTTGTCTGGAGCATGAACTCGACGAGTTCTATATGAACTTGACGAGTTGGGTGAATTCGGCGAGTTCAGAAGCCCAACTCGACGAGTTTTATGTTCTGTTGTCAGGATTTTCGATTTTTTGCCAGATTTTGTTGAGGATAATTGCCAAAACTCGTTTTGCTTGCCTAAATCTGATTTTTTAAGTTTGGACTGATTATCTTCATCAAAATTGATGGATTTGGTTAAATATGGATAATATAGGATTATTATTAGTCAAATATTTAACCTAGTAACATTGAAAAGTTTCAATTTACACCCTTAAGTTTTATAGTTTAATTTTGAACTTAATAGTTTTAGTTTTGAAATTTAAATAGTTAAACCTAATTGTTTTGAAATGTTTCAAAACTCGCCCTCAAGTTTTGGAATGTAAATTTTGATTAAAAGTTTAGTTTTAAAATGGCCATTTAATGGGTGTCCACTCTCACCCACCACTTCCTTGATTGGTGGAGGGTTGTTAGCCGAACGGGTAGGATAGGGAAAACCCTTTCCATTAAAAGTATAATAAATTATAAAGTAACTAAATGTTTCTATAAAGTTCCCAATCTTAGTTACTTTAGGAAAAAGTGAATTTGATGTAATTCTATGAAATTACACTTTGTACCCTTGCTTAGACGTTAGTGGAGCATGTGTGGTTAACCGGCACATCGAATAGGTGATTGTAACATTGGGGGCACCATGTATATTTGCTTGGTTATTCACACCCAGTTTTGTGATCCTCGGCATCCCAATCACAAAAATAGGGGCATATCGAGATTTAAACATGCCATTGAAAAGTTCAATGAATATCAAAGGATCTAGGAGTTTTCAATACATTTAAAACTTAATCTCTTTTTTAATTTTTCATGGTGGAAAATTAGTGAATCGTCATTCACTTACCTTCAAATGTTTTGCAATTTGGATTACGACATCCCTCTTCCAAGTTGTAGAATATTGTGTTGGGTCCTAGCCTTAATATCTCATTTGGGTGTTTTATTAAGGAGTCAATTAATCTACTAACTTGAATTTTCTCCCGTTTTGTACATGTCAAAGTATGACAACTATGGTCTTCCCAAATCCCTTGGAACAAGCTTTCCACATGAAGATGATATTCCACAATTCGATCGAAGAACAAGAGATCATGCTTCACTTCCTCCACCTCCTCCTATTGTTCTCCCTAACCCACAAGTTCAAAGGCTTGAAAAGTTGAAGCTCACTCAAGCCCTTTTGGTAAGTAAACATGAAGAAGGAAAGTCAGTGTGTGCACACGTCTTAGAGATCAAGTCACACATTGATAGGTTAAGAATGTTGGGAGTCGTTGTCTGTGAGAAGCTAGTTGTTGACTAGGTTCTTCAATCGCTTCCCGACTCATATAGTAAGTTCGTAAGAGAGTACTATATGATAGACCACGACGTGACCCTCATCGATCTCACCTATTTGCTTGTTGCTGCTGAATCAGCAATGATTTGGTGCACTGGAGAAGTAAAGTTGATTGGTGGATCTGCCTTCCAAACCTCCATGGAGATAGGCAATGGCAACGAAAGACATGCCATGGTCGAAAAGTTTGATCATAAGAGAAAGGAAAAGTCTGAGGTAGTTCTGTGTGCTATTCCAAAAGAGTCAATTTGCTTTTATTACCAAGAGAAGGGGCATTGGACACAAAGCTGTCCTGTCTACCTAAGAGATCTAAGAGATGGGAGAGTCAAGTCGTATGGCTCTACTTCAGGTAAAATCCATTAACTAACTCTATAAGTTCCTATTTTTGATTCTTGATACATTATGTGATAAGATTACATTTTTTGATGTTTTGTAGAATCGAAGGAAATAGAGGAAGCTTAAAGGAAAAAAGTTAGCTGAGTCAGATCACGAAGAAATGGATTTCAATCGCATGATTCGATGATTGGATTTTTGAGCTGCTACTTTAGAGTTAGGATAGATTGCTAAGAAATGTAATAGCATAGTTTTTCATTTGAGTTGTGTTGTAAGGAAAAAAATTTCCGCAATAAAAATAAATTTTGATTCTGTCTTATTTATTTATCCTTGCAATGACATGTATGAAAAATTGATGTTTGAGTATTTCTATTATTAGCAATGTTGAAATGGATGTGATTCTTAGTTATGTTATTTGTGGTAGTGTCATAATTTTCTAAGTAAGGAAAGTTTCCAATCACCCAAGTTTCAATTAGACAAAAACTTGGAATCATACAACGTGTATTGTGTGATGTATGGAAATCTTGGTACTTAGGTAATTAAGACTAATTTCTTGTTCACATAAGTATCTGAGTCAAGTGAAGGACTAAAGGAACTAGTACACAATGTTGTGCACTAGTCAAATCCACCATAAGTAATAATAACATTATTTGTCATGATTTGCTAAAGGTCTAGTAAATGTGGTTATACTTACAAGATTAAGTGTAATTCTGAATCATTGAAAAGTTTCAATGTATGTCAGAACGAATCAGAAGAATCAATAAGGCAGAAAGATAAAAGTATCTCTAATCTGAAAAAGATGGGAGAATACTTTTGTATCGTGTTTTATGATTGTCTTGATGATTAAGAGCCATATCATAATTGATCCTCTAAGGACATCTTAGTGCACTAGTATGGCTAAGAAGAGGATTTGGAAATTGTTGAAATGGTTAAATCAAAAGGATGAGTCATACTTCGTTCTAAAATCAAGTCTTAGAGTCATACTCCAATTAAGATTGTGAATTGAGTGACACATCTTAAGAAGGTCTAACACACTCATCAAATGTGAAGTAGATTTTTTTTCTTACTCTTGCGCGTTTGAAATTGGTAAATTGTTATGTCTTCGATAAGACAAAGACCAACTAATACCAATTGTGTGTAGTGTTTTTGTCTTGACATATACACGCACTAACTCTTGAATATTTGTTTGTCAAGAAATGTTTCTTGACAAGAGAATTTTATATGTCAAGAGGTCAGTGGGAGTCTAAATAATCTTGAAAATTTACAAGAACTAATCAAGAGTAAACCTATTAAACACTAGCACACGAATTGTGGATTGTAACCTATCGTGTTGACGTATTCTTGTTTCTGTGCCAATCCAGTAGAGTTGATTATGCATATGAGTTCTAAGAGTTCTCAATAGACTGCATAAGGCAAGCACCTTGTTTAATGAAAGTACATTGACTGGCATAGGTGAGCTGCTAAATAACCTGGAAGCAATGGTGGGACCCTTGATGGCAAGAAATTAAGAATGAACAAGTTTTGTCCATAAGAGTTTGGATTTGTCACAAACCTTATCTTATGATTATGGTTATGACAAATTCGCATGGATAGGAACACATGCACCATAAAATCTAAGTGACATAAGGTTTCTCTCCTTCATGAAAATGATTGTGAGGAAGCGCTTTCCATAAGAGAGATTTTAAGGAGATAGCGATTATGTAAATTGCATTCTTAAATTCGATTATGATTACATCTTCCCTCTTCATAGTTCGAATTGTGAGATTTGGTGATTTGTCTGAAAATTTGGGACTTAGTAATATAAGTTCTGAATTAGTTTAGACACACATACGAGCTGTCTAAGGAAAGTTGTGAGTTTGAGAAGCTTAGATAAAGGCTTATCGAAGCACATCGTATTGGAAATATGAACTTTGGAAGTCAATAAGTATGGTCTTTTAGAAGTCCAACTATTTTCTGAATACGTGTCAAAGCTAGTAGGAGTATAAATGTAACGCCTGTGTTTCCGGGCTTGCCATTTTTAGCAATGTAATAATCTAGGTTAACCTTTGTAACCCGTTTTGAAATAATAGAAGTATATTATTTGAGTATTATGTGTTTTGTTCTTAATTGCTTAATTATGTGGTTTGATTAATTAAGAATACAAATAAGCGTCAAAATTTAAGTGTAAAATAAACTTGATATCTTTGGCTAATGTTGTAGTAGTTGAAACGAGGTTTCCGAATATATATAGAACGCCCAAATCTGACTTCGTATGAGGAAGTTATGATTTATCGAAGTTTCGGCTTAGCGGTATGCAGCCCGAAATACTCGATTTGAGATCGAGCGGTTTTTAGTCGAATCGATCTAAACGAGAATCGAAGATCTCGTTGTTGGTATCGAAGCGATGAAAAGTTAGGCGAGAACGGACGTCAAACGAAGAAGTTATGAATTTATAACAAAGTTTTCTGTCCCGACCTATTAAAAATAAATAATAAAAAAAAGTTAAAATTAGCCGACGGAGTCTAAACGAAAGTTGTAGAGCGTAGTCTCACCTTCGCGTAAATATAAAGAACGTCCAAAACGGATTTCGTATGAAGAATATATGAATTTCCGAAGTTTATTAAATAATTTGTATTTAAATTTAATTATAAAACCCGGTATTATCCGAAGGGGGAGTCACCGGGCATATCCGAAGTACGCCCAGCGTACTGCTGTACACCCTGCGTACAGCGAAGCATGACGACCTTCGCACTCGAGTTCTTCGGATGACGAACGCAATGATGATTTCGGACCAGTACGCCCCGCGTACTCCGAGGCTCCAGCCTCCTATAAATAGGATGTGAGGGTTCCGGGCTTATTTGCTCATTTCTCCTCCATTTTGTGCCGATGCTCTGCGTGTAAACCCCCGAAGCCATCCCGACACCCCGGATCTCATATCCAAGTTAAGAAGGAAGTTTCGCCGAGATCCCGAGAAGTGCGATTCCCGAGCCATCCCGACTATCCGATCATCTTATGATCAAGTGAGTGTATACTACCTTTCATAAACACGATAATAATACAAGTATGGTTTGAGTGTATTAAGTATATTGTTGTTTATATGTGTGAATGTGTATTTACTTTCTTCTATCTTATAGATCTGATTATATTCTCTATGAAATAAGTGTTATGTGTGTGTGTGTCTCATCTGTTATGTGGAATATGTATTGATTAAAGCATGCTATACAGGTTTTTTTAAACTATGTATAAAAATGTATATTTTATCTACTAATATGTTGGGTAGAACATGGGTAGATAGTTGGTGTGTAATAAACAGATGAGAGGCCTTGTTGTTGTTTGATTTAGTCATCTAGCGGAGTTTAGATGACGACCACGGACTTTTCTAGACAGTCTTGTGGAACATTAGCAGGTTCGCCACCTGTAGGTGTTAATGAACTTGGGTGTTCATTCGCTGTACTCCATCCCCCTCATGGTTGCCTTATTTCACTTATATTGCTGAGGAACCCCCGAAGCATGTGCTGTCGCCCCGATGAAATATTCTTAGACTAGGTCCTTTATGTTAGTTGTCTTAGGGACATAAAGTGAGAATAACGGGAATGGGTAATTGGGTTATTGTTGGTTGGTGAAAATTAAATATGATTATTTATTGTGGGTTGAAAACCCTATATGCTCACCAGGCTCCCAAGCCTGACCCACTCAGTTTTATTTGTATTACAGGAAGTGGCGCGAGGGCATAAGATGGTCGAACCATCAAGTTGTTTTGTTTACAAGTCTGTATATGTATATATTTGTTGAATGACTTGTAATGTTATCGTTTATGCTTTATGGTCTGTATCGGAACATGACATCCCGAGTTTTGGTTATATAATGAAAATACATTTCTTTATGAAATGCTTTGGTAAGGATTATTTTATCATACTTTGTTTTTGGGAACAAATTCCGCAACTCTTTCAAATCAAAAGGATTTACTCTGAAATTATTTTAAAAGCATAAATGAAAAATCGGTCTTTTCTGGCCGAGATTTTGGGGATGTCACAATAAATGTTATGCTGGAATGGATATAATCATCATGTTAGTGGGAACATGATTATTATTATTATTATTATTTTAAGTGTTGCAAGTTGGCAATATTATTAAATGTTATGCTAGAATGGATATAATCAGATGTTAGGTTCTCTTCTTTTTTAGAGACATCGGATCAGAGTCAAGGTTCTGGCATCAGTGGGGTGAGGCAGTAGGTTTTAGAGGAGGCACATAAGTCAAAGTTTTCTATCCACCCAGGGGCCACGAAGATGTACATAGATCTGAGGTTGAGCTATTGGTAGCCCTACATGAAGAGGGAAATAGCTTGGTTTGTGGAGCAGTACTTGACTTGCAAAAAAAGTCAAGGTTGAGCATCAAAGACCCCACAAAATGATGTAGCCCTTACCCATTCCCACGTGGAAGTAGGAAGAGATTACTATGGATTTCAACACAAAATTGCCAAGGACAACACAGGGTTTTGACTACATATGGGTCATTGTTGATAGATTGGTCAAGAGTGCAAATTTCATACCTATTGTTGAGAGTATATCTGTAGAAAAGTTAGCGGACATCTATTTCCGTAAGGTAGTAGTTCGGCACAGGGTGCCAGTATCGGTGACATCGGACCGAGATGTTCGGTTCACCTCCTGATTTTAGAGGAAGTTTCATGAGGAGTTGGGTACTCAGTTGCAATTTAGTACAACATATCACCCGCATACAGTTGCAATTTTGTCCGACCACCATTTGAGATATTGTATGGAAGGAAGTGCAAGACTCTGCTTTGTTGGGGGGAGGTCAGGCATCGAGTCATGGGTAGTATAGAGGTTGTACTCAAGACTAATGAGTTGATTCAGAATGTGTGCGATAGGGTGGGGGTCGCGCAGAGCCGGCATAAGAGTTATGCAGATCGGCGACGTTCGGATCTTGAGTTTCAGGTGGGAAACTTGGAGCTTCTGAAGGTGTCACCTTGGAAAGGTGTCATCTGATTCCAGAAGTGGGGAAAGTTGGGCCTTATATTCATTGGGCCTCTTAGGATTCCAGATCAGGTGGGAAAGGCCACATATCGACTGGATTTTCCCGATGAGCTCAGCCAGATTCATAACACCTTCCATGTATCTCAGCTGCAGAAGTGTGTGGCTGATGAGTCTGCAGTTATTCCTCTTGATAACATTCAGGTTGATTATCGTCTGAATTTTGCAAAGAGGCTAATGGCGATTTTAGTTCGAAAGATGAAGGTTCTGTGCAACAAGGAAATCTCAGTGGTCAAGGTCCAGTGAAAACATAGGAGGGGTTCTGAATGGACGTGGGAGCCAGAGGCGGAGATGCGAGAGCACTACCCAGATCTATTTATGGCAACAGGCTTCAAGGATGAATTCTAGTTCAATTGGGGGAAAGTTGTAATATCTATTATTTAGGTATTCATTTTAACCCTTAAGTTATGCTTTATTTTCAATTTAGTCCTCAGTGGCAATTTTGTAACTTCGGAGTTGTTGGAGTACGCGAGGCGTACACCCTCATACATTCCAGTTCGCCTTAGTACGCAACACGTACACTGGTATGCAGGGCGTACGCAACCATGGTGCAAACCCTTAATTATAGGGTTTGGACCATATTTAAACTCATTTATGGCCTCATGCACCTTTTTATCTTCAGCCTCCCTCCTCATTTCGAAACCCTAAAGAGTGTTTATGCATTGTGAAGCTTGTTGAGCCATTTTTGGTGCCATTTGGAGCTTTTGGAGTAGAAGGAAGAGCATTGAGGTGGTGGTGTTTCACTCAAGGCTTTAGATCGAGCATTGTGTCCCCCTTGTGCACCTTATGGAGGTAAATATTGGATTTTGAGCATTCTAACATTCCTAAGGTGTACATGCAACCCTAGAAACCTTAGATCTATGTTTTACTATGAAACATGAAAATTTGATTTTCCAAGGTTCTTAACCAATTTAGCATAGCATGGGGAACTTTTAAACATAAATGATAGAAGAAGAACATACCTTTTGTAGTTTGGATTCCTTAAGAACCTTGTGAGCCTAGCACCTCAAGTGTGACGCCTCAAATGTCTCACACAACACTACAACACTTGGAATGACCTTGAGAGAAGTTCACTAACACCTCATAATCGGCTTGCCCTATTTCTTGTACAAGTAGTAGTCCGATTTTGCTTGAATGGGGTTCTTTATATAGTTGTGGCGCAATTAGGGTTACACCATGTAAACCCTAATTGTCATGGCATTTCATATTCCATGATCCATGGGTTTGTAACCTCCATGGATTATTCATGGAGCACCTTATTGGTTTTAACCCAATCCATACAAACCATGGATCATTAGCCCACTATACAAGAATAGATGATTTACACAATCAACCCCATATATTTAATTAGTCTCTTTTTGATCACTTAATTAATTCCAAATTAATTCTTTGATCAATAATAATTAAATAATATTATTAATATATTAGAACTTGTAATATATTAATAATCCTTAAGTGTCCTGTCTCTCATTTAGTTAATCCAAGTGTTGCAATGCCATGCAACCCAAATGGACCATGCTAATCGGGTCAAGTACATTCCAGAAATAGTTATGAACTTAGACACCTAATCCAACAGTCTCCTACTTGGATAAGTATAATAACTATAACTGCAAGAATGACTTCAAGAACCGATCAACAATCATAGCTCTTTCAAGGTCTCGCGAAACTGAGATGATGATGATACGCCATTTAAGATAAGTGATCATATAATCCTCTGTTCTAGATATCAGTCGGACAAATAGATGGAACAATGTCTTACTTATTGTCCAATAGTTTGTATCTCGATTTTCGATTTTTTTGACATAGAAGTTAATTGAACACATCAACTTAGTTCTAACCGGGCCCGGTACATCGGTCAACACAAAATCATCGAGGGGCCCAGATATCGCTTCTAATCCAAGAAGGAGCAGATAGACTTTGCCTCATATGCTTGTTCTACTACTTACTGAATCATACATAAAGGCACATTTTATAACATCGAGTTACCAATGCGTTTTCGTACAATCAATGTATAACCAACTCATAGGCAACAAGTCATATCTCTAGGTTTGAAGACTTATATGATATTACCGTCTCACGATCACTCGAGATGAATTCCATGAAGTGATACCAGTGAGCGTGGGTTGAATCCAATACTGAGAACTTATGAGCACTCATGAATGTTGTAGCAACACTTTGCTATGTCCAACATCTTAGACATCTACAAGCCAACTCATGACAGTCTTGATTCATATCTACTTCCAACATATGACCGACTGTGGAGAGTTTGAATAATATGAAATACAATAACATAATTATTCTGGAAGTCAAAACATGCAAAATGAAACGATAGTAAATGATTGACAAAAGATAGCAACACTTTAATCATAAATAAGAAACAATTTTTATTCATCATCAAATGTCAATTACACTTTACACATTTCAAAGCTATCTAACTACTAAAACTAATATCATCCTTCAGCCCTATGCGCCTCGCATGCTGGAGATGCTTAAACCTACCAGTCCCTTCGTGAGGGGATCTGACGGGTTCTCATCCAATGATACCCTCTTTGCCATGAGGAGACCTTTTTCTATTCGATGTCTGATGAAATGATATTTTCTGTCGATGTGTTTGGATCTCCCGTGATCCCTTGGTTCCTTGGCTAAGGCAACTGCACTTTCACTATCACAAAAAATCTCTATAGGCTCCTTTATAGTTGGTACAACTCCAAGGTATCCAATGAAGTTCTTTATCCATATAGCCTCCTTTGCTGCCTCGCTTGCCGCTATATACTCTGATTCGCAAGTTGAATAAGCCAATATCTCCTGCTTCGAACTTTTCCAAGAAATAGCTCCTTCGTTTAAGGTAAAGACCCAGCCTGACTGAGAGCAGAAATGACCCTATCAGTCTGAAAGCTAGCATCATTATACCCTAATACTCTCAAGTCATCACTCCCACCGAGGGTAAGGACCCAGTCCTTAGTCCTCCGCAGGTACTTGAGAATGTTCTTTATCGAAGTCCAGTGAGCCTTGTCAGGGTTCCCCTGATATCTGTTGACCATGCTAAATGCAAATGCCACATCAGGACGAGTACAAACCATAACATACATGATCGAGCCTACAATGGAAGCATACCGTACTCGACTCATCTCTGCTATCTCAGCCTTTGTACTCGGACTCTGAGTCTTACTCAGTCTGGCGCTACTCTGGATCGGTAACTCTCCTTTCTTGGAATTCAGGATGCTGAATCTACTCAGCACCTTCTCCAAGTAGGTACTCTGACTAAGTCCAATTAGTTTTTTACTCATGTCTCTCAAAATCCTTATCCCTAGGATATATGCAGCTTCTCCAAGGTCCTTCATAGCAAAACACTTCCGAAGTTAGGACTTCACTTCCTGCAGAGTTGAGATGTTATTTCCAATGGGTAGTGTAACGCCCGAGTTTCAGGGCAAAGCATTTTTAGACAATGTAATAGTCTAGGTCAACTATTGTAACTCTTTTTGAAGCAATAAAGATGAAATATTTGAGTATTATGTGAATTTTTATGCTTATTATGTATTTATAAATATTTAATAAATAAAAGATAAAAATAAGCATCAAATTAAAGTGTGAGATAAGCCCAATATCTTTATATAAAGTTGTAGTGGTCAAAACAAAGATTCTGGGGATATAAAGAACGCTGAAATCCGAGTTATAACGAAGAAGTTATGACCCGTCGATGTTTCGCGACAGAACTGACACGATACCGGGAAGCGTAAATAGTGAATTTACGATAGAGCAAGATTTAGCCTTAGCGCTCTAAACGAAAGTCGTCGAATACGTTAAACTAAGAACATCGATAAAAAGAACGCCTAAATCTAACTTCGTATGAAGAAGTTATGATTTTTCGAAGTTTCGGATTAGCAGCGTACAACCCGAAATTCGAATATTAGATAGAGCGGTTTTTAGCCGACACGACTTGAACGAGAATCGAAGATCTCGTTAAGAGTGGCGTAACGAGAAAAAGATGGGCGAAAACGGACATCGGAAGAAGAAGTTATGAGAATTTAACGGACCAATTGTCCCGGTTTGTTAATAATATAAATTTTGAAATAGAGTCAAAATTAGCTGACGGAGTCTAAATGAAAGTTGTAGAGTACATTCCCTCCTTCGCGTGGATATAAACAACGTCAAAAACGGAGCTCATATGCGAGAGTTATGACTTTTAGAAG
This sequence comes from Lactuca serriola, assembly GCF_051521515.1. NCBI lineage: Eukaryota > Viridiplantae > Streptophyta > Magnoliopsida > Asterales > Asteraceae > Lactuca > Lactuca serriola. The sequence continues at coordinate 275,386,945 of NC_136412.1, read as the reverse complement.
TCGGAGTAGAAAATCACGAATCTGGTGCGAAGTTGATGACGTGGCAGCATCTGGACCGTCGGTTGCTGATCACGCCTCGCTTCGTATGGCTGACACATAGTCCTCGCATAAGCCCAGCGTACGAGTACGCCTCGCGTACGAGGCTCAGAACGCGCAGCGGTCTTGTTCTTCCCTCGGTCTACATTACGCCACGATGACCCAGCCCTTCTGCAACACGTGTCGTACGATGCGAGAGTACGCCTAACGTAGGTCTGAGGTACGCCCGGCGTACCGAGGCCTCGCATGCTATAAAAAGGCAGCGAGGGCAGCCATTTTTCTTGCACCAAAACTCACTCTCTCTCTAATAACTTTCTCTCTCTAGCCCCTTTTGAGTCCCCTAAGCCTAGGTAAACCCCCTAGCACCCGAAGGAAGCCCCGAGGCTCCCGGAGTCCCGAGAAAAAGAGTCTTTCGGTTTCGAAATGCTGCTCCAAATAAAGTTCCGGTTTTCTTTAAAATCCGCTGTAAGTGAGCTACGCTTACACAATTTTTAATATAACTTTCAAATAATTGTAGGAATGTTATTAGGTCCTTAAAATAATTATTTGGGCTATTATTATGAGTTATATTGAGTGTTATTAACGCTTATATAATAATAATAATAGTTAGACTAATTAATTTGTCGCGGTTATCGTTAGACTAAACCCTAGTGGTATTGGTACTAGGTTTTATCGAAGGAAAATTCTTTTGAGAGTATCGAAGCGCTGTCCGAGTGCTGAGTCACCACCTTTCAAGTGAGTGCATAGTTACTTTCAGCTTACACATAGATATGAAGTATTTTATATAAATTACGTGTTATGTGTGCATATTATCTGAATACTTGCTATCTATGCTGGATGAACATTTTTATATATGTTTTCACTGATTTAAACTGTATATGTATTTTATATCTACAAAAATGTTGGGGTAAAACATGGGTATATGTGTTAGTTGATGTGTGATAAAATGAAATAATGAGAGGCCTCGTTATAGTTGTTATTGATGATCCAGTCATCTAGCGGAGTATAGATGACGACCACGGACTATTCTAGACAGTCCAGTGGAACACTAGCACGCTCGCAACCTGTAGGTGTTTATTTGAACTGTGTGTTTATTTGAACTGTGTGCTCACCAGGTGTACTCCATCCCCCACATGGTTGCCTTAAGGAAATTTACTGCTGAGGAATCCCTTTAGCAGTAGTGTCCATGTCGATGATGATCCTTACTCTAGATCCCTTATGACAGGTGTTTAGGGACGTAATGAGAGGATAACGGGAATGGGTAATTGGGTCATTGTTGATTGATAAAGTTAATAAACTTATTTATTGTGGGTTGAAAACCCTATGTGCTCACCAGGCTCCCAACCCTGACCCACTCAGTTTCTTGTAATACAGGTAGTGGCACATGAGCATAGATGTGATATCTTGGGATGAGAGATTAAAGGATTTTAGGCCTGTAAATATGGAATAATGTAGTAAGGCCTATGTTGTATTGTTTATGCTTATGATCTATATCGAACATGACATCCCGAGTCTTTTTAATGAAATACATTTCTACGGAAATGCTTTTGATAAATCTTTATCATATTTTGTTTTGGTAGAAATTCCGCAACACTTTTATTTAAAATGTTACTCTGATTTTTAAACAAAGCATAAACAAAATTGGTATTTTATGGCCGTGAAAATGGGATGTCACAGTTGGTATCAGAGCATTAGTTTAAGCGAACTATGAATTTGTAGGATTTCTAGACTTAAACTTAGAATGCTAAGCGATGATTGTGAGGTGTGAGCACTAGCTTATTTTAGGAATTATGCCTAAAATGCTTTTATGTGCTAAATGCCTTGTGCCTGACATGTTATTATTTGTTCGGATCTATGGTCTGTTGCCGACCGGATCTGGAAACCTTATGTGTTTAGGATTCTAAACGTACGACTACGATATAAGAACTAGCATGTAAACGTTTCGGAGAGATAAGGATGATTTGAACATCAGTCCTCAATAAAGATCTAAATTAACCTTATTCGGTGTATAGATCAAGATGGCAAGGAACCGTAGTGGAAATGTGAATGCAAATGGGAACAGAAACCAACCCCCAGTGATTGAGCAAATACCGGTTGTGGAAGCCGCAGTTGAGCCAATAACAATGGCCGGAGTGCAAGCGATGATCCAGGCGATGTTAGATCGTCAAATGGAGGAAACTAGACGTTTGATCCAGCAAAATCGAAAGGAAGCGACTATTCAGATCGAACAGCCCGAGTTGAATGAAGGGCAGACTGAGGAGAGAGACTACAGTGGGACTGTTGGTCAAGTCAACCCACTAATAGTTCAACAAAACAACCAAGATGACGGAGTCGAGAGAAATGGATGCAAGTACAAGGATTTTCTGACTTGCAATCCATTGACTTTCACGGGAAAGGAAGATCCGATCGGGGTCATGGATTGGATCTCGGAAATGGAGTTAGCCTTCATGACGTGTGGTTGCAGAGGAAAACTACAGACCACGTTTGTAGTGCGTCAGTTTCGAGGTGGCGATGTACGTTGGTGGAATACCTTGGGGAAGACTTTAAGCCCCAACAAGCCCCTACAACTGACATGGGTAGAATTTTTGGTGCAATTCAAACGAAAGTACTGCTCAGCTCAAAACCTGCTCAAGTTAGAGAACAAGTTTCTAACCCTGAAGAAGGGAAGCATGTCGATCGATGAATACACGAACAACTTCACAGAAAAGATAGAGTTTGCCTTGCGTCTTGTTTGGGATGAGCTGACGAAAATTGATAAGTACGCAAAGGGACTTCCATGGGAGTACACTGTGCCAGTGTGTCAGGCACCTACTCTGGAGGCAGCTATCTGGGCTGCCAAGTCTGTGGAGGATATGATTAAGGGAAGAGCTGCCAGCAAAGTTGAGGTTGGAGAGAAGAGGAAATTTGAAGGGTCTGCTAAACCCAACAAAAAGAAGAGCAAGTTCCATTCAAAGAAGATCGGGGGAGGAGGAAATGAATTGAAATGGTGCGAGAAGTGCAAGAAGAAGCACTTGGGAAAATGTAGCGAGGAAGTAACCTGCTACAAGTGTGGGAAAACGGGGCACTATGCCAATGAGTGCACCTTCAACAAGAGGGTGTGCTACGAGTGCTGTGAAGAAGGGCATATTGCTAAGGATTGCCCACAGAAGAAAGATACAAGAAGGCCCAACATTCCACCGAAGCCGAAGGTGAGAGCCTTCCAGATGACGCTCGAGGCTGCGAAGGAGGCAACAGACGTCGCTTCAGGTACCTTTCTTGTAAATGGTTTGCTTGCAAATATACTATTTGATTCCGGAGCCAACTACTCCTTTGTGTCGCATATATTTGGTAGGAAATTAGCATTGCCTGTAGAAAAACTTGATAATGGTTTTCAATTGTTTCAAAACTCCTACTTATACTGTTTTATCTAAATTCATTCTAAACTGGTTTATGAAAGATTTTCTATGGTTTTCAAACATATTTTACAAAAGAATACATATTGTGATTTTCTCCGGATATAAAGGTTTTTCATCAAAGTTTCCCTTTTTCGACGTATACTTTTACTTGTTAAATACTGCTGCTTCGCTTATACTTATTTTATACTCCTACTCTGTAACGCTTTCACTTATACTTGAAGTCACTTATACCTGATGGACGCTTATACTTATTCACACTCTTACTTAGTGATACGATTCTACATCGCTTATACTTGATATCGACTCTACTTCGCTTATACTCGATACGCTCATACTTCACTTATTGTCGTCTCTACTTCGTGATACGCTTATACTTGTTCGACACTCTTACTTCACTTGCGATCACTCCTACTTCACAAAGATCACTCCTATTTGATACACACTCAGTCGTAGTTAGACGTATGTCTGTGCTTATATAGGTACATATAAGTAATGATTGAAAGACTTAGGAAGGCTCGTCTGCCCTATTTCCTTTTCTTCGTTGAGATGTGGTCTGGTGGGATCGGATGGCCGTCCGAAGGTCTTTTGAATCGTTAGTTATATATTATGTATATGAGTAGGGACATATAGGAATTCTCTAGTCAGTTCAGTTAAGAGTCTCTACCTCTAGTCTACACTTACATTAGAAACCCACTATTGGGAAGTCTCTACTTCTAGTTCAGCACTTACACACTACCCACTATTTGAAAGTCTCTACCCACTATTTGGGATGCATCTTCAGGACACGGCCTTCTCCGTCGTCTAGATTGGTAACCAGAATCTCCTGTAGGGAGAGCGGACATTATGTGTATAGATCTATACGAGATTGACAACCCCGCACCCAGACTGCTAGCTACAGTCCCGGCCTACCAAGCCAACGGGTGACAAATGTCACATCTTAGACGCTTGTAGGGCGTCTGGTACTCTAGTCAGTATGGTTACGAGTATCTTGGGTTACCTTATAATTCATTGGCTTTAAGGTAACGGTATTTCGCCAGCAATTTACACTGTATGCTGGTAATTCAATTTCAGAGTCACACTGTTTTGACCTTACAAGACGTATCTCTCATTTGATGCTGTCTGGGGTCTGTATTCACAGTATCCATTATATTCACTGTTTTAGACCTTGCTAGACATACCTTTCATTTGATATTGTCTGCGGTCTGCATTCACTGTTTTGGACCTTACCAGCTGTACCTTTCATTTGGTACCTTCTGGGGTCTGTGTCTCTATTTGTTAGACTGAACCAGGCGTGTCGTTCGATCGATACTCTCCTGGAGTCTATGATTCCTTTGCCTTAGTCAGCAGTCCTCACTGCTGAGGCATATGTATTTCCCTTTTATCTCTCGCTTTCTTTAACAATCAAATTCAGTATTTTGATAATGATAGCAATCAAGGGAAAACCACTTTTTACCACATAACACTGACCAGTCTTGGTAGAAGGCTGCTTTGATTAAAGAAAATATAGGATTTTCTGGAAAGAACCCTAATACACTGTAAACACTTAACTATTACTTTATAAAGTTATTTGAATGAAATGTCACTAAATGCTTATGAACTCACCAGCATTTGTAAAAATGCTGATACTCGCTTTTCAAATAAATTGTATTCTCAGGTTAGCATTAGGCAGGTACATCTCGAAGCTGTTGATGAAGATAGCTTAGTATTATGTTGTATCTATTCTATTACTTGTATTACTTTGAATTGATTTATTAATGTAACCATGTAAAATTATTACTATTAATGCAATGTCTTGTTGTACTTTGATTACTATAATGCTTGTGTTGTGATACTTGACATGACGTCATCCATCCCAGAACGTTTCCGCCGTTCCGGTTTTGGGGTGTGACAGATTGGTATCAGAGCATTGTTTATAGTGAGCTAAGTATATCAATTCATAAAAGATATACAACCTATAAACACAATGGGATAAAACACTCTGACCAAGAATTATACTTTAAAATATAACCATATTTTACCAAAGTATAATAACATCCAGAATCTAAACACTCGAACAAAAGTATCACACGAAGAACAATAATAAAAGTCTTCGGATGTTGAGCACTACAGTCAAACCTGGGCAGTTATGTAATTGTAAGCTGGGATAAATGTACCCTGATCAACTACATTTATCCGAGATGCGATGAACGTGTGCTTGGGAGTGATAGTGGTGTACAACAGGTCTGAAACTTACCAACTAGGATTGCTAGAGCCAAACATAAAGTTAAAATAGTATAGGAGTATTTTAGGACACTAAAAGATCCACACTAATCCCAGAATCATAATCAGAAGATAAGAATCAAACAAGAATTAAAATACCATATGGGTATTTTAGGATCCATAAACAACCTTGCGTGAAGAACTAAAAAGATCCTTATTGATATACCTACAACTACAGAGGGTGTACTCCCAAGGTTATATATAATAAGGATCCCATAGGCTAAGAATGTGTGGTTTCGCTTTACTTCCTTTTCCTTGTTTGGATGTGGATTCCAAGTAGTATCACATATTCGAAGGCCTATCGGATCTAAACTATATATGATTTGTATACCCTGTGTAATCGTAGAAGGACTCGATATGGATCATCTAGTGGAATGTTAATAATCTCTTAGGATTCTTTAGACATTTCCATTCTCGCGTGAACCCTGTAGACAACCCTACCCACTTCAGTGCTTGATAGAAGAGTTGATTCCGACCCCGAGGAGGTTCATTGAGAAGATGTCCTGTTTGGAAATAAATGAACTAGGTCGAGACTATTGAATGCACCAAGTGCCCATATTCTTTTAGGGACAGTGGTGAGAGATTCGCCTAAACTTCCGAGATTCCAGTCATCCATCATGAAGCGGTGACACCCAGAGTTGGAATCAGAAGGAAGGCGGGGTAGAAATTCAATATGTCTTCACAAGAAAAGAACCCTAGGAAACTACCGGAAGGAAACCAACGCCGATACCAGCCAAAGATACGAGGCAGACGGAGGGAGCCAGTACATGGAACCCGAGAATTGTCTTCCCCTCGTGATTCGTCACGCTAATACACCCATAAAATAATACAATTTAGTGAGTTAGTGGTTACACTACTCACGCTATGTGTTAGGTAAATCGTCGTTTCCCGTTGCCAGATACACGATTAGGGCGGATCCCCGCATCTCTATTGAGAGAATTTTAGCTATCTGCCCTTGTGAGCCTCTCTTTCCGCGGTTTCGTTCCGAACCATTCTCAAATCTCCCCAGGCCGGAGAGTGAAACCTTTCCCAGTATAAAGGTAACTTAGTAGGAATGACTCGCATCTTATGGCCTTTTCCGATACTCATACACCTACCTTGATTACCAGGACCACATCATAGGGATGTAGGTCGACACTCAGACGATAAGTACCCAAGGCACGGGAAAAATTTATGCCTAATACGTTCAGGACAAAAATGTCTAGGGTTAACCATCGTCTCTCATTACCTTGTATTCCTTTCCGTGTAGGAAAATCATGCCATCGAAGAAGCGTAACCAATCCACAAGCAAGAAACCTACTCTCTTATTCGATGAAGCTACGTTCCAAGCTGCAGTCTCAGCAGCCGTAGCAGCTGTCATGGCTCACCTGAATGCTAACACCGCCAATGTTAGCAAGGGCCCTGTCGGGATTTCCAATCCTGGCAATGGACAGCGGCAACCAACACTTCCATACTCAGCCACCCAAGAACCTCACTCAAACCCACTAAAGAGAAAACTCAAGATAGAGGAGGGAAGTACCTCGGCTCAAGGACCTCCCGAAGGGCAACGAGCTGAGGCAGTCTATACCCCTGTCAATCCTTCCCTCCTGACCTCAAGAAGACCATACCTAGGAGACCTTCCCCACTGCAGCAAGTGCAGCTACCATCATCATGGTGCCTGCCGGGAACTCTATTGTGCTAGGTGCCACATGCTGGGGCATACCGCTCGCGTCTGCAGAACCCCGATTGAGTTCATTACATCAACCACTAATGTGGCGACCCGCACAGTTTGCCACCTATGTGGTAAAATGGGACACTTCAAGAAGGACTGCCCAACCGAAGGGAAAGACAAAGACACAGAAGGAGCCTGACCACTACTGCTTAGGGAGAAGCAACAAGGAACTCGTTAGATTTTGGTACGTCTCTCGATCTCGAATAACTAAAATAAGAACAATAAAAGACTAATTCAAATGTAAATTCTTCCCAGTAAGGCGAAAGTCGCAGCACTGTTATAAAATTTAAAATTCATTAGGTAAAACTATAATGGCTAAACATATACGTTACGGCCATGTACATTTAAGATAGACAGACCTAGAGTGAGCGAATGCCGCCTCATTTCTTGTTCCTCGTTTGGTTGTGGATTTAGCGCGGGGTCGCTCAGTCAACAGTCCCCCCCACCTTAAATATACATGACTATTATATGTGAGGTGATTATAGAAATGCCTTGTGAGAATCCGTTCACGAAAAGGTACTCTATTCGGAAACACTTAGAACTCTCTATAGTTCCGCGTCGACTCTATCGGTCCAGGTATCCGCGGTAGTGATACATAGGACGAAACCCGAGACGCCTAGAACTTGTGTGCCTGTTCGGCACATGACTCTATCGATCTTGATTATATATCATGTCGAAGTGTGCCAACTTCAACGACTCTATTGATCATGGTTTGACTTCGTGCAACCATATGTACATTCTTAGTGCTGTGTAAAAAGAACTTTCTCCAAAGCCATGTCGGCAAAATAAAGGTTCTCCCGAACCTAAACCTAACACAAATAATCAAACCTAATGCAATCCGTCAATCGTCCCTCTTATCTCGAACCTTCCGAAGTACCCAAGAGAGGGTACCCCGTGCTGTTGACCGACCCCTTGTAGTCAGATGAACACCGAAGTGAACGACACTGCAGATACTCTAGAAGACGACAACCATCCGGAGCATACTCAGAAGAATCCCTAGAAAGACCCTTCACACCTCGCACATCAGGTTCGTGAACCCAGAGAACAGAACTCATGAGACCGACCACTATAACCAGGTATATGCAAAAAGGTGGCATATAATTGAGATGAAAAAGATTTAAGGTGTGTGTTTCCTCCCTATTCCCTGTTCCTCGTTGGGTTGTGGGTTTGGGGTGGAGTCGCACAGCTGAACATCCTGCCGACCTCAATTATATACTGCTTGCGTACACCCAGTATTTGTAGTTAGGCTAAGCATGAGCTCTACCACGAACCCCTTAGAAAAGCCCTTCACCCTATTCCATAACATAGGAGCCGGAATCAAGAGAATCACTGTGGGTTAAGCTAGTAAAGTTCCGAGTGATGAGACCCTATACCCACTAGATTTGACCTAGACCGAGAAAACTCAGAACTTCAGAAGAGTAGTTGCAGTAGATGTTCGCACTACTCAGGCACCTCGTTCACCCAGTTATAGACAAGTGGTGCTTATCATCCTCCACCCTCTCGCAAGGAGGAAATCGTCGTCGCCCTGTAGACGATGAATTACACTTTCCGAAGTGAACACTAGAATACCGAGAACCACAGGATAACCTTCGCAGCCAAGAATACTTGATCTAAGAGCGAAAGTAGTTGCGTTAAGTCTCGTGACCCTGATCCCGAGGAGGTTATAGACTTGACACCAGTCTTGGTGTTAGTCGAAGGGTTATGCTGGAGCATACACTTTCCACGCTAGAATAAACCACAGTCTAAGAGATTCATTGGACTATTAAGTGTTCCACGAATACTATCTTACGCAGAGATAGTAGAACCACCACCAGAGATAGTCCGACACTCGTCTGGTGAAACCCTATCTTCTCGACCTTCAGGGTTTCCGCATCTCAAGCTTCGTTAATGCAGGTCCATTTTGCACAAGCTTGAGATAGACACTCTACAGCAGACAGATAACCGCAGATACGCAACCCATCCAATGACCTAGAAAGTCTCTATCAGCCAGTTGACAGGAAACGCGAAACCAAAGACCACCTGAGCTTTCTAAGAACCAACCTGAAGGACTACACACACAGTACGGGAGAGAACGTTAGGAACTTCGAAATGGCGAGCATGCCAGTGATGATCTTGCCATAGAAGTACACTATGTTCTGAGTACTGAAAAGCTCTACCATTCCGAGAGCTTAGGACCATATGAGAATTCTCATGGAGATTTGGTCCAACCCTATTCAGGCCGCTACTACCTTCGGATATACCACAAGATTCACACCCAGTCGATCCACTTCTTAGACTTGATATGTGATTTCCCGACATCACTCTTCGTACCTCACTCATCTTGATAGGAACCATTGAGAACCTTGACTTCATAGATACACCAGTCGGAACCCACTAGCTACACTAGACGGAATCCTCATCCCGTATGTGAAGGTCTGTCGGAATGACAAACACAGACCATAGATCACTTGGGAATGCGAGGACAAAACCGTATAGGAAGTACTCGCTTACCTCTACTTGGCCATTCATACCTACTTCCTTGCCTAGACCTGAATTTCGGGACGAAATTCCCTCTAACGGGGGGATGATGTGATATCCCAAGTTGTCCCGTTACATTTCCCCGTTACCATTAACGGAATATTCCACTGTATAAAAGTTCCGTTAATTAGAGGGCGTCAATTTAATAAACATTCCATTGGTTTACATTAATATGTCGTTAAGTCGTGATATAAGGAAATAAAAACACATAACACACATTTCCATTTAATTGGAAAAAGTTAGTTTTTATTATTACGACCACTAAATCGGGTGCGACCAAAAGCCCCGTTTAATGGCAGTATTGGGTGGAATTCCACTGAGCTCCAACTCCCACCCATATATAAAGGGGAGTAAACTCCATTTGGAGCTTTTCCACCCTCTCTCTCTCTAAACTCTCTCTCTAGACCCGTTTTCGCCCCAAATCCGCAACCAAATGCTTCCAAATTGTAAGTCCGCTTACCCTAGCTTACTCTAAACATTATGATTCGTGTTTATAGCATAGAATTGGACTTGGAACATGTGTTTACGGCCAAGGAGAATGCTTGGGCCGTAAACACTTAATAAGTGGGTTTTTAAGCAATTTAACCCCTCCAAACCAACATTGGGACTTAGATACGACCTTATGGCTTGCAAATCCGGACTTAGAACACCCTAGTCATGAATTTTGAAGAGCAAATAGGAGTTTACGGCCAAGGAATGTGCTTGGGCCGTAAACCCCTCAAACATGGGGTGTAAACTCATCTTTTACATGCTTAAAAGCCATAGAACTCCACCAATAGCCTTGGAATAAATCCTAGAATCATCTAAAAATAGTTTGGGGACCTTAAACATGTCAAACACCCTCCATTTAGGAGTTTACAGCCAAAGCTTCCCAAGAAATAGTTCCAAGGCCGTAAACTCATAAAAACATGTTAAAGGGTGCCCTAAATTCATACCAAGGCTTAAGACATAAATTAGGGGTTTGTCCTTTGGGTTTGGATCAATTAAACACATCAAAATGAAGGGGAAAATGGAGTTTACGGCCCAGGTATGTACCAAGGCCGTAAACACCCCTAAATGTGCCAAAATGATAGTTTTAATCCCCCAAATTGGCATAACACTTCATTATAAATTACTAGCAAGGTATTAGGGGCTTTAAACTTCACAAAACTCTAAGGATGAGAGTTTACGGCCGTAAACTCCCTTAGGAGTTGTCCCTAGGCCGTAAACTCCAATATAATGCCCTTAGAAGCCTTAAACCCACTCATGCCTTTTTGGAAAAGTACTTAGAATAATCCCATGAACAAGCTAGAAGCCTTAAACACCCTAGAACCCTTCACCATGAGTTTACGGCCGTAAACTCATGGTGAGTAGTCCCTGGGCCGTAAACATGGTGTTAGGGGTTTACTCTCGGAGAGTAAACTCCATTCCTAAGCCATACGCACCTTTAGACGCTACCCAGGACACCCAAACACTTATCCAAAGTGTTTTACGCTCCTTTGAGTGCGTATACTTGTTTAATTAGTATTAAATATACTAACTGTATGTGAAAATATGTTATCATATGTTAAATAGGTCATTGAGTGTGTTCGAGTCCTTGCGTGGCACCGAACGCCTAAACGGCATCTTCGTCGGACCTACTTAAACCAGGTGAGTTCATACCCCTGAATGAACCTTTTAAATGTTTTTACATGTTTTATAGGGGGGAATACAAGTTAAACATGCCATTTATCATATCAATCACATGTGATTGATAACCCGCATGCACAAGATTTTACCACTGTACACTGTTTTACCGAGTAGGACACTATAATGGTTTTCAATTGTTTCAAAACTCCTACTTATACTGTTTTATCTAAATTCATTCTAAACTGGTTTATGAAAGATTTTCTATGGTTTTCAAACATATTTTACAAAAGAATACAAATTGTGATTTTCTCCGGATATAAAGGTTTTTCATCAAAGTTTCCCTTTTTCGACGTATACTTTTACTTGTTAAATACTGCTGCTTCGCTTATACTTATTTTATACTCCTACTCTGTAACGCTTTCACTTATACTTGAAGTCACTTATACCTGATGGATGCTTATACTTATTCACACTCTTACTTAGTGATACGATTCTACATCGCTTATACTTGATATCGACTCTACTTCGCTTATACTCGATACGCTCATACTTCACTTATTGTCGTCTCTACTTCGTGATACGCTTATACTTGTTCGACACTCTTACTTCACTTGCGATCACTCCTACTTCACAAAGATCACTCCTATTTGATACACACTCAGTCGTAGTTAGACGTATGTCTGTGCTTATATAGGTACATATAAGTAATGATTGAAAGACTTAGGAAGGCTCGTCTGCCCTATTTCCTTTTCTTCGTTGAGATGTGGTCTGGTGGGATCGGATGGTCGTACGAAGGTCTTTTGAATCGTTAGTTATATATTATGTATATGAGTAGGGACATATAGGAATTCTCTAGTCAGTTCAGTTAAGAGTCTCTACCTCTAGTCTACACTTACATTAGAAACCCACTATTGGGAAGTCTCTACTTCTAGTTCAGCACTTACACACTACCCACTATTTGAAAGTCTCTACCCACTATTTGGGATGCATCTTTAGGACACGGCCTTCTCCGTCGTCTAGATTGGTAACCAGAATCTCCTGTAGGGAGAGCGGACATTATGTGTATAGATCTATACGAGATTGACAACCCCGCACCCAGACTGCTAGCTACAGTCCCGGCCTACCAAGCCAACGGGTGACAAATGTCACATCTTAGACGCTTGTAGGGCGTCTGGTACTCTAGTCAGTATGGTTACGAGTATCCTGGGTTACCTTATAATTCATTGGCTTTAAGGTAACGGTATTTCACCAGCAATTTACACTGTATGCTGGTAATTCAATTTCAGAGTCACACTGTTTTGACCTTACAAGACGTATCTCTCATTTGATGCTGTCTGGGGTCTGTATCCACTGTATTCACAGTATCCACTGTATTCACTGTATTCATTGTATTCACTGTTTTAGACCTTGCTAGACATACCTTTCATTTGATATTGTCTACGGTCTGCATTCACTGTTTTGGACCTTACCAGCTGTACCTTTCATTTGGTACCTTCTGGGGTCTGTGTCTCTATTTGTTAGAATGAACCAGGCGTGTCGTTCGATCGATACTCTCCTGGAGTCTATGATTCCTTTGCCTTAGTCAGCAGTCCTCACTACTGAGGCATATGTATTTCCCTGTTGTCTCTTGCTTTCTTTAACAATCAAATTCAGTATTTTGATAATGATAGCAATCAAGGGAAAACCACTTTTTACCACATAACACTGACCAGTCTTGGTAGAAGGCTGCTTTGATTAAAGAAAATATAGGATTTTCTGGAAAGAACCCTAATACACTGTAAACACTTAACTATTACTTTATAAAGTTATTTGAATGAAATGTCACTAAATGCTTATGAACTCACCAGCATTTGTAAAAATGTTGATACTCGCTTTTCAAATAAATTGTATTCTCAGGTTAGCATTAGACAGGTACATCTCGAAGCTGTTGATGAAGATAGCTTAGTATTATGTTGTATCTATTCTATTACTTGTATTACTTTGAATTGATGTATTAATGTAACCATGTAAAATTATTACTATTAATGCAATGTCTTGTTGTACTTTGATTACTATAATGCATGTGTTGTGATACTTGACATGACGTCATCCACCCCAGAACGTTTCCGCCGTTCCGGTTTTGGGGTGTGACACATGTGCGAGAGTTAAGGCACAACATCAAAAACCGTTTGGGAGTTTAGAACCTTTACCGGTACCCATGGGTAAATGGGAAGACATCACCATGGATTTTGTGACTAAACTGCCCAGGACGAAGAACGGACACGACATGATTTGGGTAGTCGTGGATCGTTTCACCAAGAGTACACACTTCATAGCAGCTAATGAGAAGTGGTCTATGGATATGCTCTCAAATGCTTACGTGAAGGAAATTGTAAGACTTCACGGTGTTCCTCTTACGATTGTATCAGATCGTGATAGTCGTTTCACGTCGAGGTTTTGGAAGAGTCTACAAGAGGAATTGGGTACGAAATTATGTTTGAGTACGGCTTACCATCCGCAGACTGGTGGCCAGAGCGAAAGAACGATTCAAACACTGGAGGATATGCTGAGAGCATGTACCCTTGAGTTCCAAGGGAACTGGGACGAGCACATACCTCTGGTAGAATTTTCCTACAACAACAGTTTTCACTCGAGCATCAAGATGGCACCTTATCAAGCCTTGTATGGACAGAAGTGTCGTACGCCGTCTTGTTGGCTTGAAGCCAGAGAGAAGCATTTTATGGGCCCCGAGATAGTCCATGAGACTACTGAGAAGTTGAAGGTGATTAGGGAAAGAATGTTAGCGGCTCTGGATCGTCAGAAGAGCTACGCTGACAAGAAAAGACGACCAATGACTTTTGAAGTTGGGGATTCTGTTTTGCTTAAAGTCTCACCGTGGAAGGGACGTATAAGATTCGGGAAACAAGGGAAGTTGAGTCCAAGGTTTATTGGACCGTTCAAACTTCTTCAGAAGATTGGGAACCAAGCTTACAAGCTGGAGTTGCCCGAAGAACTCGATGGTATTCATAACACCTTTCATGTTTGTTATCTGAGGAAATTCATGGGAGAAGTTCCCAACATAATTCGAATCTCAGAGTTAAGGATGGATGAGAATAAAAGGCTGATCGAAGAGCCTGAGGCAATTGTTGACCGTAAGACTAAGAAGTTACGACGCAAGATGGTCGACTTAGTGCTAGTCCGATGGAAACATTCGAATGGGCCGAATCTCACTTGGGAAACAGAGGATGACATGATGAGTCGCTATCCACATCTGTTTGCTGATGCATGATTCCGGGATGGAATCATCCTAAGGGGGAGAGAATTGTAATGCCCGGGTTTCAGGGCTAAGAATTTTTAGAGAATGTAATAGTCTAGGTCAACGATTGTAACTTTTTTGAAGCAATAAAGATGAAATATTTGTGTATTATGTGAATTATGTGAATTTTTATGCTTATTATGTATTTATAAATATTTAATAAATAAAAGATAAAAATAAGCGTCAAAATTAAAGTGTGAGATAATCCCCATATCTTTATATAAAGTTGTAGTGGTCAACACAAGGATTCCAGGGATATAAAGAACGCCGAAATCCGAGTTATAACGAAGAAGTTATGACCCGTCGAGGTTTCGCGACAGAACCAGCACGATACCGGGAAGCGTAAATAGTAAATTTACGATAGAGCGAGATTTAGCCTTAACGTTCTAAACGAAAGTCTTAGAATACATTAAACTAAGAACATCAATAAAAAGAACACCCAAATCTGACTTCGTATGAAGAAGTTATGATTTTTCGAAGTTTCGGATTAGTAGCGTACAGCCCGAAATTCGAATATTTGATCGAGTGGTTTTTAGCCGACACGACCTGAACGAGAATCGAAGATCTCGTTAAGAGTAGCGTAACGAGAAAAAGAAGGGCGAAAACGGACGTCGGGTAAAGAAGTTATGAGAATTTAACGGACCAATCGTGTCCCGACCTGTTAATAATATAAATTTTGAAATAGAGTCAAAATTAGCCGACGGAGTCTAAACGAAAATTTTTTAGTACACTCCCTCCTTCGCGTGGATATAAAGAACGTCAAAAACGGAGCTCGTATGCGAGAGTTATGATTTTTAGAAGTCGGAGTAGAAAATCATGAATTCGGTGCGAAGTTGATGACGTGGCAGCATCTGGACTGTCGCTTGCTGATCACGCCTCGCTTCGGATGGATGACACATAGTCCTCGCATACGCCCAGCGACCGCATTGGACGCCCAGCGTACGAGTACGCCTCGCGTACGAGGCTCGGAACGCGCAGCGGTCGTATTCTTCCCTCGGTCTACATTACGCCACGATGACCCAGCCCTTCCGCAACACGTGTTGTACGATGCGAGAGTACGCCCAACGTAGGTCCGAGGTACGCCCAGCGTACCGAGGCCTCACAGGCTATAGAAAGGCAGCGAGGGCAGCCATTTTTCTTGCACCAAAACTCACTCTCTCTCTCTCTCTAAGAATTTTCTCTCTCTAGCCCCTTTTGAGTCCCCTAAGCCTAGGTAAACCCCCTAGCACCCGAAGGAAGCCCCGAGGCTCCCGGAGTCCCGAGAAAAAGAGTCTTTTGGTTTCGAAACGCTGCTCCAAATAAAGTTCTGGTTTTCTTTAAAATCCGCTGTAAGTGAGCTACGCTTACACAATTTTTAATATAGCTTTCAAATAACTATAGGAATGTTATTAGGTCCTTAAAATAATTGTTTGGGCTATTATTATGAGTTATATTGAGTGTTATTAATGCTTATATAATAATAATAATAGTTAGACTAATTAATTTGTCGCGGTTATCGTTAGACTAAACCCTAGTGGTATTGGTACTAGGTTTTATCGAAGGAAAATTGTTTTGAGAGTATCGAAGCGCTGTCCGAGTGCTGAGTCACCACCTTTCAAGTGAGTGCATAGTTACTTTCAGCTTACACATAGATATGAAGTATTTTATATAAATTACGTGTTATGTGTGCATATTATCTGAATACTTGCTATCTATGCTGGATGAACATTTTTATATATGTTTTTACTGATTTAAACTGTATATGTATTTTATATCTACGAAAATGTTGGGGTAAAACATGGGTAGATGTGTTAGTTGATGTGTGATAAAATGAAATAATGAGAGGCCCCGTTATAGTTGTTATTGATGATCCAGTCATCTAGCGGAGTATAGATGACGACCACGAACTATTCTAGACAGTCCAGTGGAACACTAGCAGGCTGGCAACCTGTAGGTGTTTATTTGAACTGTGTGCTCACTAGGTGTACTCCATCCCCCACATGGTTGCCTTAAGTACATTTACTGCTGAGGAATCCCTTTAGCAGTAGTGTCCATCCCGATGATGATCCTTAGGCTAGGTCCCTTATGATAGGTGTTTAGGGACGCAATGAGAGGATAACGGGAATGGGTAATCGGATCATTGTTGATTGATAAAGTTAATAAACTTATTTATTGTGGGTTGAAAACCCTATGTGCTCACCAGGCTCCCAAGCCTGACCCACTCAATTTCTTGTATTACAGTTAGTGGCGCATGAGCATAGATGTGATGTCTTGGGATGAGAAATTAAAGGATTTTAGGCCTGTAAATACGGAATAATGTAGTAAGGCCTATGTTGTATTTTTTATGCTTATGATCTGTATCGAACATGACATCCCGAGTCTTTTTAATGAAATACATTTTTACGGAAATGCTTTTGATAAATCTTTATCATATTTTGTTTTGGGACAAATTTTGCAACACTTTTATTTAAAATGTTACTCTGATTTTTAAACAAAGCATAAACAAAATCGGTCTTATCTAGCCGTGAAAATGGGGATGTCACAAGTAGTATGTCATTCACATACAATACCAAAAAGCTAACTATACTCCCACTAGCCTTGACATATACACAACATTCATCTTCACTTCTCGAAAAGCCAAACTCTTTGACTTTCTCATTGAAACAAAGATTCCATCTGCGAGGTGCTTGCTTTAATCCATAGATGGATTTCTCAAGCTTACACACTCTATTAGGGTCCTCTGTACTGAAAAAACCCTCTGGTTGACTCATGTAAACATCCTCAGCTAGTTTTCCATTAAGGAAAGCGTTTTTGACATTCATTTGCCATATTTCATAATCATGAAATGCAACAATGGCTAACATAACCCTAATAGACTTAATCTTCGCTACTAGTGAAAAGGTCTCATCATAATCAACTCCCGGAGTTTGAGTAAAGCCCTTTGCAACCAGCCGCGCCTTATAAATGTGTACATTACCATCCATGTCAGTCTTCTTCTTGAAGATCCAATTGCACCCAACTGTCTTCCGACCTGGTACATTGTCAACCAAGTTCCAAACTTGATTGCAATACATGGATTGTATCTCGTTGTCCATAGCCTCTTTCCATTTATCAGCCTTATGGCCTTTCATGGCTTCTGTGTAGCTGTTAGGTTCATCCAGACTTACCAGTGTGCTATCACTGATAAGTGTATCACCTTCCGCAGTAATATGGAAACCATAGTAATGCTCAGGTGCATTCCTAACTCTCGTGGAACGCCTCAAAGGTACAGACTCTTCTGTCAGATCAACAGGAGTTTCCTCCTCAGGTTGATGGCTAGGGTTTGAGGTTCCTTCACCACTTGACTCTTGAATTTCTTTGAGGTCAATTTGCCTCCCACTATTTCCTTGGCTCATGAACTCTCTCTCGCGAAAGACTCCTCTCCATGCTATAAAGAGCACATTATCACTAGGTCTATAGAAGAGGTAACCAAAGGATCTATGTGGGTAGCTGATGAAAATACACCTCTCACTTTGAGATTCGAGCTTATCGTGAGACTCGCGCCTTACGAAAGCCTCGCAACCCCAAATCTTGATGTTGTCTAGATTGGGAACTTTTCCGGTCCACATCTCATGAGGTATTTTGGCAACCTTCTTTGTAGGGACTAGATTAAGGATATGGGCGGCAGTCTCTAAGGCATACTCCCAGAATGATATTGGTAGCGAAGCTCGACTCATCATGGAACTAACCATATCCAACAAGGTTCGATTGCGCCTCTTTGCCACACCATTAAGTTGTGGTGTCCTGGGAGGTGTCGGTTGTGAGATAATCCCACATTCCTTAAGATAGTCAAGGAACTTTGTACTAAGATACTCACCACCTCGATCGGATCAAAGCATCTTAATGTTCCTACCCAACTGATTCTCCACTTCCTATTTGAACTCTTTGAATCTTTCAAAGGTCTCTGACTTATGCTTGATTAAGTAGACATATCCATATCTATTAAAATCATCAGTAAAAGTCACATAAAAACGGTTAGCATCTCTTGTGGCGGTTTTGAAGAGTCCACGCACATTAGTATGTATGAGGTCCAACAAACCCTCAACCCTAGCATAAGTACCAGTGAAGGGTGACATTGTCATTTTCCCAAGCAAACAAGATTCACAACTATCATCTTACTATAGGTCAAATGACTCCAAGACGACAATGCGTTTCTTGCTTACATGTCCAAGACGACAATGCCATAATGATGCTTTATACAAACTAGTGGAAGAATCGATACACAATACATTATTTCCTAGGTTATCAACAACCGACACAGTTTCATATACACCATCACAAGGTAATGCTTTAAAATAAAAAAAAAACATTATTAAAGAAAGCATTAATACCACCACTATCATTATCAAATGAAAAGGTAAACCTTGTTTGTACAAACCGTGAAAAGAAATAATATTTCTCGCCATTTCAGACGAGTAACAACACTTATTCAAATCTAACACTAATCCACTACTTAGCAACAAAGAATAAACTCCAAATCTTGGTGACAAGTGATGCTTTCCTATTCCCCATGATCAAGTTTATCTTCCCATGCTCCATATTCTCACTTCTTCTTAGTCCCTGCAAATCAATGCATATGTGAATACCACAACCTGTATCAAGGACCCAAGAATTAGAATGGGGTTAATTATTAGACAATATAGTCTTTGCACCTGCATAGTTGGGTTTCACTTTCCCATCCTTAACATCTTGCTGGTACTTTCAGCAGTTTCGGATCCAGTGCGACTTTTCTTGGCAATAGAAGCATTCATCCTCTTTAGGGTTAGCAGAAGGAGTGAAGAAACCTTTCTTGGTTCCACTTGAAGAGGAGCCATCAAGGGTCTTACCCTTGGTACCCTTCGAAGGGATCTTCTGAAACATCCCAAAAATACAGTCTGAAAATTTCGTTTTAAATCAATAATAAAATCATAGTCATCATACGTCATAGAAAAATCGTAACAATGTATCTCAGAATAATATAACAACTATCATGTATATCAAAGTATAAACATCCCAGGCTCAACAGATGGTGTGTGCACTGCAACCTTCCCGAGCTCCTCTTTTGAAAACTGAAGTTCCTGAAATCAAAACTGAAAACTGTAAGCACGAAGCTTAGTGAGTCTCCCCAAACTACCACATACCATACAATAACATATATAGCACATATTGGTCCTTGCCCACTGCATCGGGCCCCACCCGGCATCAGACCGAAGTCCGGCATAAATTTGGCCCCGCCCACTGCATCGGGCCCCACCCGGCATCGGACCGAAGTCCGAAATAACTTGGGCGCCGCCCACTGCATCGGGCCCTACCCGGAATCGGACCGAATTCCAGAATAAACTACACATAACATAAACATGAACATACAACAGAATCACATATACTGCATCAGGCTTGCCTGGCATCGGACCGAAGTCCAGAACATATAACACATATCATAAACATGCATGAATCACAAAGACATCACGCATACGTACTACTTCTCGGGACTACCCCAGCACCAGACCGAAGTCTGGAACTACTATCATCTAAACGGGTCGGCATTGTGGCCGTAGACCCGTTCCTACTGGAAGGGAACTCACCTCACACTGCTGAAATCCTGTTGACAAAACCATAGCTGCTGGATGACAGATTCCCGATCTGTCAATATCAAAATAACACCCAATTAATAATTGGTTTCTAACACATATCCATAAATCCATGCTTGGGGTAAAAGACTACTTTACCCTTAACTTAGCTTGACTCAGTCTCAAGGCCCAATTCAAAGGCCCAAAGTCTAACTATGGCTCAAAGCCCAACATATGGCCCAATTTTCCAAATTGGGCCCAAGCCTATACATGATCTTATTTTAAGGCCCAACATCATATAATCATTAAGGCCCAAACTATGGCCTTTCTATGGCCCAATTTTTCAAATTGGGCCCAAACCCTCATATGGGCCTTACCCAAAAGCCCATCAAATTGTTCTAGTCCATTTGCTTGTTCTTGGATGGCCCAACACAAAGTCCAAGTAAGATTAGGGTTTCACATAAAATGATGATTAGGGTTAAGTATTTCTCACTTAACCTATTAAGGGCTTATCCATTAAGTCCTTTACTCTGCTAGATAAATCATATGGTGTAGTTGGGCTTAATACACAATCAAATCCCCAAGGTCCAAAAGTGGATCCAAATAATTCTAAGCCCCAAATACTCACAATTAGGGTTTCCACCCAACCATGGCCCTATAGGCCCAAATTTAATCTTTAAGCCCATTAGGGTTTTGCTAGGTCCATTACGGTTTTGCTAGTAGGGCACCACCCACTACCACCTCATGTAGTGGTGGTCAATGGCGGCTCACGGCGGCGGCCACCTCCCTAAGGTGGTGGTTTTCAATTTCTTTCCGTTAATCCATTTTTTTACAGTTTACAATGAAAATACCAAAATCACGCACACACTACACTAAAATAACCATACACACGCAACCACCCTTGTGGTGGCCGGTGGTGGCAGCCACTATGGTTGGCAACCATGGTAGTTTTTCCATGGTTTCCGACCAAAAAGCACACCTCTACTAGCTAAGCAACACCGAACCCGGAACACTTGAGCTGAACCCGAGAAACACGCCCATTGGACTTCTTGTGGTGGCAGGAACAACAGCCATGACGACAGCAGCCACCATGGCCGACTGCCATGGTGGTTTTTCACAGCTACCCTTCGACAGAAAACTCACGCAACCATAAGACTTGTAACAGAAGCACCGGATACGCATATACTTGTGTTACATGGATTAAACGCACAACACAAGCTCCCTTGGAGTGGCTGTTAACCGGAGCAGCAGAGAAGAATCGCGTGAGCGGCAGCGGACATGACTGTGGGGTAGCACCGAGGGTCCGAGAAGGAACTCCACCATAAACAAAATTAGCAGGAACAACAAGAAAAGGGACCTCCACTCTTGGTCATCATCGTCATCCATGAGAGTGACAATGTGCCAGTTAACAGCCCGCATCGACGGCAAAGCATTGGTGGCTAACGGGGTCCCAGAGTTGATCGGAAAAACAAGGAGAAGGGGGAGCAACGGCTGGGGAGTCACAAGGTGGTGGCGGCTAAAGAAATCATTAGGGTTAGGGTTCGGGGCAATGCATCAGCTATATACCCGCTGCCATAACAATCTTCATCCCATATTGGCAGGAATGGTCCTTCCCTATAAAATCTTTTCAAACCAAGGCCCCTAATTTACCTTTTCTAACCTAGCTTCGGAAATTCCCTTCAAATTTGATACGTGATTTACCAAACAACCCCTAAGCCTCCAAAATCTCTTCAATGAAGTCCCAATAATTACCATTTAGTCCCTTCCTTCCATAATACATACAAATTAAATCCAGATTTTACACTTTTCACCTCCAACTTCTAAATTCTTCACAAATTAGTCTGGGACTTACATTTATTAATTTATTTCAATAAATGGGGCGTTACACTGCTCCCCCACTTAAATTAGATTTCGTCCTCGAAATCATTTCTTACCATTCCCAAAATACCATTTCTGCTTGTAACATTGAACTGTCTGTATCAGTATGCTGCACCATGGCTGCCTTCCAAATTCTACCAAGACCTTCCTGGTCTCAAATTGTTCTTCAGTCATCTGAAATATCAGGTTCCAACCCAGCCGCGGAGCCAAAGGACTCGTTACTTAGTCACCTCGCACGACTTCTGAACGAAATCCTTCTCTGGAACTAGCTGTTAATAGTTATCTTGTCACTGTGGCCCTAGTGGCCTTCTGATATAACTGATTGGTTCCATCCGTCAGATCCCGACATTACCAATCCTGTCTAAGAGTGATTGCTACGTGCCCATTGGTAGCCTTATGTCATAATTGACCTTAAGCAGTCCACTGCTTCCTTGCTCTCATCTCTACAGTGGCGCTTCTATAGTCTTATTACTGGTTTAACCCACTCTAATCCATCTGGGAAATTCCGAAATCCAATTCGTGGATTCCCATATCCTCACTGCTACACCTGAACTTGTGGGTACTACTACTCTTTCCGCGTCCTAACAACGCGCTCATACTATCAACCAACCAAGTGAATGCTACAGCTACACCCACAGTCTCACAACACTCTAGCACTATCTGGCTATTAGTGAATGCTATGTCTACACTCGCAGACTTACAACACTATAACACTATCTGGCTGCTAGTGAATGTTACGGCTACACCCGCAGTCTTACAACACTCTAACACTATCTGGCTACTCAGGCCCCCAACGAAAGGCCACCGACATCTTGGTCAGTCGGGTCAAAGGAACCGCAATCTCGGAGAAGTCTCGTATAAACCTCCAGTAATAACCTGGATTGGTGGGTAATATTGTTCCTTCTGCCATCTAACAACACTCCCATGCTATCTACCAACCTAGTGAACGCTACGACTACACCCACAGTCTTACAACACCCTAGCACTATCTGGCTGCTAGTGAATGCTACGACTACACCCGCAGACTTATAACACTCTAATACTATCTGACTGCTAGTGAATGCTACGGCTACACCCGCAGACTTACAACACTCTACACTATCTGGCTGCTAGTGAATGTTACGGCTACACCCGCAGTCTTACAACACTCTAACACTATATGGCTGCTCAGGCCCCCAACGAAAGGCCACCGACTTCTTGGTCAGTCGGGTCAAAGGAACTTTTAATCTCAGAGAAGTCTTGTATAAACCTCCAGTAATAACCCGCTAGACCCAGGACATTTTGAATCTCAGTTGGAGACCTCATAATCTCTCACTGCATCACGACCTCTATCTTGGCTGGATCGACCGGAATACCCTTCTGGTTGACAAGGTGCCCAAGAGATTGCACCTCGCGCAACCAGAACTCACATTTGGAGAACTTTACAAAAAGTCTCTCTCCCACTTAGATTCGACTAAGTCTTCACTATACGTGAGAATTAAAGGTTCCCAATCCTCCTTACTTCTTGATAGTCCATTGCCGACAATCTGAGCTTACCAATGCTAGTGATCACTTACCAGTTAAACCTTAAGATTTCCCATCCTCTAAAATCTTGAAGAGTACTCTTGAAATCTGGTCCAGCCTGACACCTCAGTCCACCTCCCATTCGAAAATACCATTCCCTTGAACATCCGATGACCAACCACTTATACATCTAACACCCAAAACTGACACTACCCTCTTCATGTTACCAGTTCTGTTCTAGGAACGGTAGTGCCTTGAAATCCAAAGTTCATCCATATACAATTGTCGACCACACCTGAACAATGATAGAACCCCTAAACGCTGACTTCACTGGAGAACTCTCACTCTAACCCTGACCGAGGATCTTCCAAATAATACTCCTGCACAGATCTCGACCAAGATCCGGAATGATAACGGTACACTTGGAACCCACTCCGCAAGGTACGTCCCTCTATGGGTTCATCAAGGAACTTTCGGCATGTAGGATGACATATATGATCCTTGATAACCCAAACACTATCAGAAAACCGACCCGAGATTTGACTTATCCAAACTCACTCACAATCCTAAAGCGATACATATCTCCAACATTCATCTATCAGTAGAAAAATATGACATACCCGCAACATCTGGAGGAATACTGATCACCTTCTGCTGACATGATCAACCCTGCCACATCTGTAGCAGCCTAAACCCTTGGAGCGACAAACTCCCTTGTGCACTTTCTCGTACGTGTTGTACTGACTCTAGCCCTACTGTCCTCTCAAAAGAAAATCCTAAATCTAGGGTCTCCTCCCGAGACCCTTCAGTATAAGCAACTAACTTGATTCCCTCTTACCAATATGCTCCAAGTCAATATCTCACTTTTGTGCTCTAGAAGTCATATCATTCAGGGTCTCGCACCCCGAGATACTCACGATCTCCCTGCTATCATTCTACAGTATGTCCTGATACCTTACCTTCTTTAGTTCCTAATCTACTGCATACTGTGGTACCAACTAAGCTCTCTCTTGAGACCTGGCAGTGATCTCTTCCATAGTCTCAGTAGTCTGGTAGAGATCTAACAACAATCACACCAACTGCTGCGCTTTAATCGCCTGCCAAACTCTGTGTGGAATCTGGCCAAAAAGTCATCCCATGACTAACATCAACCGCTTCACCACTCAACTCACTACCAACCTCTTCCAATCAATCACTACCAACCTCTTCATATCAACCACGTTCTATGTACCTTAGGAGACAGGAAGTAAATCGGATTTTGTCCCCTTTCGAGACAACGGCTAGTACGAAAAGTGTTGGCGACAACTGCCAACCATCTGCAACAAGCAATGGGGTCCCTAGCCCCATGATAATCTGTAAATTCACAGGCTCTGAACTCCTGAAGCATCAACGTACGGGTCCCTATCATGTCTGCAATCTCAGTGCAAAATGCACTCGGCCTCTCATCACAAATCTCTATAATTACCTCCTTGATCATACTGAGCATCACAAGAGTCTGGTCAATGATACCATGTGAAATCTCAGATGGAATGAACTCCTTTATCTGATCATCGAGTTGCCCGGCTACAGAGTCCGCGCCTGATCCCTCGTCGACACCAGAACTACCATCTGGTCTAGTACGTAGCGTCACTATACTCGGTAATATACCATCACTAACATCACAATACTCAACAAAACTCGAGGGATCTTACACACTACAAGTTCCCTAGTCTTATCTCAACCTTCCTTGATTTGAGTACGGATCCTCTGCTTTCAGTAGTACGGGCCCATACTACCTTCCACATTTATCCGTACATTCCTCAAGAACTGCTTTGACTCCACCAAGTCCCTTCTACTGTTACTGCTCTCTGCTACTCTCATCCTAGGCTTGCCCTAGGGTAATCACCAACTCACTCTCCGCCATCATCTGCATAAGAATTCCATGCTTTCTTCCCCTAACTAGCTTGTGAAAACTATTACATATTACTCAAACTATATAATTCTTCGAATGAGAGATCCTACTCTACAACGGTTGGACTCAAACAAGAGCTGTGAAATAGAGCTAGACCTAACCTTCTGAAATTGTTTAGTCCATGCAATATGTACTTAACATACTCGTTTACTAGTTAGTGAAAGACAACTAGAACTCCTAAAAGCACAAAGCAAGCAACATTCGGGCATTGAGTACACATAATCAAGCATATACTACTCTAGGTATCATACTGACTAATCTTTACTAGCATGCAGTTCTCATAAAGCTAAAACACTTATAGCAGGCACATAAGGCATCCTTACTAGATCCTTAGTCCTAATCTAGGATGCTGTTCTAACAAAGCTGATAATCATAACATAACATAAACTTGTATAGGTAATTTAGGGTACTTACTTGAGCTCGGCTGATTGCATGCACCACACTTTTTTTCTCAAAGTTTCTTTCTTTATACTTTTTCTAAAATTGTTTTCTTTTCTCAAAATCCTTTTATTAATATGATTATTCTTTTGAAAACTTTATACCACTTCCTTAGTTTGAGTTCAGACACACCCGAAAGTGTGCCCGAATCCCTCAAACCAAGGCTCTGATACCAACTTGAAACATCCTAAAAATACAGTCTGAAAATTTCTTTTTAAATCAGTAATAAAACCATAGTCATCATATATACGTCATACAAAAATCATAACAATGTATCTCAGAATAATATAACAAATGTAATGTATATCAGAGTATAAACATCCCAGACTGAACAAATGGTGTGTGAATTGCAACCTTCCCGAGCTCATCTTTTGAAAACTGATGTTCCTGAAACCAAAACTAAAACTGTAAGCACGAAGCTTAGTGAGTCTCCCCAAACTACCACATACCATACAATAACATATATAGCACATATTGGGCCTTGCCCACTGCATCGGGCCCCGCCCGACATCGGACCGAAGTCCGACATAATATGGGCCCCGCCCGACATCAGACTGAAATCCGGAATAACTTAGGCCCCGCCCACTGCATCGGGCCCCGCCCGGCATCGGACCAAAGTCCAGAATAAACTACACATAACATAAACATGAACATATAACATAATCACATATATTGCATCGGGCTTGCCCGGCATCGGACCGAAGTCTGGAACATATAACACATGTCATAAACATGCATGAATCACAAAGACATCACGCATACGTACTACTTCTCGGGACTACGTCGGCATCAGACCGACGTCTGGAACTACTATCATCTAAACGGGTCGGCATTGTGGTCGTAGACTCGTTCCTACTGGAAGGGAACTCACCTCACACTGCTGAAGTCCTGCTGACAAAACCACTGTTGGATGACAGATTCCCGATCTGTCAATATCAAAATAATACCCAATTAATAATTGGATTCTAACACATATCCATAAATCCATGCTTGGGGTAAAAGACTGCTTTACCCTTAACTTAGTTTGACTCAGTCTCAAGGCCTAATTCAATGGCCCAAAGTCTAACTATGGCTCAAAGCCCAACATATGGCCCAATTTTCCAAATTAGGCCCAAGCCTATACATAATCTTATTCTAAGTCCCAACATCATATAATCATTGAGGCCTAAACTATGGCCTTTCTATGGCCCAATTTTCCAAATTGGGCCCAAACCCTCAGATGGGAATTACGCAAAAGCCCATCAAATTGTTCTACTCCATTTGCTTGCTCTTGGATGGCCCAACATCAAGCCAAAGTGAAATTAGGGGTTCACATAAAATGATGATTAGGGTTAAGAGTTTCTCACTTAATCCATTAAGTCCTTTACTCTGCTAGATAAATCATATGGCGTAGTTGGGCTTAATACATAATCCAATTCCCAAGGCCCAAAAGTGGGTCCAAATAAGTCTAAGGCCCAAATACTCACAATTAGGGTTTTGTAAAGAAAACTACACAAATGGTCCTTGTGGTTTACACAAAATTGCCACTTTGGTCCAAAAAAGTTTTGGCTAGCACCACAAGTCCAAAGTTTTCATTTTCTTGCATAGTTGGTCCAATGGGTTAACTTCCGTCTATTTCCCTCTGTTAAGTTATGTTTGACTAGTCAAATCAGGGGTATTTTGGTCATTCTCTATTTATGCCCCTTATTTTATATTAATAAAGGAGAGTTCGTATGTATGCATCGCCATACGGATAATATCGAGCCTAATTCACATTTATAGTCCTTAAAAACCGTGAGTCGATACAATTTCCCTCCTCATTGACCGAGGATCAAGAACCCTAAACTGATTACCAAGGTTGATAGCTTCGATCGGGCGAGTTTTGTAGTGAATTCATATACCAATGTGGCACTTAAGGTTGTCAAGCACGTCATTCGACCCAAGGGAGGTTTATGGTACGTAATTTTGTTTTTGATAATTTTCTTGATTTGCTTACAAGAAATCATACCCTCTGAAGTTCATTTTTTTCTCTTGTGTTGAAGATGGACACCCTACATTGTTACCATCAAGCTACATCATGGAGGTGAGTTCACAAAGTTTCCAAATGTCAACTACATTGAGGGTACTGTGACGTACGTAGATATGGTGGATATAGAAGAGTTTTCTATTCACAAGATGGATGCGATTATGAAAGGGTTAGGATACTCAGTTCCTCCATTTATCTACTATCATTTTCGAGTGCCAAAGGGAGACATGCATTTTGGGCTACGAGCCCTAGGAAATGATGATGATGTCCTTAATCTTGCGTTGTATGTGAAGGAGCATAAATTGATAAAGGTTTACACCAAACATGGTATTAGTAACTTTCTTACTTACTTTATGGCTCCTAAACCTATAAGAGAACTTATTATTGATAAATTAGAGGAGACTGATGAACATCAACCCCCCTAACTAATAACCAACCCAGTGGCATGCCACAAACATGCATACCACATGTGATAGCAAATGAAGTTGCTTTAGCCTTGTCGATATCCCCTAAATATACTAAGAAAAGGGAATTTATCAAGGAAAAACCATTGTCATCATGTATTAAGAAATTGGTGATGGATGATGATGGTGTTGATATGATTAGTAGGAATAAGGATGATGCAGCTAATGAATTTGACCACGGATTTAATGAATTTGATGAGGCATGTAATGATATTAACCATGATTTTAATGAATTTCATGAGGCATGTAATGATATTGACCATGGATTTAATGAATTTGATGAGGCAGCTAATGACTTTTATTTTGGGTTGTACCAACAGATTTTATAGTCTAATGAACAAAATGTAGATGATGAGGTTCATGAAGGTGATGAAAATTCAGTTAATAAGGAAGTCACTGAAGAAGAGAATCATGACAGAAATGAAATGAATGATGAGAATGTAGAGATGAGAGATTTTGTAGTTGATGATGGAAGTGAAGGCAACATAGAGACTGATGAAGAGAAGCATGAAAGAAGTGATGAGAGTGAGGACAGTGATGATAGTGATTTCTGGGTGGATGAAGACAACATAATCCCTTATGTAGAAGTAGATATGAGGGAATTTTACATGAATATAGATCTTGAAGTAGAATTTCTTGAAAAAAGATTATCAAAGCATAGAGAGAATGAGAGTGATGAGGTAAATGAAGAGTTGGATGTCATAGATAATGATCAATGGGATTCATTGGATGAGGGTTCTGATATAGATAGGAAAAGAAGAGCTGTAATAAGGGAATTGGGGAAGGAGACTAGGTGCTCTCAAGGTAAGATACACAAGGTAAATTTTAGGATATGAAAAAATATAAAAATAAGAAGGAGTTAAAGGAAAAAGATACAATTGCATGCACTGGAAACAAGAAGGAATATATTCTTTGTGAAAAACGACAAAATGAGGTTAAGGGCAATCTGTAAAGGAACTGTAGCCTTTAATGATGGTCATGTGGGTGAACCTACCCCTTGTCCTTGGTGATACAAGGTTCTAGGTCAGATGTAAATAGTAATTGGTTCATAAAAACTTACAACCACGAACATAGATGCCTCCAGACAAGAAAAGTTAGATCTGCAACAGCAAAGTTTATCTCTAAGCTGATAATGGATCAGGTTGAATCCAACCCAAAAATCCCAATCAGACCTCTTCAAGAACAACTTCAAAAGGATTATCAAGTTCGATTCTCTATTCACAAGGTATTCAGGGCAAAATCTACTGCAAAAAAACTTGTCCAGGGTGATTATAAAAAAGCAATATGATGTTCTTAGAGATTACATCCTTGAGTTGCAGTCTACTAATCCAGAAACCACTGTGAAGTTAGAGTTTGATTCAGAACCCAACCTAAGTGCTACCTCAAGAAGCTTTAAAAGGATGTATGTGTGTTTGGGTGGAATGAAGAAGGGGTTTAGAGCTTACCTGAGGGATTTTATAGGTTTTGATGGGGCATTTATGAAGGTCCCTTTCCCATGACAATTTTTAACTGCAGTTAGGGTAGACTCCAAGAATGGAATATACCCCCTAGCTTATGTCATTGTTGAGACTGAGAACACTAACAGTTGGAAGTGGTTTCTAGAGTGTATTGCAGATGATATGGACCTGTATGCAAACTCAAACTTCACGTTTATAAGTGACAGACAAAAGGTTTGTAATTTGTTGTTTATATTTGACATATTTGGATGTACTATATTAACTATGTTTTAATTCCTCTACAGGGATTACAGGCTGCCATTTCTCAGTTGTTCCCATGTGCTGAGCACAGGTTTTGTCTCAGGCATATACATGACAATATGAGAAAAACATGTAGAACTAATGAGTACAAAGAACACTTGTGGAATTGTACTACAGCTACAACAATACCGGAGTTCAATCATAGGATGCAACAATTCAACTCATATGATATAGAAGCTTATAATTGGTTGAAGCAGATTCCCCCACAACACTGGGCAAGAAGCCACCTCACAGGTATATACTTCAGCTTCTAAATTTACCCTTTTGTGTTAGTATCTGTTTGATCCTTTTGTGTTAGTATATGTTTGATCCTAACAATATTGTGGTGTTTTCAGGTAGAGTAGTTTCAGATATGCTTCTGAATAACCTTTGTGAAGTTTTTAATAGCAAATTGATTGATGGAAGGGACAAGCCACTGATAACCTGCTTGGAGTACATTAGGGAGTATATGATGAGAAGAATATGCAATGTCACAAAGGTGCAAAAGAAGTGTGTTGGTCCACTAACCCAATCTGCAACAAAGATCATGGAGAAGAATGTGAATTGGGCATCTCAGTACACAACTAGCTGGAATGGGTTAGATAAATACCAAGTGCAAGGGCCATGGCAGGATCAACATGTTGTTGACATGGTTGAAAGAGTATGCAGTTGTAGGAAGTGGGAATTAACAGGACTCCCTTGTAAGCATTGTCATTGCAGTCCTAAATGACAAAGCAGATAATGGTGAGGAAGTTGGAGAGCTGCACACTTATGCCCACAGGGTGCACTGGCTAGAAACATGGAAAGTATCTTATGTGTACAAGGTAGAGCCTATTAAAGGTCAAGCAATGTGGCCTATAAGTGAATGCCCAATTAAAATCACCCCTCCTCTACACAAAAATCAGCCTGGAAGGCCCAAGAAAAAGAAGGGAGACAATGTTGCTAGTGGTAGTGGGAGTCAAATCCATATTGCTAGTGGGAGTGGAAAGCTTACAAGAAAGTTTATCCAAGTAACTTGCAGCAAGTGTTAAATTAAAGGGCACAATGCTAGAACTTTCAAAGGCCAAGGGGGTAAGTGATTGGATTTCAAGGGATTTTGATGTATGTAGGGGTATAAGTGTCTTTTTGGGATAATGTTATGTTTATGTGTATTGTACGTTTAGTACTTTATATGTTTTGGGGTTTAAGCATTTTTGATGTTATTTTTGGTACTTGATAGTGTATCCCTATGATGTATGGGAACAATTTACACTGGATTTGATGTAATGGCTTATGTTATGTTTAATGTCTTGATGTTATTCTCATGTGTTGTTTTTTGTTGTAGAACTTGACCAATAAGCCCTTTTAAACAAAACATACAATTGTCATTCATAATGTGTAAACCACAAACTAAATAAATTGACCAATATGCCCTTTTAAACAAAACATACATTTGTCATTGATAATGTGTAAACCACAAACAAAATAAATTGACTAATATGCCCTTTTAAACAAAACCACAAACAAAATAAATTGGTCAAAGTGTACATACCAAATATAATCACCATTGACAAATTCTTGCAAAACATGTCTTACATTGCTTACATTTTAACCACAAAAGACTACCACAAAGTATTGCCTAAAAGATTACATTGCTTAAACAAGATACTACCAAAAACATTAAAACACTACCCAAACCATTACACTTCAATATACTGCTTAGAAACCACCCAAACCATTACACTTCAATCTACTTCTTATAAACCAGAACAAACACGAACAACACCCAACTGCATAACAGGTAACACTTGAGTCTTGTGTTTTGTGACTTCAATTTGTTGATTGACCTCAGCAGCCCATGTATAATAGCTTTTGAACGTTCACAAATTGGACAATCAAACCACCCAATAAATCGACATT
The DNA here is from genome assembly GCF_051521515.1 of Lactuca serriola. NCBI lineage: Eukaryota > Viridiplantae > Streptophyta > Magnoliopsida > Asterales > Asteraceae > Lactuca > Lactuca serriola. The sequence continues at coordinate 275,354,686 of NC_136412.1, read as the reverse complement.
TGGATCCCTTCAAAATTTAAGAAACAAAAGAAGAGCGTAACATGTAATGGGAGATTTATGCTGAAATCCAAAAAAAAAAACATTTGCGTACCTCAGTAGGGCATCCCCAGAAGCGTCTACCTGGATTTTTATTAGTCCATGTTGTGCGAACTATCGCCATTTTACCACAAAAACAAAGCACCATTTTTTATTTTGATTTCTTGAAGAAATCGAAGACGATCGCAGAGTTGAAGATGACCAAGCTGAGAACGACGACAAAGAGGGATTGGGATTCGTTCTTATAGGACTCCTTTATTAATATAAAATAAGGGGCATAAATAGGGAATGACCAAAATACCCCTGATTTGACTAGTCAAACATAACTTAACAGAGGGAAATAGACGGAAGTTAACCCATTGGACCAAATATGCAAGAAAATGAAAACTTTGGACTTGCGGTGCTAGCCAAAACTTTTTTGGACCAAACTGGCAATTTTGTGTAAACCACAGGGACCATTTGTGCAGTTTTGTCTTTTGTAAACCCTAATTAGCGTTTCCACCCAACCATGGCCTAATAGGCCCAAATTCAATCTTTAATCCCATTAAGGTTTTATTAGGTCCGTTAGGGTTTTGCAAGTGGGGCACCACCCACTACCACCTCAGGTAGTGGTGGTCAATGGCGGCTCACGACGACGGCCACCACCCTAAGGTGGTGGTTTTCAATTTCTTTCCATTAATACGTTTTTTACAATTTACAATGAAAATACCAAAATCAAGCACACACACTACACTCAAATAACCACACACACTCAACCACCCTTGTGGTGGCCGGTGGCGATAGCTACCATGGTTGGCAACCATGGTGGTTTTTCCATGGTTTCCGACCAAAAATCACACCTCTACTAGATAAGAAACACCGAACCCGCAACACTTGAGTTGAAACTGAGAAACACGCCCATTGGAGTTCATGTGGTGGCAAGCGGCGAGGATGACGGCAGCAGCCACCATGGCCGACTGCCATGGTGGTTTTTCAGTGCTACCCTTCGACAGAAAACTCTCGCAACCATAAGACTTGTAACAAAAACACCGGATATACACATACTTGCCTTACATGGATGAAAGCACACCACAAGCTCCCTTGGAGTGACTGTTCACCAGAGCAGTGGAGAAGAATCGCGTGAGCGGCGGCGGACGCGACTGTGGGGTAGCATCGAGGGTCCGAGTAGGAACTCCACAGTGAACGATATTAGCAGCAACAACAAGAAAAGGAACCTTCGCTCTTGGTCCTCACCGTCGTCGCCCATGAGAGTGACGATGTGCCAGTTGACAGCCTGCATCAACGGAAAAACATTGGTGGCTTACGGCAGTCGACGGGCGTCCCGGAGTTGATCGGAAAAACGAGGAGAAGGGGGAGCGACGGTTGGGGAGTCACAAGGTGGTGGAAGCTAAAGAAAACATTAGGGTTAGGGTTCCGTGGCAATGCATCAGCTATATACCCGCTACCATAACAATCTTCATCCCATATTGACAGGAATGGTCCCTCCCTATAAAATCTTTTCAAACCAAGGCCCTATTTACCTTTTCTACCCCAACTTCGGAAATTCCCTTCAAATTTGATACATGATTTACCAAACAATCCCTAAGCCTCCAAAATCTCTTCAATGAAGTCCTAATAATTACCATTTAGTCCCTACCTTCCATAATACTTACAAATTAAATCCGGATTTTACACTTTTAACCTCCAACTTCTAAATTCTTCACAAATTAGTCCGGGACTTACATCTATTAGTTTATTTAAATAAACGAGGTGTTACATCTTCCTCTTCTTTCCTTTGCCTTGCCCGATTGCCAAGAAAGGGGCCGCGTTAGGAGTAGGAGTGGTAACAACCGATTTACTCTCAAAACCACTTTCCACGGTCTTCAGGAGTCCTTGAAGTTTGCTAAGTGTAACTTCCTCCTTGTTCATGTGTTATGTTATACGGAATTGATCATAACACGAAGGTAAGGAGTGCAAAATGATGTCAGTTACCAACTCCTATGGGAAGTTCAAATTTAGTTTTAGCAAACGGTCCACATACCTTTTTATTTTTTGCATGTGGTCCGTGATGGGTTCACCATCCTTCATTCGGGTTGTTATCATAGAGGAGACGATTTCATATCGCTCTTGACGAGCACTCTGATGGTAGCGGTCCATCAAATCCTGGTGCATCTCAAAAGGATAGTAGTCATCATAGGACTTCTGTAGCTTGGTTTTCATAGTGGCCAACATGATACATGCCACTTTGGTAGCATCTCTTTCATGTGCCTGATATTCAGCGATCTCTTTAGGAGTAGAAGACGACTCAAGCTCCTTAAGATCCTTGTCGAGGACATATTCCTTGTCCTCATATTGAGTGACCATCCTAATGTTCCTAATCCAATCCATAAAGTTGGACCCATCAAAGATGACTCTCCCACAAAGGTTCATGAGAGAAAAGGAGCCGGTAGGGTTTAAGCCTGAAGCAACATTGTTGGAAGACATCTGAAAAAGAAGAAAGACAAGTTTAGATTAGATATAAAGATAGTCCTTAATAAAACACCCAAATGTAATATTTCACCAATTTCCACCATGAAAAACGAAATAAATTATTAGGTTTAATTGGTCTTGAAACTCCTAGATTCTTTAAGACTCATTGAACTTTTCAATGGCATGTTTCAATCTCGAGTGTGCCCATTAGTTTTTGTGACTGGGATGCCGAGGATCACAAAACAAGGTGTGAAATAACCATGCAAATTACTTAGTACCCTTAATATTTACCCCTCAATCGATGTCTCGGTTAACCACACATGCTCCATCGATACTATGATAAATATTAAGTTACGCTTTGCCTACCTTGTTAAGTCTAGGTTAGTGTGCCGGTTAACCACACATGCTCCACTAACGACTTAATCAAAGTGCAAAGTGTAATTTCATGGGTTAGCACCTTATTCACATTTTCCTAAAGAAACTAAGATTGGGAATTTATAAAAACATTTAGTTACTTTATATTCATCACACTTTTAATGAAGATTTAAAGTCCTTGTCTTACCCGTTCAGCTAACGACCCTCCACCGATCAAGGAAGCGGTGGGTGAGAGTGGGCACCCATTAAGCTGCCATTTTATAGGCAGCAACCTTATACCCCCTTATAGACCAGATTCGTGAATGAGGCCTACTAACGGTAAAACGACTTGTTCTTATACATATATAATAATTATTAAACTTATAATATTATAAAGTATAAGGGTTGAATTTTAAATTTTAAAATTCTAGGGGTTGGAACTAAAGTTTTTAAAGTGACTTTACATGTTCCAAAACTTGAGGGCAAGTTTTGTAACGTTAAAAACTTTTCATCTTTCATAAATTATGAATTAATGGTTTATTAAAATGAGAGACTTTTCATTTTATGTAACCTATGTGTTTCTTTAATGGAATTTAAAAGAATGACTTTTGGTAATCCATAACTTGAGGACAAATTATGGATTCCATTACAACACATAATGATCAGGAATTAAACTAACAAGCACGTTACAAATAATTTCTATGATCTTCTAAGCTCATAAGTTCATGAACATGCATATCAACAATTTCAAGAATCATAAATTAACCATATAAGACTTGAAATTTTGATAATAGCTATTGAAAATGGATTAGCATAACCATTACACCATCTAAAACAAGTTTTATAACAGTAAAATAGTTTAGGGTAATGTTTCTAGTCCATTTCTAGCAGTAAAACTCGAAAATCTGCATTATAAGGCTCCTACTCATCGAGTACACGAACCTACTCGATGAGTATGATGAATTTACTCATGGACTCGTCGAGTCCCCCCATGGAATCGGCGAGTTCATGCTGCAGAATGCAGAAAACTTGAGTTGTTTCAACAATTTGCATCGAGTATCAAATAAACAAGCCTAGGCTCTGATACCACTGTAGGGTTTTGAGCATTCCAACAGTCCTAAGGTGTACATGCAACCCTAGAAACCTTTGATTTATGTTTTACTATGATACATGCAAAATTGATTTTCCAAGGTTCTTAGCCTATCTAGCATAACATGGGGAACTTTTAAACATAAATGTTAGAAGAAGAACATACCTTTTTTAGTTTGGATTCCTTGATAACCTTGTGAGCCTAGCACCTCAAGTGTGATACCTCAAATGTCTCACACAACACTACAACACTTGGAATGACCTTGAGAGAAGTTCACTAAAACCTCAAAATCGGCTTGCCCTCTTTCTTGTACAAGTAGTAGTCCAATTTTGCTTGCATGGGGTTCTTTATATAGTTGTGGCACGATTAGGGTTACACCATGTAAACCCTAATTGTCATGGATTTTCATATTCCATGATCCATGGGTTTGTAACGTCCATGGATTATCCATGGAGCACCTTATGGGTTTTAACCCAATCCATACAAACTATGGATCATTAGCCCACTATACAAGAATAGATGATTTACACATTCAACTCCATATATTTAATTAGTCTCTTTTTGATCACTTAATTAATTCCAAATTAATTCTTTGATCAATAATAATTAAATAATATTATTAATATATTAGAACTTATAATATATTAATAATCCTTAAGTGTCCTTTCTCTCATTTAGTCAATCCAAGTGTTGCAATGCCATGCAACCCAGTGGACCATGCTAATCGAGTCAAGTACATTCTAGAAATAGTTATTGGATCCAAGTCTAGTTTCCTTCCATGCAAGTACTAGATGGTCTTAATGGGTTAAGAGACTAGGGTTTTTGGATTTAAGGACTTAATAGCCATGCTATAACATAAAGTTGGAAACTTTATGGTTTAGAACATTTTTTTCCTAGATCTGAAGTTTGGACGCAAGTGCTTAAAGGATTAATCACTTAATAAGAAGGGTGGTAAGCAGCCCCGTACGTTGGGCGTACCGAGGGGTACATTGGGCATACAAGGCCCGCGTACTAACTGAGTCGATCTGGTTGACTCGGGTGACTTTGACCTGGATTTTGACTAGGGTTTGACATAGGGGTATTTTAGGTATTTCAATGGCAGTTTGAGTTTTGGTTACTATTATTCGTAAAGGTTACCTGTAGTGTGGGTTTCAGAGCAACATGTCAGTTCAGCTTTTCGTCTGTCTGTGAGGTGAGTCTTCTTACCACCTTAAGTGGGCTGAAGACACCAAGCCCGACCCACTCTATTGTATGGGTAGAACTATATGTTGTCATATGATGCTATTTGATGTACTAGTATGATTTATGTATTGACCTGTATGGGCTTGGATTCATTACGAACTTGGGGATGATACGAATCTGGGGTTTCATTAGTACCTGACACAACTATATGCTGTTATTTTGGGTTAATACGGACTCGGGGGTTGATACGGAACTGACACAGTCACGTGTTGTTCTATGATATGTATGATGTATGTAATAATTTGGGAAGCTCGCTAAGCTTTATGCTTACGGTTTATGTTTATGGTTTTAAGTACTTCCGACGTGATGACACATCATCCTCCCCACATGATTTCCGCACTTGATGTACTTGTACTCTGACATTTTGGAATATTGTAATGAACGATGGATTTTGATACAATCAATGTGTTGATACATGAAGTGACCCTCCTAATTTTTCTACCGTAATCTTCAGCTCTCCGCAGTAAAGTTTCTTCAGCGATCTCATCTGAAGTCATCAAACTACCACAATCTTTATTTCTATACTTAGTCTATTTTATCTATTTCTTATAATACTCTCTATTGTCCAGTATGCCATGCATGGCTACTCTTAGAGAGTGAATCTCTTGTATTTCTGAGTCTCTATAAATAAAGCTCAATTCTTATGAATCTGATACAGATCTCTTCTTACACATCTTTAGATCGTAATTATCTTCAAGTTATCTCATATCTCTCTTACTCTCTGAAATCCTCTCGAACACAACTGTTTAATATCTCTCTTCGGAGCAAGTCATCCGTGACTTTATCACTAAGATTAATCTCACTCATTAACTTGGTTTGAATGCATTGCATGTTATGAATCATCTTATGTGTTTACTTGATATATCACCTGCTATCATTTATGTTTCTTTACATTTCTGCAACTAACTATCTAACTATCTAACATATTAACTTATTATTGTTGAGCTTTTAGATCCTTTGAGAATAACTAAATTCCGCAATCATACTTGTTGTAACGTTTGTTCAAGTGTGTCTCAAGTTATTTTCTCTCAACAATTTGTATCAGAGCCATAGTGGTTGCTTTTTGAAAAACGGAACTCTGATTTTTCAAAGGGCCTTCTATACCATCGAAGCTCATTTTTAAATAAAAATAACAAAATGGAACAAGCACTTTCTCTAAACGTTTCCAACAGTGTTGGTGGTTCAAATCGATCTCCAATACTGGTTGCAAATGAATACCATCACCGGTCTCAAAGAATGGAAAGATGTTTAAGGAGACTTGGAAGAGATGTATGGTGATCTGTTGAAGAAGGACCACATGTCCCTATTCTTACACCTATTCAAACCGATGGCGCCACAGCCAGACTTGGAGGAGGACAACCAGTCTTGAACCGTCCCACCAAGAATGATCTTGATAAAATGGAAAATGATGTTGTTGCTTTTTATGAAATCTCTTGTGGAGTTGCTCCTGACAACTTCGACATTATCATAAACTGTAAATCAGCAAAAGAGATTTGGGATGTTCTCAAGAACTTGTATGAAGGCTCAGAACAAGCTCAAGATAAGAAGCTCACAATTGCACTCAATGAATTCAACAACTTCAAAGCTTATGTTGGTGAAAGTTTAGAGGACTCCTTAAAAAGGTTCAATCTGATTGTTACCAAGTTATCAAATGTTGGCACCATCCGCGGTAACGATGAAACAAACCTTCAATTTATCAACGGGTTAGGAAGTCATTGGACTACTGCTAAGATGATAGTTAAAGGAGAGATAGAAAGATTCATTCCCTGTCTCTTTACAAGCTATATGGAGAGTTGCAAGAACAAGAATCCACCGTACTCAAAGACTGTGCTGACTTTGGAGGACCACTTGCTCTTATAGCACAAGCTCCACATAACCAGTCTTACTCACCCTCGTATGACACTACACCGCAGTCATACGAAGCTGACTCAGAGTATGATGATGAAGAAGAATTTTAGAAAGCTATTTCTCTAGTTAGTAAATAGTTCAACCGACTACCACCTCACTCTTTTCGAAAGAATAAACAATTCAATAAACCTCCTTTCAATCGTAACTTCAACCCACAAAACAATCACTCTCATTATCCTTAAAGTTCTCACCACAACCGCAATCTCAAAATACTCAACCAAAGGAGATATCGCAGTCCATGCAAACCACTGACTCCGGTACCCCTTTAGAAGACAAAAGTGATGTTGTAATATGCCACAAATGCAACAAAGAGAATCATTTTGCAAAGGATTGCAAATCCAACGTAGTGAAAGACAGAGCATTCTACCTTAGAATGGCTCAAGAACTGGAAGAAAAGCAAAAGGCTAGGGAATATGTGGCTCATGTTAAAAGAGACCATCAAGTTTGGTCATTCGGAGATGAAGAAGAAAGCCTCAGCAATATCAAAGGGAAAGGCAAGATCTACATGCTAGCAACTACTGATGATGATGGTTCTACAAAGCTGGAAAGGAACTACTGCTACATGGCAAAGGATGGAACTCTAAGCATCGTCGACCAGGTAAAACTCATGATCAATACTCTAAACTAAAACATGCATGACTGTCAACCTTTCATAGACAATCTTAATGACACATGTGTTGCCGTCCTTTCAGACTACAACAAAGCCTTAGATGAGAAGAACATAGCGTCCCAAGAGATGTTCCATGTAAGAGGACGACTGGACAACAAAAGACTCAAAATGGCTAAGTTAGAAAGAGATTTAGAGTTAGAAAAGGATGCAAGAATGTTGAGTGAAACCCAACTAGAAATAGCTTTGAACCAAAGAGAGTTAGCTCAGAGTGAGATAGTACGTTTAAATATTTTAATAGAAAAATTGATCAATGAAAGTGAAGCTATTGAAAATTTAGTTAATAATGGAACTATGGACAATACATACAATTGGGGTTGGTCCAATGGATATCCTACTGCAAAGGATTCCTCACCCGGGATTAACAAAGATCGACTTTATGTCCCTTCGGACCGAGAATTTCATTATCCAGTCAATGACAAGACTTTTCCTGAAGACATCAGAACACACTTCGGTAGACTTCATAATCTAAGTAATAATTGTGTCATTGAGGAAATTGTGTATGAGGCTTCAGATCACACATGTGATCAACCTCTTATTTGTGGCACAATCAGTCCAAATTCTCAGACCTCATCTATTGTTGATGAAGAAATAGTCATAGAAAGTCCCGAAGTCTCACAGGACTTTCCACCCTTTTCCTCAGACCGCAGTGCTTCTCACTGCAGTCATGATTCTCGGAAAAATTCCATGCCCGTCACAACCCAGACTTACGCTGTAGTAGTTAAGTCTTCCTTACTAAAATCCACAATCAAAGGTTCAGTGACTCTTCAACCAATTCTTCATGAACTACCCATAGAAAATTTTAAAGTAGGTCAATGTTCTCAAAATCCTGAATATTCAAGTTCTGATGAGTCAAGCCCTCGGTGTCAAAAATTTTCAAAGACTTCCAGGAAACCGCAGTTAAACACCAATGACTGCGGATCTCCAAAAACTTTAGCAAAAAAGGCTGTCAAAGAGGATACCCGATCTCGAGGCACAAATCGACAAATCTTTTCTAAAAACGAAAGACATATCAGATTTCCAAAACCTAAAAGTCCTAAAAAGTTTGTTTTTGCTCACTGTCTTTCAAAAAACTCTCCCATCAAGAAACCATGCAAAAAGGAATGTGCAGTTTCAACATCCGTTCCTAATTCATCTAACAAAACCCAAAAGAAAGTAAGGTCTTTTCAAAACAATGGTTTTCAAATCTATTCCTCAGAAGATCCAAAATGAAAGGGTATCTTACCCACTCCAACACTTTTAAAATCACCTCAAAGTTTCAACAAGTGGAAAGGCATTTTACCAAATGCCAAGAATAAGTCGAAAGTGTCTACACGTGCAACACCTTCATCAAGGCAAACTTTTTATAAATCGAACAGCTCTCATGTCAAATCTTACCAACCTCGGACCAGTCACAAATCAACCACACCCTTCAGACCGCTGACCAAACAAATAGCCAAAACAAAAGACAAAATTTCAGCATGTCAGTGTCAATGTAGTTGTCAGAAAAAGTTTTCTCATGTCAAAAATGACCTTTTTCAGAAACCTCGTAACTTTTCAAAAAGGCACTACGCTCCAAAAACTCACAAACACCCAGGACTAGGATTAAAAGTTGACACGAAACCTGTCCCTGCAACCTCATTTCATGCATCAATCAGAAGCTCGTGTGTTATCCCAGGTTCCAAACTATTTTGGATGCCAAAACTAACCGTGTAATTTTTAGGCCTTATGCAATGAGGAACAAGAAGAAGAATGGTTAATCGATAGTACCTGCTCCTTGCACATGACGGGAAGGTTAGAATACCTTCGAGATTTCATGCCAATTTGCAACTGTGGAAATGTCACATTTAGGAACAATGCTAATGGGATAATCTGAGGTTACAGTGTTCTCACTACGGGAAACTTCTCTATTCAAAAGGTTGCTTATGTAGAAGGCTTTAAACACAATCTCATCAGCGTTGTTCAACTATGTAAAGCACGACATCGTGTTGAATTTGATGACCAGTTCTGCTATGTTATGACAAGCGATAGAAGCACTTGTCTGATCAAATCCAGGTGCGAAGGTACTATGTACCCTTTGGATGTATCCTTGATCATAGGCAAATCGCAGTTATGCTTTCTATCCAAAGTTGTATCCGAAGTCAGCTGACTATGGCACCGCAAGCTTGCTCATCTTAACCTCATATAAATTAACAACTTGGTCACAGGAGAACTAGGCAGAGGTCTTCCAATCCTTAATTTTAGCAATGATAGTGTGGAAAGCAATTCAAGGCAAGTCATCCCACGGTGATTGATTCCTCAATCTCTGAACCATTGGAACTGTTACACATTGATCTCTGCGGTCCATCTACCATAGCCAGTCTTCATCACAAAAAATACATACTGGTTATTGTGGATGACTTCACTCGTTTCACATTGGTCTTCTTTCTTCGACTCAAGTCAGAAACACTGCAGGTGTTGATCAACTTCATCAAGGAAATAGAACTTCAGATCAAGTTACCAGTCATATGTATCCGAAGTGACAATTGAACCGAGTGTACTAATCATCTTCTCAATAGTTTCTTGATCTCCAAATGGATTACACACAACTTCTCAGCTCCTTTCACACCACAACAGAATGGCGTAGTAGAACGAAGAAATCGCACTCTAGTAGAAGCTTCCAGGTCTATGCTCAATTTTGCAAATCTTCCTCTCTACTTCTGGGCCGAAGAAGTGGCCACAACCTTTTTTGTTCAAAATTGAAGCATTGTATGAAAACGCCTCAACAAAAAACCATATGAAGGTCTCAACAATCGCAAGCCAAACGTTCGATTCTTTCATATCTTTGGGTGTAGATGCTTTGTAATAAACAATAGAGATCACCTCAATAAATTCGCACCGAAGTTTGATGAAGGCATCTTCCTTGGCTACTCCACTAACAAGGTTGCTTATCGAGTTCTCATTAGACGCACAAGGTTGATAATTGAAATTTTCGATGTAAAGTTTGATGATTATCACATCCGCAGCTCCGCTCCGTCAACTGAAACCACCGCAATTCTAGAAAGTGATATTCCTGCCTATTCGGGTCCATTAAATCTAGTTGAAATAAACTATGATGATCTCTTTGATCCTGTTGATACATCCAATCCATCCGAAGTTCTCGTGTCTCTAGAAGCTCAGCAACAACATGCAGATGTATCTGGTCCTACGGCGTCCGAAGAAGTATCGCTAAATACTTCCACCTTGCCGGTTGAGGGGAAAAACTCCACTCCGGACCATACAACAACCATCGAGGTTCCAGTACCAGAAGATGACGCTCCAATCTGCAGAGAGTTTCAACCATCAAACGTTTCTTCGGATTCGGATGATGAAAACATAGAAATGATTGACACAAGAACAGATTCAAGGATTATCACACTCCCATCCGCAATCCAGAGGGAACCTTCGCAGGTCAAGGCGAACTCCCTTCTACACCCCAGGGGGAATCTTCGCCATATGCCCAAGATAAATCTAATTCCGCCTTCCCAGTTCAAGACACTTCAGCAGGATGTTCTCAAATCCAGGGGGAACTGCCCTCTCCAACTACTGAGTCTTCTGATATTGAATACATTCCCTCCACCGCAGCTGCTGATCATCTGATACCTCGTCTACATGTTTGGACGAGAGACCACCCACCAGGTCAAATTCTTGGCAACCCATCTGCAGAAATCCAGACTCGGTCATCCAAGCACTTATCCAATCACTGCCACTACATAGCATTCTTGTCCTCAGTCGAACCTCGATCGATCAAAGAAGCGTTACTCAAACCAGATTGGATTTCCGCAATGCAAGAAGAACTAAAAGAATTCAAAAGGAACAAGGTATGGCAACTTGTTCAAATATCGCAAGGCCACACCGTTGTTGGTACAAGATGGGTGTTCAAGAATAAGTTAGATGAATTTGGTACGGTCGTAAGAAACAAGGTAAGGCATGTTGCCAAGGGTTATAGTCGACTTGAAGGCATTGACTATGATGAAATGTATGCACCGATAGCACGAATGGAATCCATACGGATCTTCTTAGCATACGCAGCACACAAAAACATCAAGGTTCATCAAATGGATGTGAAAAGTGCTTTTCTCAATGGGGAATTAAAAGAAGAGGTTTATCTCCAGCAACCTCTGGGTTTCGAAAGCATTGAATTCCCAAACCACTGCTACAAGATTGAAAAGGCAGTCTACGGTCTAAAACAAGCTCCTAGAGCTTGGTATGAGACTCTATCTGAATTTCTTGTCTCTTCAGGTTACAAAAGAGGGGTGATTGATCCCGCATTATTTCGAAAAGCAAATGGTGATCATCTAATGCTTGTACAAATATATGTGGATGATATCATTTTTGGCTCAACTGATCAAAAGATGGTGGATGAATTTGCTAAGCTCATAACCAACAAGTTCCAAATGATCATGAATAGAGAAATTAACTTCTTTCTAGGACTTCAAGTGAAACAAGCCCCTCAAGGGATATTCATTCATCAAGAAAAATACACCTCAGAACTATTGAAGAAATATTCAATGGATAATTGTTCTTCGGCTAAGGTCCCCATGGCCTTCGGATATAAGATTTCTACTGATCCCTCAGGTGAATCTATTGATCACAAGTCTTATAGAGGTATCATTGGCTCTTTGATGTATCTCACTGCTAGCCAATCGGATATAGTCTTTGCTATGGGTGTATGCGCAAGGTACCAGGCTGACCCAAAAGTGTCTCATATGAACGCAGCCAAACAAATCCTACGGTACTTAAAAGGAAGAAAATCTCTTGGAATATGGTACCCCAAATGAAATGATTTTAGTCTTCAAGCATTTACCGATGCAGATCATGTCGGATGCAAACTTGATCGAAAAAGCACCTTAGGTGGATGTCAATTTTTTGGGTGGAAGACTAGTCAGTTGGTCCTTAAAGAAACAAAATTGTGTATCATTGTCTACCGCGAAAGCTGAATATGTGGCCGCAGCCAGCTGTTGCTCGCAAGTCTTATGGATGGAAACACAACTGCTAGACTACGGATATAGAATGTTGTGGATACCAATCTATTGTGTCTCTGAAAGTGCCATAGCGATTTCTCACAATCCTATTCAACACTACAAGACCAAACATATTGAACTACGGTATCACTTCATCAAAGACCACATTCTGAAAGGTAACATTGAACTAATTTTTGTCCATACTCATGAAGAGATTGCTGATGTATTTACAAAGGCACTTGACTCTACAAAACTCAACACTTTCTTACAAATGTTAGGAATGATGAATCTGGACCCACAATTCTTTTTGAATTGATAGGTACCGCAGACCACCCTTGGTCTCCGTTGCGGTTCTAATTGAAAGTATTTATGTTAGATGGTTTTGGTATATTCTATGTACCGCAACCATATATCATACCTATACTTCAATGGTCCTTATTGTTTGTGCTCAAGTGTTCATCTCAGTTCATCTACCGCAGTCATCCATCCGACGTCATATGATCCATCCACAATGATGTGTCCATCCGCAATCACTTTAATTGTTTTTCAGACTGTTAAATTTTTTCAAAAAAAAACAAAAAACATGGTGTGCTATTTAATGATCCTTCATTAAATAGAGAAAACATTAAAGAAAAACATTCTTTGTGCATCTGTATCATTCTTTTGAATAAACCTCGTGTCAAACCTATTTTAGGTATGATGACAAAAAGAAAGATTTTTCAAATCAAATCCTTTTAATATGTCCTTTCCTATTACCCTAAAACATCAAATCCGTTACAGCTTCCCTTTACCCAACGGATTGATCTCACCCTCGCCGCACGTTCACCAGACGTGATATCAAATTTGACATTTCATTAAATGCAAACCCTTTTTGGTAAACCCCAAATTCAGATTTAATCCTTTTTTCTTTAATTTGTGGCTGAGATTAATGCTCTTAATTCAAAATAAAACCCCAAACATTTTTTTACCCAAATTCACTTAGGGCAAAAACGTTTCCCGCTCCCTTAAGCCAATATAAAAGCCCTTTCTTCTCCACAAGAAAAGTTTACGCTCTCTAAACCATAAACCCTCTCTTGCATTCTACTTTTCTTCTCCAAAGCTTTCTCAAAACTCAAAAATGGTGAAATCCGGTGTATCCAAGAAACCTTCCAAGGCATCTGGATCAATGAACCCCACTGGTTTAGCCTCTGCCTCAAAACATCCCACACCAACGATTGCATCGAGCAATTTCAGAGCCGTGTTTGAAGAACACTCCTTCTACAATGCCCCCACGAAACTGATTATCAAGTTCTTGTCCAATCATCCACTGTTTGGACCCTTCAATTCATTCACTGATGTTGTTCCTCTCTCAACCCTCTTCAAGTGTGCTTTTTCAGCCTATCGACCGCTTGAAAACCTTCAGGAAGTACATCTCAATCTCGTCAATGATTCTCTGGTCATTTTGACAAAGGAAAATTTTCTCACTGCAATCAATCTCCTTGTTCATCCATCCACCAAGGTTTTCACCCCTTCAATGGCGGATATACTGTCTGCACATTATCAAATGGGATACGAGAAGAAAATCAAGGGCATTGGGGAATTCAAGAAAAGTCAATTGCTTGCGGTCTGGCAATTCGTTTGTCACTTCATCATCCGCAGTTTATCCGGCTGAACCGGAGGCACAGACAACATGAGACTAAAACTCCTAGAACTCGTATGGAGCATCTTCACCGAGCATGATGTCAACTACGGTCAGATCCTATGGGATGATTTCTTGCAGTACATTCCAAAAGAAGCCCACGAGAGAACCCTACTGAACTCACCTTTTCAAGGTTTTGGTCTCTCTGCATCTCAGACCTCCATGCGGATGCAGGAATCAGCATGGGAAATGACATCAACTTCTTTATAACCAAGGATCTCAAAAGGTACAATCCCTCTTCTGATCAAACTATTTTTGGACCAATAAGAAAACTACCCACTCACATTCTTTCTACCCTCGGTCTTGAGACTGTTGATGTCTCAGATCACATTGAGGCTACGGAAGGTATTGCCCCATACCTTTCTACCCCTCCTCCTCCAATCCAATCCGTAGTTCTTGATCCCTCTAGTACCGCAGTCCTATCTTCCACAAATCTCTCCAACATTTCTCTATCCCAAAGACGCAAACAGAAAGTCTCTCCTCGACATGTCCCCCGCAACAGCAAGAAACAAGGAACTCCTATAAAGGATGCTTCCAAGCCTTCCAAGCCCTCCAAGAAAATAAAAACTCCACCAATAGTCACTATAGTCGAACCAAGCAGACGTATCTCCAGCAGTGACTCTGATGAGGATGATCGACCAATTTCAATCCTCAAGAAACGCAAAACCGATCCCACTAGCCATATGCGTGACCGGACTGATACCTCAGCCTCTCAATAGGCTCTGGTAGTCCTTGGGATGGTCGCACATCCATTCGAAACAACCATCCTATACCACTTAGGCGCAAGCAGTACGTCTGATTCACCGCAACGTGGAGACTCCCCCCTAGGTCACTCCCAAGAGGATGACTCAGGCTCCCGCCCTAAGGTCTCCAGAGCTTCCCGTCTTCATTTCTTTACCCTTGAGGAGTTGCACTCCATTCTTTTGTCTGTCACCCAAACACTCCAAACACCATCCCAACCGCAAGGCGATTCTTCAGCCTTTGCCAGAACTGAGTCGATGCCAAACTTGACTTTAGGTCTAGGAGGCCAAGGAAGCTCAGGAAATTCTACTTTGCTTACATCAGTAACAGGTGGTTTAGGCATGGTGAGCACAAATATGCAAGGATCCGTGAACCCGAGGGACACCTCGGTGCGCTTTCAAGGAATTGACGATATTGATTTAAATGACTCATGCAGTAAGTATCAGCCATCCAACGAAACCGAAGCCAAGAAATATGTCGCTTTCCGTAGGGCATTCCAAGCACGAAAAGCAATACAAACCAAGCAGCCTCAGCAGAAACAACAGGAAATTCTCTATGTGGCTAAGTATTGGGAAGATGCAATAAACAATGCCAATACTGTAGCTACCTTTTGTAAAGTCCATGCTCTGATGGACAACATGGATGATACCATCTGTAAGGCTCAAGAGGCAACTGCTGATTAGACTCCTTCACAGCCCCCTCCATCTCCAACTGCCCAAGACTCTCAAGATGCAGGCACCGAAATCGAAGTTAGCTCTGCTCCTACCTTCAGTTTTGACGATGTTGATCTTCAAGAGGTCAATCAACCAAGCCCTTTGGATGATGACCTGATGATGTATGTTGAAGAAGAAGAATCAAGTGTCTCTCAGCACTCAACCTCCAAGCCAAAGGAGAAGAAGAAGAAGAAAAAGATGGTCGTATCAAGGAAAGAATTTCTCAATCTACAATCCAAGGTTGATCAAATCCTGGCCGCAGTCAAGTGTACTCAACCACAGTCTGATGACAATTATGTGCCACAATGCTTAATTGAAAGGATTGAACAACTAGAAGCAAGGGAAAGAATGGCTGCTGAGAGAATCTCTCTCAAAGTTGAAATGGGGATAAGGTCCCTTGACAACAATCGTCAAGCGGATCACAAGGAGTTTATGGCAGCTGCGGAGCGCCTTATATCTGAGGTATCCGCTATAAAGGACAATTTGCAGGCAGTCATTGCGGATCAATCGTCTCGGTCTTAGAGACTGATAGATGAGACTCACACTGCATATGAGTCCACTATTTCACTTCTCCATGCAACCATCAAAAAACTTGAAGGCTCATTATCATCCAACTTCCATGGCCCAGAGATTCTCCAATTAACAAAGGAGATACATCGACTTCTCTTTAACACTTCTATTCCTAACAATCAGCAACTGGATGAGGTTCTCAAAGCCCAGTTACAGGAAGTTTCTGCTAAGGTCGATGGCCTTAAACAATGGCTTGAGGAGTCTCCGGGTTTGAACTCCTCAAGAGGGGGAAGTGAAGAAGAAGACCATCAAGAAGAAGAATATGAAGAAGAACATCACTCCAACACTGCTTCTCCGGAAGTTACTTCACCGCAACCCTCACCGCAACACCACTCTCCACCACCGTAACAACCAATCATCCCTTCCCCTGAAAGACCTGAAACTCCCCCACACTTCAAGAATCTTGTGGATCACATTTCCTCTCCGAGCTTAAATGAATCTCCCGTAACGAAGCAGAATAAAGTTGATTGGAAAGCTACTAAACTTGCAGAGCTCATTTGGAGAGAGTGTGGTTTTGACACTATGATGGATGAATCTCTAATAAACTTCTGGATTAATCCCCACCGCAGACTTTTTGATGACGACTACAAACCCTTTCTTACATATGTTGAACCTCCTTCGGATGGATACTGGGATGTCCCTATCTCCCCAAATGCTAAATACTTCACTGTATTGGAGCAGTTTAACCGCAACCTTCCTGACCACAAGAGACTGCCAATGGAGTTCAAGAGACTTAACCGTTTTTATGCCAAGCATGCGTCTTCCATTGAGAAGATCTGGTCCAACGACAGACCTTCAGCAGTCAAGAACTTCAAAACACATAAATTTATGAAGGCTGAGTTTGTGCAATACACACTCGCAAGAAGGAATCAGGACTATATCCGCACCCAAGCTGACTTCCCCTGCATGAACCCAGAAGAAGTCTTCCTGATAGCGAAGGTGTTCCAAAATACGTGAGAAAAGCATTCGAAGATGAAGATAGCACTTGAAAGAGCAAGTACTTATCTCAAAGAAACTGTGTGTGACTTTGCTAAGATCGATGCAGAGATCCACCCAATCCTTGCCAAAAGATTGATCTACCTCCTCTTGATCCCGCACCAATGCCAACCGAAGGCTATGAGGAAAGAACCCTTGGTGCTACCAACTTTCCTGAACTTGGAATCATCTTCAAAAGGAAGACTGATCAAGTCAAGTACTTCATCTCCATGGCCTCCATGAACCGCCTCATGAAGAAACAACTTGAAATCTGTCGAACCGCAGTGGAAAAATAAAAGCTCACAACTGCCGAAGTCAAGTTCGAGATTTTAAGAAGAATCACCTGGTTGGAAAATGTAAGGAAATTTTGGTGGATCCTGATCAAGTTCCTTAAACTTGATAAGTGAAGAAAATTAGAGGTCACTTAGGGGAAAATTGTTGATACATGAAGTGACCCTCCTAATTTGTCTATCGCAGTCTTCAGCTCTCCGCAGTCAATTTTATTCAGCGATCTCATTCGAAGTCATCAAGCTACTGCATTCTTTATTTCTGTACTTAGTCTATTTTATCTATTTCTTGTAATAATCTCTATTGTCCAGTATGCCTTGCATGGATACTCTTAGAGAGTGAATCTCTTGTATTTCTAAGTCTCTATAAATAGAGCTCATTTCTTATGAATCAATACAGATCTCTTCTTACTCATCTTTAGATATTAATTATCGTCAAGTTATCTCATATCTTTCTTACTCTCTAAAATCCTCTCGAACACAACTGTTTAATATCTCTCTTCGGAGCAAGTCATCCATGACTTTATCACTAAGATTGATCTCACTCATTAACTTGGTTTGAATGCATTGTATGTTATGAATCATCTCATGTGTCTACATGATATATCACCTGCTGTCATTTATGTTTCTTTACATTTCCGCAACTAACTATCTAACTATCTAACATATTAACTTATTATTGTTGAGCTTTTATATCCTTTGAGAATAACTAAATTCCGCAATCATACTTGTTCTAACGTTTGTTCAAGTGTGTCTCAAGTTATTTTCTCTCAACACAATGAATGAAAATTAATGAGTTTTAAATGAAAAATTTTAGTATTGTTTTTGGGTCGTTAAACTAATCTTCACTTCGGAATTCTCTTCAATCTCGGATCCTCTTCAATCTCATAATAACTTCACCTCGGATTGCATAGGGATCAATTTTCATGTTCTAACATAATGAGTCAAGTTCCATATGCTTTGGATATAGGATCTATTACATATGCTATGATATTCGCTTATTCTATTTTTTTTCAAATTCCTAGAACATTGTGTGAAAAGGATTAGAATTTTGTGTGACTAATGTTGTTAAACAACTATCAAGAACATTATGAGGTTTTAGTGAAGATTGGTTACTTGTAGATAGTTAAAAGTATGACATTATTTGGGAAGGACCACAGTGACACGTTTTGGATTAAGATGATTCTTAATCAAAATTGATGGTCATATGGGAATATGGAAATGTTTCCATAATGAGAGATATTTGCAAAATCTACATGTGAGTTGGAATCTTTAATGCAAGAGAAGTATCCAAGGAGCGTATCTTGAATTTGAGACTTTGTAACCATGGAGTTGTTTCTAGTAACAACTTCTAATGGAACATTATGTAATGTGGAAGGTTCAGTCTCAGTGACTTAAGAACCTTGACATCACAGAAAGACAACACATGTAAAGATGAAATTCCACTACATCATAGATAGTGATAAGAATTTGAATCGTGAATTGAGCATCATTGGACTAGTGTCCAATCAATCTATTAATAAAGGAAGGACCATTGAGAGGCCTAGTATGCATGTTTATAACATGGCATGACCGATGCTATCTAATTCAAGTGGTTAGTTGATTATTCGAAACATTATACAAAGAATGGATTTGTAATTGTTATGGTGATTAAATAATAAGAACTTATTTATATTCAATGGGTATGATGTCATAGTTAATTAATTTATTATTGTGTTTCACTTAGCGTGCTTTACTTCCTGAATAATTTTAATATTATTCAAAAATCCACAGTCTTTCATACTTTTAGAAGTAAGTAATGAATTAAGACTGTCATGAATCAATTTTTAGATTGTCCATAGGGGTTGAACATTGCATATAGATTTCTACAATGTTCATGGGTACTTGGAAATAGGGATCTAAGTATTGGATAAACTCATGCTTAGAGATTACTTCATGGATTCAATCACAAGTAATTATAAGACAATAATATCTTCTATTCTTCAAACGGAGATACATAAGTTGTAATTTACAAGTCGGTTGTGCATTGGTATTACAAAAACGCATCAGTAACATGATGTTATAAAACATAGTGTCATGTATGATTTTGTGAGTAAGGTTACAATTATGTAGTCAAAGTTTATTCGTTCTTTTTGCCTTAACAAGAAAAGCGATATCTTTGAGCCCCATGATGATTTGAGTTGATCTATAAGAACTAGGTTTGGTTCGAACTAAATTGATATGTTCAATTTTTTTTTTCGTCTGAATTTGATCACAAATTGGGAAACAAACAAATGAACATGAGGTTGATAATTTAATCCATGACTTTGTTCATAAAATATCTTGTAGAATGAATGAATAGTTGATCACTTATCTTAGGGCCAACGTTTAATTTGAATTAGATTTCGGAATTGGCTTTGGAAAACACTTTTGTTGTTTAGTTCAAGGTTATACTTGCAATCGTAGTTATGTATCCAAGTGGGAGACTGTTGGATTAAGGTGTCTAAGCTCATAACTAAATTGGTATACTCTTGTAGTTAAAAACAAAGTTCTTTTGGGTTGCCATCATAACTATAAATTGGCAGAAATGATATTAGGAGAGATAAGTATAATTTATTAGATTATTATATGATTAATAAACTAATTGGAAATTATGGAAAAATGATTTGTTAATATATTATGTGATTAATATATTAATTGGAAATAGATAGTTGAATTGTAGATTTATTATGTTATTAATAAATTAATATGAGATCAATTGTTAAATGATTGATTTGTTAATTTATATGACTAATAAATTAATGTGAAATCAATTAGAATTGATTAATTATTAATCTGAACTAAACTATAAATAGAACCCCTTGGCTTGCAATTTTCGTTCACCACATTACATAAAGGCATATGAACAAAATTCCCCTCATATCTCATCTTTGCTCCTTATTCTAGGGTTTTTGTGTAACGCCTGTGTTTCTGGGCTTGTCATTAATGTTGATATAATAGTCTAGGTTAACCTTTGTAACCCGTTTTGATAGAATAGAAGTGTATTTCATCTTCGTATGAGGAAGTTATGATCTTCTGAAGTTTCGACTTGGCAGTATGCAGCCCGAATACTCGATTTGAGATCGAGTGGTTTTTTGTGACAACCCTATATTTTTCCAAAAGCAGAGTAACGCTCAAAAGTCAAAAAAAACAACGAAAACTATTTGGAATCAACTAAATTAACCTCAAAAAAATAAAGTGTTCAAATATCTAAGTTGTGATTCATCAAATATTAGATACCGTGCCAAGGTTTCCAAAAACATAAAGAACGTTCAAAACCGGGTTATATTGAAGAAATTATAACCACTCGTATATTTACGACACACCGTTAAAACGTTATTTAACGTAAAAAGTCAAATTTCAATAAAATGCATTTTTGCCTTAAGTATCTAAACAAAAGATGTAGAGTTCGTTAAACTGTAAACGTACATAAAAAGATCGCCCAAATTGGACCTCGTATGAAGAAGTTACGAATTTCCAAAGTTTCGTAACAGTAGTAGAGGGCTAAAAACTCGAATTGAAGATCGAGTGTTATTTAGCTAACGCAACCTAAACGAGAGTTGAAGATCTCCACGATAGGAGTAAAATGATAAAAAGACAAACGAAAACCGACGTCGAATAAAGAAACTATGAATTTTTAACGGACTTTAGCGGTCCCGGCCTATTAAAAAGATGTCATTAAAAATAAATCAAAACTAGCCGACGGAGTCTAAATGAAAGTTGTAGAGCATAATCTCACCTACGCGTGGATATAAAGAACGCGAAAAACGGAGCCTGTACGCGAAAGTTACGGAATTTAGAAGATGGGAGACTGGAGTACACCCAGCGTAATCCCAGATTACGCCCAGCGTACTAGACCCAGAGTCGAGTCCCATTGGCTGCAACTCTACGCTTAGCTAGACCGGAGTCGTAAGTCGTGATGCATTTTTACGCCCCACGTACCGCGTACGCCCAGCGTACTCCGGAGGTACGCCCCGCGTACGCCATCCTTCCAGCCCTATAAATAGAAGGTTTGAGCCTCGGGTTTTTGCACACTTTCTCAAACTCCCAGTCACTCTCCCATACTTCCAAGCTCCAGAGACCATCCCGACGCCCTCGGTTTCCGCACCCGATCCCCGACGAAAGATCTACGCTACCGAGATCCCCGAAGAGCCCAAAGACGCAACTTTTCGCAGTCGAAGTTCTGCTCAACTCTAGCCTCTCTCTCTTCAAACCAAACGAGTGAGTTCATACCCCTACCTTTCAATTCTTTTCATGTTTTAGGGGGGAAATACAAGTACATTACAAGTCAAAGTATCGTTTTATAAACATAATTATAATACCTATCTTATAGAGTATTGATACAAACATCTTTATGTTTAAAGGGCTATTATATCACCAAGTTATTCTTACTAAATGGAAACATACTTTTTGAGAAACTATAATGAGTATAGTTAACAAGTTATTCATACATCTTACATATACATCATGACAAACGAAATACTTTCAAATGAAGTAAAGTCTTTCTTATCGTAAATCTGTTTATACCAAGTAATGTGAGATATTCAAACTTCAACGTACTCATATGTATGCATTTCAAGTCCTGTATTATATACCATAATCTCTTGGAGGGAGAGCGTGATACTTGTGTATAGATCTATACGGGATTGACAACCCCGCACCTAAACTATTAGCTATAGTTAGACCGGCAGGTCTGGGGTGACAAATGTCATAACACTACAACACTTGAAGAATGTTGTTACAGGCAGTCAATGTCAATAGTATGGTTATAAAACTCACATAAAAGTATAAAAACAAGTTTGATTTACGAGATTCATATATGCATTCAGTTTTCCACATTATTTTTAGCACAAAGTTTATCATTATTATTCAAGTATGGAACATACTAACACACTTCAACTCTGGAAACTTTTCAAACCATTTATAGAAAATATTGGATTTTATGAAAACCTCGTTCATCGATTTACTACCAAAAGGACATACTTTTCAATGCAAAACACTTATGAACTCACCAACTTAATTGTTGACACTTTTTCGAAACCACTTGTATTTCTCAGGGAATCAGTAATACAGGTAACCACCAGCTTTTGAAGAAGGAACGCTAAGGACGTTTATCATTAAACATTTATATCATCATATTGTAATATTCTTTTGCAAATATGTATAACGCAACAAGATACGTTTTTATTATATATATGATGGTTGTGTTACTTTCTTTACAATATTCAATTGATGTGATACTACGTGAAGTCATCCACCCCCGAATGTTTCTGCCATTCTGGTTTGGGGGTGTGACAGATTGGTATCAGAGCATTGTTTATAGTGAACTAAGTATATCGAACCACATAAGATATACGAACTATAAATGCAAAGGGGACCAAAAACCCTCTGACAAAACGTTTTCATGAACAATATATTTTCTTTTAAAAATATACATCTTTACTCTCATGTATTAGTCTCATATCATGACAAGTTTTATAAAAAGTATTAAGGCAAGTTGCGACACTACGATTGGGCCTCGGGGTATGTAATCAGGTCGAGAATAAATATAGCCTGATCAACAATATTTATCCTAGATTTGACCAACGTACGTCGAGGAATGGTCGTAGTGGACAACAAGCCAAAAACTTACCAAATACAAATTATTTTAGATTCGCCAATTTGAAATACTATAGGAGTATTATTCAAAATAATTATACAATGAAACACTTGTGCTCCGTATGGATATAGTTAAACGTAGGAAGTCGTTAAGTAGAAATTTCTTTTCTTATAAAATTCTCATACCTCTATCCTAGTACAGACAAATGGCCGGATTCCATTTACCGGGAGATCCCTACTACCCAAACCAAGGCAACGGCGGCTGGATAGAAGAAGACCCGGAAGAAGACCCAGAGGAAATCGAAGAGGAGGTCGAGGAAGAACTCGAAGAGGGAGTCGAAGAAGAATTCAAAGTCGAAGTCGGAGAGGAATTCGAAGTCGACGAGGAGGTCGAGGAAATTACTAGTGGAACAGACTTCGAGCCGGAAGTAATCGACCCTCCCATCCCTCATCCTTCCGAAATCAGACCATATCAACCGGGACCCATTCCCATGTGGGGAAGCCACCTCTACTACTGGTGCCGCCAACAAGGTGTACGCCCTCCCTTCGGCATGTGTCGAGATTTTTACAATGTCAGTGGGGGAGGCTTAGCCGATCGAGCACTTCCTGTCATTGTGGGCGCTATAGCTACCCAGAACTACCAGACGGACAAGCAAGCAGCCAGAGTTCGCAAGATCAATGCTGCTACTCAAGGTAACGCCGCAGACATCCGTCATCTGGAAGGACTACATGAGAACACCCAAATCTACACAGGGACGCTTCAGAATCAAATGATAACGGCACTAGCAGAAATAAGAGAGATGAAGGAACAACAAGCAGATCTTGAGAGGCGCCTGATGGGAGTCAAACAGTCGGATGCCGAATCTAGCTCCAAACGTGCAACACGCCGCAAGTAGAGCTTGCTCAAACCCCAACAATTTTGTTATAAAATAGGACTTCGGATAAAAGCTTTTACCTTATTTCCTTTTGTATCTGTAATCAGAGACCTCTAGGTAGGTCAAATTTTCCAAACAAGAAGCGTAATGCAACACACCTCAGGTGTGACCTATATATATAAATATGAAGTACTACTTTGTATACCTCTCGGAACTTTTGGGATTAACTAAAAATTTCTATACCTACCTTGAAACCATAAACTAAAGTCAAAACAAATTACAAGATACTGTTGGATTAGTGTCTAAGTCCATAACTATTTTGGTATGTACTTGACCCGATGGTGCATGGTCCTTTTGGGTTGCCTTCACCAAAGCAACTTGATAGGATGAATTATGGAGAGAAAGGATTAAATATGATTTATTAATATATTATGGGAATAATATATCAAAGGAGAAATCATATTGTTTAATTAATATTAGTCAATAACTAATTGGTAATTAGTTTTGTGACTAAAAGAGATTAATTAAACTTAAGGGACTGGAATTGTAATTATAAGATAATTGCAATTTGGTCCATGGATTGCCTTATATTAAGGAGTGGACGAATTCTATGGGGAAACCCATATGGAAATCGTCCAAGTCCTTAAGGAAAGGGATCCATGGGTTGCTTAGGGCTTAAGCATCCAAATTAGGGTTTCCTTGTTAGATAACCCTAATAGCCTCACTATAAATAGACCCCTTAAGGACCAAAAACGTGGCTAAGCTTTATTCTAGGGTTTCACACGTTTTTGGGCAGCCTCCATCCTCTCTCCTCTTCATCCTCTTACTTATGGTGTTTGTGAACCATTAGAGGAGTGACATTTGTGACTCTAAGCTTTCTAAAGTCAATACAAGGAGATTTGGGATTGTTATTGCTACATAACAATCAAGGTAACATCTTAAACCTATTCTCATGTTAATATGATTACTTGAATGCTAGAATTATGGTTTATAGTCTTGGATAACTTGCATGTACAATAGAGAAACCTAGATCCAAGCATTAGGGTTTGTATGAGCACATAGGATGTTCTTAAGACCAAAACCCATCAGTGGTATCAGAGCCTAGATTGGTTTCTATTGTATTGATGCTTCATGTAACTTAAAAATCAAATTTTTGTGTTTCTGGGGGCTGGACTCGCCGAGTCCATAGATGAACTCGCCGTGTCCATGCAAACTCGACAAGTCCATGCCTGACTCGGTGAGTCGGTTGGTCAAATGGAGGGAAAACCGGGATTTCTTGTTGTTTTTGCTTAAGGATAGTTGCCTTATCATATTAGATCAATATAAATCCGATTTTATGATATATTTGGCTATATTCTTGATCTAATTGAAGATATTTATCAATTAATAAAATATTTGTTTCCTTATGTGATAATTGATTAATTATTTTGATTAAATTGGTAAATTGTTTTGCAAGAAATCATTAAATAAATCAAATATGGATAATTATGTGATTAAATGTTAATTTAGATTATTTGTTATTTGATCCTTATTGTACGTAAAGTTTCATATTTTCCCCTTTAGGTTTTATAGTTTAAATTTGAACCCCAAAGGTTTTGTTGTTTTGAAATTTAAATAGTTGAAACCCTAATGTTTTGAAAAAAGGTTTCAAAACTTGCCCTCAAGTTTTGGAATTTAATATTTTGGATTAATAGTTTAATTTGATGTATATTTAAATTCTAAACCCTAATGTTTGAAATGTTTCAAAACTTGCCCTCAAGTTTTGGAATTTAAAAGTTGATTAAAAGTTTAATTAGGAATGTTAAATTCTAAAACTCTAGTATTGTTTTGAAAAAGTTCAAATCACACCCTTATGGTGTTATTAATTAATTAAGGTGTATAATTAAAAGAGGTTTAATAAATCCATAAAAGTTTAGGTTTAAAATTTAATTGAATTAAAAGTATAATTGTTAAATTTGACCACCTAATATTTTAAAAGTGTAAAACACACCCTATACTATGTATATAACATTAAAAGTCTAACATTATATATATATATATATATATATGTATGAGTAAAAGTCAGTCTTACCATTAGTAGGCCTCATTCACGAAGCTGGTCTATAAGGGATGTTTAAGGAAATTGCCTATAAAATGGCGATTGAATGGGTATCCACTCTTACCCACCGCACTCTTGACTAATGGAGGGTCGTTAGTCGAACGGGTAGGATAGGACGAAACCTTCCATTATAACTATAATGAATTAAAGTAACTAAATGTTTTCATAAAATTCCCAATCTTAGTTACTTAGGCAAAAGTGACTTGATGCAATTCCATGAAATTACACTTTGTGCCCTTGCAAAGACGTTAGTGGAGCGTGTGTGGTTTACCGGCACACTAAATGGTTCTAAGCAAAGGTAGCAAAGGGTGACTCAATGTTTGTCCTAGTTCGGTGGAGCGTGTGTGGTTTACCGGCACATCGAATAGGTGACTGTAACATGTGAGGGCACCATGTAAGTTTGCATGGTTATTCACACCCGCTTTGTGATCCTCGGCATCCCAGTCACAAACAAGAGGGGCATATCGAGATTTAAACATGCCATTGAAATGTTCAATGAATCTCATAGGATCTAGGAGTTTTCATAGATTTAAAACTTAAAATTCTTTTTCGTTTTTCATGGTGGAAATTAGTGAATCGTCATTCACTTACCTTCAAATGTTCTGCAATTTGGATTACGACATCCCTCTCTCGAGTTGTAGAATATTGTGTTGGGTCCTAGCCTTAGTATTTCATTTGGGTGATTTACTAAGGACTCAATCAATCAACTAACTTGAATTTGTTTTCTCCCATTTTGTAGATGTCAAAGTTCGACAACTATGGTCTTCCCAAATCCCGTGGAACAAGCTTTCCACATGAAGATGATATTCCACGATTCGATCGAGAACAAGAAATCATGCTTCACTTCCTCCACCTCCTCCTATTATTCTCCCTAACCCACAAGTTCAAAGGCTTGAAAAGTTCAAGATCACTCAAGACCTTTTGGTAAGTAAACATAAAGAAGGAAAGCCGGTGTGTGCACACGTCCTAGGGATGAAGTCACACATTGATAGGTTAAGAATGTTGAGATCCGTTGTCTGTGAGGAAATAGCTGTTGATTGGGTTCTCCAGTCACCTCCTAACTCATATAGTGAGTTCGTAAGAGAGTACTATATGATGAACCGCGACGCGAACCTTATAGATCTCACCTATATGCTTATTGTTGCTGAATCAGCAATGGTTTGGAGCAATAGAAAAGCAAAGTTGATTGGTGAATCTGCCTTCAAGACCTCTATGGATATAGACAATGGCAACGAAAGACATGCTATGATCGAAAAGTTTGATCATAAGAGAAAGGCAATGTCTGAACTAGTTCCGTGTCCTATTCCAAAAGAGTCAATTTTCTTTTATTGCCAAGAGAAAGGGCATTGGAGACGAAGCTGCCCTAGTTACCTAAGAGATCTAAGAGATGGGAGAGTCAAAACGTATGGATTTGCTTTAGGTAAAATCCATTGACTAACTCTTTTAAGCTCCTATTCTAGATTCTTAATACATAATGTGATAAGATTACAATTGATGTTTTGTAGGATCGAAGAAAAGAAAGGAAGCTTAAAGGAAGAAGTGAGCAGAATCTAACCGTGAAGGAATGGATTTCGATCGCATTTCTCGAAGATTAGATTCTTGAGCTACTACTTAGAGTTAGAATTAGATTGCTAAGAAAGACGTATTAGCATAGTTTTTCAATGAATTGCATTGTAAGGACAAATTTTTTCCGCAATAAATAAATTTTGGTCTTATATTATCCTTACAATGGCGTGTATGAAAAATTGATGTTAAAATGTTTCTATAATGGATTTGGTTCTTATTATGTTATTTATGGAAAGTCGAGAATTTTCCAAATAGGGAGAGTTTCTCATCGCCCAAGTTTCAATTGGACAGAAACTTGGAATCATGCAACTTGGTTGCATGATGAATGAGAAATTTCATATTTGGAAATTAGACTAATTCATTGACAAAGTGTCAAGTAAAGAACTAGGAGATCGAGCACACAAAGTTGCGTGTTGATCAAGTCCACCATAAGAATAACAAAGATATTCGTCATGTTGTACTAAAAGTTTAGTAAATATGATTATACTTATAAGATTAAGTGTAATTCGGAATTGATTAAAAAAGGTTTAAATCAATAGCAAAACGAATAAGAAGAATTAAGTAGGCAGAAAGATAAAAGTTTCTTCATTCTAAGAAGAAGGGAGAGTACCGTTTATGCTTTATGATAAGTCTTAATGATAAAGAACCATATCTCAATTGATCCTCTAAGTGAGTCTTAGTACAATTGTATGTTTAAGAAGAGGAATCAAGGATTGGAGAAATGGTTAAATCAAGAGATCAATCATACTTCGTTCCAAAACAAGTCTTAGAGTTAAGATTGCGACATTGAGTGATAAGTATTAAGAAGGTTTATAGCATTCATCAAATATGGAAAAGTTGTGATGTCTTGGATAAGACAAAGACCAACTAGCACCAATTTATGAAATGTTTTGATAAAAACTACGCTAACTCTTGAATATTTGTTTGTCAAGAAATGGTTATTGACAAGAGAATCCTATATGTCAAGGAGTAAGTGGGAGTCTTAATGGTCTTGAAAGGTTTCAAGAACAAATCAAATAAACCTTATCAATCATCACTAGCACACGAGTTAAGGTTTACAACCCATCGTGTTGACATTATTTTGTTTCTATGTCAATCCAATCGAGTTAATTATGCATGTGAGTTCTATGAGTTCTCATTTGAATGCATAAAAGGCAAGGACCTTGATCAATGAAAAGTACATTGAAAAGAAAAGGTGAGCTGCTTAACTACTTGGAAAACGTGGTGGGCAGTTGTGCTACCATAAGGCAAGAAATCGAGATTAATAAAGTTCGATCCATATAAGTTTGAATTTTTCGTAAACTTTGGTTTTGACAAATTCACATGGATAGGAACAAATACACCATTTAAATCTAAGTGTCATAAGATTTCCTCCTTCATGAAAATGATTGTGAGGAAATGCTTTCACTAAGAAAGTTTTTAAGAAGATAGTGATTGTAAAATTGCATTCTCGAATTCAATTATGGTTACGGTATCCCTTTCCATAATTTGAATTGTGAGGTTTGGCAATTGTTTAGACACACATATGAACTATCTAAAGCAAAGGTGTATAAGTTCAAGAAGCCTTGATAACAGATTATCAAAGCACTAAGTATTAGAAACATGAACTTAAGAAACTCAACAAGCATTGTTTTTCTGAAAGTTAAGCTGTTTCTGAATACATGTCAAAGCTAGTGGGAGCATAAGTGTTTTGTTTTATAATAATCATCATGATAGTGGGAGCATAAGCATTATGATTGTATGATTATTAAGGCACATATTGCAAGTTGGCAATATTAATTATAGAAAACAAGAGTTATACCTTGCAAAGTCGTAAGGGTTGTAAAGTTGTTTTGCTATAATTAAGGGAGAGAATATTATGCTTCATTTCAAATCTAAAGGCTTAGGTTGAGAAATGTTAATCAATTTAGTCAAAGGTACATAGTGTGTTCTTAAAATTTTGATTATGATTACGGCATTCCTCTTCACAATTCGATTTTTGAGAACATAGCAAATAAAACATTATGCATCGTGTCTCATACGCTTCGGGTATAGGATCGATTGCAAATGGTTTAATATTTGACCATTCTAAAATTTTCAAAACGTCTAGCGCATTTAGAGGGAAAAGGGACTAGAATCGGTTTTGACTAAAATTATTAAACAACTATCAAAGGACAATCCAAAGTTCGACGAGGATTGGTTGCTTGTGAGTAGTTGGAAGCATGGTATTGAATGGACCATATCGACATTATTGTGAATAGAAAAGATTCTATTAAGAATGAGTTGTCATATGGAAAATATGGAAATGTTTCCATATTGGATGGACCATATCGACATTATTATGAATAGATAAGATTCTATTAAGAATGAGTTGTCATATGGAAAATATGGAAATGTGTCCATATTAGAAATTGAATATTGAAAATCTATGTCTAGATTAGAAACTTATATGCAAAAGTATGTTCAAAGGAATGTTCTTTGAGTGAGAGACATCATATCTAAGGAATTATATTGTAACAATTTCCAATAAAGGACTTTGTAATATCATTGGCAATAGTCTTTGTGACTTTGGTGCAGTGACATTACGAAAGGATCATTGCATAAAATGTTAGAATCTAGCATATTCTATAAGTAGCAAGAATTTGATATTCTTTTACTTATGGAAAAAGGATTTGGAGTTGTGAAATGAGAATGATTGGAAATGTGCTCAATTTGGTCTATTTCACAAAGTAAGAACCATAGGTAAACATTATGTGCATGCTAAGAGCATGGGACAAGTGTAATAATTCAAGTAAGAAGTTGATTACCCGAAACGAAAAATAATGAGTAATCGATATGGTGATAAATAAAAGGTGTTTTATTTATACTCAAAGGTTTGAGGCCATATGGGATTAGTATTATTCTTGTGTTTCACATTTGCATGTTTTGACTTCCTGAGTAATTTAATTGGTTAAGAACAGTCAAATTATTCGAACGGGCCACAGTCATTCATATGTTGGAAGTAGATATGAATGAAGACTGTCGTGAATTGGTGTGTGGATTGTCTAAAAGAGTATTAGACATAAGCAAATGTTTGCTGCAACGTTCATGAGTGCTTATGAATATGATTTGAGCATTGGATTAAACCCACGCTCACTTGGATCATTCCATAAATTGTATCACGAGTGATTGGTGAGACGATAACATCTTATATTCTTGAAACCGAGATGTGTGAGTTGTATCTTGCGAATCGGTTGCACATTGATAATATGTAAACGCACTAGTAACTTGGTGTTATAAAACATATTGTTGTGTGTGATTCGGTGAGTGAGTGCAAGCAAGCATTGTATCAAAGTTTATCCGTTCCTTTTATCCAAAGAAGGATAAAAGCGATATCTTTGGGCCCCTCGATGATTTAGTGATGACAAACGTAAATGCTCGGCTGGGCTAGGGCTAATTTGATTTGTTCAATTAGTCAGTCGTCATAAATTGGGAATCGAGATATAGTACAAAGAGAATGATTTGAAATCATATCTCATATGATATCTAGAATGGAGGAATATATGATCCCTTATCTAAAGGACACGCGTATCTGATAGGATCAGAGTTGACAGCGGATTTGGAAAGCTATGATTGCAGATCAGGATCTGAAGTCATACTCATAATAGTTATTAGACTTATCCAAGTGGGAGACTGTTGGATTAGTGTCTAAGTCCATAACTATTTTGGTATGCACTTGACCTGATGGTGCATGGTCCTTTTGGGTTGCCTTCACCAAAGCAACTTGATAGGATGAATTATGGAGAGAAAGGATTAAATATGATTTATTAATATATTATCGGAATAATATATCAAAGGAGAAATCATATTGTTTAATTAATATTAGTCACTAATTAATTGGTAATTAGTTTTGTGACTAAAAGAGATTAATTAAACTTAAGGGACCGGAATTGTAATTATAAGATAATTGCAATTTGGGCCATGGATTGCCTTATATTACGGAGTGGACGAATTCTATGGGGAAACCCATATGGAAATCGTCCAAGGCCTTCAGGAAAGGGATCCATGGGTTGCTTAGGGCTTAAGCATCCAAATTAGGGTTTCCTTGTTAGATAACCCTAATAGCCTCACTATAAATAGACCCCTTAAGGACCAAAAACGTGGCTAATCTTTATTCTAGGGTTTCACATGTTTTTGGGCAGCCTCCATCCTCTCTCCTCTTCATCCTCTTGCTTATGGTGTTTGTGAACCATTAGAGGAGTGACATTTGTGACTCTAAGCTTTCTAAAGTCAATACAAGGAGATTTGGGATTGTTATTGCTACATAACAATCAAGGTAACATCTTAAACCTATTCTCATGTTAATATGATTACTTGAATGTTAGAATTAGGGTTTATAGTCTTGGATAACTTGCATGTACAATAGAGGAACATAGATCCAAGCATTAGGGTTTGTATGAGCATATAGGATGTTCTTAGGACCAAAACCCATCAGATACAACTAAGACACGATTGTCGAAACATTAGAAACTTATAGTACTCATTCTTATTTTCTCTACCAGAACATGCCTCCTCGTAGATCAGCACGCAGAAAATCAACTTCAACACCACCTCCACCACCTCCTCCAATTATGGATGCCGTTATGTTCCAAACTGCTGTAACCGCTGCTGTAACCGCAGCGATGGCTCAAATGAGCAACAACGGATCGGGAGGAGGAACAAACAGCTTTACAAATGGCCAAGGTCAAGGCCGTTCAGGGGTATGCACTTACAAAGACTTCACCAACGGAAAATCTATTCCCTTTTATGGGGCTGGGGGAGTATTGGCTCTATCTCAATGGATAGAGAAAACGGAAGCTATATTTGAAATTTGTGCATGCCCTGAAGAAAGCAAAGTAAAGTTTGTTGTTTTTACTTTCTCTGAACGCGCCCTGACATGGTGGAACGGCCACGTCAAGACACTAACCCTAGTGGTGGCGAACTCCATGGGTTGGGAAAACTTGAAACGAATGCTCCTTCGAGAATACTGCCCAAGAGGCGAGATTCAGAAGCTTGAACAGGAACTGTGGGGCCTTTCGATGGTAGGCTCGGACATCGCAGGTTACACCAACAGGTTCAGTGATTTAATAACACTTTGCCCAGGAATGTTGATCCTGGAAAGCCAAAAGGTCGAGAGATGCATCTGGGGACTATCACCCCAACTTCGAGGAAGTGTGTTAGCTTCCAAACCCATGACCTTCGACAGCGCCAAGGAACTGGCGCAATCTCTCGTTGATCATGGTGTCTGTCAAGGAGTCACGACTATCATGACCGAACCAACCAAAGGGAACAACAACAACGAGATCAATGCCAACAACAACAAGAAGAAGAAATTCTAGAACAAGAGAAAGGGGCAAACTTCGCAAGAGCCTTCAAAGAAACAAATGGTTGCGGTTCATGCTACTACTGCTCCCACCACAACTCCTGCTACCCCTGCGCCAACAAAACCATATGCAGGGAACCTGCCCAAGTGCAGCAAATGCAACTACCATCACCACAGTATTTTCCGCGAGATGCACTGTAAGAACTGCGACAGGAAAGGGCACACAGCCTGTTTCTGTAAGGCACCAGCGCGACCAGTCACTCAAGTTCCTGGTACTGGGATAAGCCAGGCATGTTATGGGTGTGGAGAAACTGGGCACTTCAAGAGGGACTGCCCCAAGACAAGGAACGTTGGCAGTGTTGGGAGAGTGCTGGCAATAGGCCAAAATGAAGCAATAGCCAACCCAACGGTGGTTACGGGTACGTTTCTCCTCAACAACATTTATGCATGCATACTCTTTGACTGTGGTGCGGAGAGAAGTTTTGTGAGTCATAAATTCAAACACTTACTTAATCAAAGACCCCAACCACTCAATAAAATATTCACTGTAGAAATGGCTAACGGTAAAACGGAAAGCACAAGCGATATTCACGTAGGGTGCACATTAAATTTAAACGAACACTTATTTCAAATCGACCTAATGCCTATTTCGATAAGAAGTTTCGATGTCATCATCGGTATGGACTGGTTGAGCCTTCACCATGCCGATATACTTTGTCACGAAAGGGCCGTTCGCCTCAATCTGCCAAACGGCGAAACTCTTGTCATTTATGGTGACAAACCTAGTTCAAGTTTACAAATCATCTCCTGTGTTAAGGCACAAAAATATCTTCGCAAGGAATACCATGCCTTTCTAGCCCACGAAGTGGACCAGAAACAAGAACCAAAGAACATTAAAGACATTCCGGAAGTCTGCAACTTCCCAGATATTTTCCCAGAAGATCTTCCAGGAATTCCACCAGAGCGCCAAGTTGAGTTCAGAATCGACTTAATCCCCGGAGCTACCCCAGTAGCAAAGTCGCCTTACCGTTTAGCCCCAGCCGAGATGCAAGAACTGTCCAGTCAATTAAACGAGCTGTTGAGCAAGGGATTCATCAGACCGAGCTTCTCACCATGGGGAGCACCAGTCCTATTCATGAAAAAGAAGGACGGATCCTTTCGCATGTGCATCGATTATCGGGAGTTGAACAAACTCACGATCAAGAACCAATATCCCCTACCGTGCATAGACGATCTGTTCGACCAACTACAGAGAGCAAGCTTCTTCTCAAAGATCGATCTAAGATCTGGTTATCACTAATTGCGAGTGCTGGAAGGAGACATCCCCAAAACGGCTTTCCGAACACGTTAGGGTCACTACGATTTTGTAGTAATGCCCTTCTGATTGACAAATGCTCCAGCGGTGTTCATGGACTCGATGAACCGAGTATGTCGTCCCTTCCTGGATAGATTCGTGATCGTGTTCATAGATGATATACTCATCTATTCTAGAAGCCAGGAAGAACACTGCCAACACCTCCGCCAAGTTTTGGAAACGTTGAGGGCAGAGAAGCTTTACGCAAAATTTTCCATGTGCGAATTTTGGATTCGGAGAGTGGATTTCCTAGGACATGTAGTAAGCAAGGAGGGGATACACGTGGATCCTTCTAAGATCAAGGCAATAGAAAGTTGGACGACACCAAGGACCCCTACAGAAATCCGACAATTTTTGGGACTCGTCGGGTATTACCGAAGGTTCATACAGAACTTTTCGAAGATTACCAAACCACTTACCACCCTAACTCAGAAGAGTGTGACCTTCAACTGGGGAGAAAAACAAGACGCCGTGTTTCAAACGCTAAAGCGAGCCTTATGTAGTGCACCCATCCTAACCTTGCCAGAAGGAACGGAGGACTTCGTGGTCTATTGCGATGCATCAAACCAAGGACTTGGGTGTGTCCTGATGCAACGAGGGAAGGTCATCGCCTACGCCTCAAGGCAACTAAAGACGCACGAAGTGAACTACACAACGCACGATCTTGAGCTAGGAGCAGTCATCTTCGCTCTAAAGATATGGAGACACTATCTTTACGGCACAAAATGTACGATCTTCACCGACCATAAAAGCCTCCAACATATCCTCAACCAGAAAGAACTCAACATGAGACAAAGACGGTGGGTAGAACTACTAAATGATTATGAATGCGAGATTCGATATCATCCCGGAAAGGCTAACGTGGTAGCCGATGCACTCAGCCGGAAGGAATACTCGGGCCGTAGAGTGAAGTCTTTAACCATGACAATCCATTCACACCTGTCCACACAAATCAAGGAAGCCCAGATAGAAGCCTTAACATCTGGAAATGTGGCAGGGGAAGCCTTAAGGGGAATGGATAAGAAGTTTGAGGTCAAGAATGATGGAGTTCATTACTTCATGGATCGGATCGGGACGCCGAAGTTTGGCGGATTCAGAGAAGTCGTCATGAACGAACCCATAAAACACGATACTCCATACCCCCCGGCTCCGATAAGATGTATCTCGACCTCAAGAAATTGTACTGGTGGCCGAACATGAAAGCTGAAATTGCTACCTACGTGAGTAAATGTCTGACGTGTGCCAAGGTCAAGGTAGACTACCAAAAGCCCTCGGGATTATTGCAACAACCAGAAATACCCGAATGGAAGTGGGAACGTATAACTATGGATTTCATAACCAAACTACCCAGAACGGCAAGCGCACTCGACACTATCTGGGTGATTGTCGACAGGTTAACTAAATCAGCACACTTCCTACCGATCAAAGAGACGGATAAATTAGAGAAGCTAACTAGGACATACCTCAGAGAAATTGTACGACTACATGGTGCGCCCATATCCATTATCTCGGACCGAGATAGTAGGTTCACCTCAAGGTTCTGGCAGTCGCTACAAAAAGCTTTGAGGACAAGACTAGACATGGGTACCGCTTATCACCCACAAACCGATGGCCAGAGCAAGAGGACCATACAAACCCTAGAAGATATGCTGAGAGCTTGCGTAATCGATTTTGGCAAGGCATGGGACACACATCTACCTTTGGTCGAGTTCTCGTACAACAATAGCTACCACACTAGTATCAAGGCTGCCCCGTTCGAAGCACTCTATGGCCGCAAATGCAGGTCACCTTTGTGCTGGGCCGAAGTGGGGGACACACAACTAGCAAAAGGACAAGTAACAGACAACACGCTCACTGGACCAGAAATCATAAGGGAAACTACGGAGAAGATCGTTCAGATTCGGGAACGTCAAAAACCATCAAGGGACAGGCAAAAGAGTTACGCGGATAAAAGACGGAAACCCTTGGAATTCCAGGTCGGAGATTGAGTTCTACTAAAGGTCTCGCCCTGGAAGGGATTAATACACTTCGGGAAGCGCGGAAAACTGAACCCAAGATACATCGGACCATTCGAGATCCTTTCCAGGATCGGCCCAGTGGCTTACAAACTTAGATTACCTCAGGAGCTCCACAACGTACACCCTACCTTTCACGTATCAAACCTAAAGAAGTGCTTGTCCGATGAGACCCTTGTCATCCTTCTAGACGAAATTGCAATAAATGAGAATCTCCAATTTGTAGAGGAACCAGTAAAGATCATGGATCGGGAAATAAAAAGGACTAAACAAAGCCGCATACCTATTGTAAAGGTCCGCTGGAACGCCAAGCGAGGACCTGAATACACCTGGGAACGCGATGATCAGATGAAACAAAAATACCCGCATCTTTTTCCTAACCTGTAAACTCTATCTTAGATTAAATTTCGGGACGAAATTCCCTTAACAGGGGGATTATGTGACAACCCTATATTTTTCCAAAAGCAGAGTAACGCTCAAAAGTAAAAAAAAACAATGAAAACTATTTGGAATCAACTAAATTAACCTCAAAAAAATAAAGTGTTCAAATATCTAAGTTGTGATTCATCAAATATTAGATACCGTGCCAAGGTTTCCAAAAACATAAAGAACGTTCAAAACCGGGTTATATTGAAGAAATTATAACCACTCGTATATTTACGACACACCGTTAAAACGCTATTTAACGTAAAAAGTGAAATTTCAATAAAATGCATTTTTGCCTTAAGTATCTAAACAAAAGATGTAGAGTTCGTTAAACTGTAAACGTACATAAAAAGATCGCCCAAATTGGACCTCGTATGAAGAAGTTACGAATTTCCAAAGTTTCGTAACAGTAGTAGAGGGCTAAAAACTCGAATTGAAGATCGAGTGTTATTTAGCTAACGCAACCTAAACGAGAGTTGAAGATCTCCACGATAGGAGTAAAATGATAAAAAGACAAACGAAAACCGACGTCGAATAAAGAAACTATGAATTTTTAACGGACTTTAGCGGTCCCGGCCTATTAAAAAGATGTCATTAAAAATAAATCAAAACTAGCCGACGGAGTCTAAATGAAAGTTGTAGAGCATAATCTCACCTACGTGTGGATATAAAGAACGCAAAAAACGGAGCCTGTACGCGAAAGTTACGGAATTTAGAAGATGGGAGACTGGAGTACACCCAGCGTAATCCCAGATTACGCCCAGCGTACTAGACCCAGAGTCGAGTCCCATCGGCTGCAACTCTACGCTTAGCTAGACCGGAGTCGTAAGCCGTGACGCATTTTTATGCCCCGCGTAACCGAAGTACGCCCCACGTACCGCGTACGCCCAGCGTACTCTGGAGGTACGCCCCGTGTACGCCATCCTTCCAGCCCTATAAATAGAAGGTTTGAGCCTCGGGTTTTTGCACACTTTCTCAAACTCCCAGTTACTCTCCCATACTTCCAAGCTCCAGAGACCATCCCGACGCCCTCGGTTTCCGCACCCGATCCCCGACGAAAGATCTACGCTACCGAGATCCCCGAAGAGCCCAAAGACGCAACTTTTCGCAGTCGAAGTTCTGCTCAACTCTAGCCTCTCTCTCTTCAAACCAAACGAGTGAGTTCATACCCCTACCTTTCAATTCTTTTCATGTTTTAGGGGGGAAATACAAGTACATTACAAGTCAAAGTATCGTTTTATAAACATAATTATAATACCTATCTTATAGAGTATTGATACAAACATCTTTATGTTTAAAGGGCTATTATATCACCAAGTTATTCTTACTAAATGGAAACATACTTTTTGAGAAACTATAATGAGTATAGTTAACAAGTTATTCATACATCTTACATATACATCATGACAAACGAAATACTTTCAAATGAAGTAAAGTCTTTCTTATCGTAAATCTGTTTATACCAAGTAATGTGAGATATTCAAACTTCAACGTACTCATATGTATGCATTTCAAGTCCTGTATTATATACCATAATCTCTTGGAGGGAGAGTGTGATACTTGTATATAGATCTATACGGGATTGACAACCCCGTACCTAAACTATTAGCTATAGTTAGACCGGCAGGTCTGGGGTGACAAATGTCATAACACTACAACACTTGAAGAATGTTGTTACAGGCAGTCAGTGTCAATAGTATGGTTATAAAACTCACATAAAAGTATAAAAACAAGTTGATTTACGAGATTCATATATGCATTCAGTTTTCCACATTATTTTTAGCACAAAGTTTATCATTATTATTCAATTATGGAACATACTAACGCACTCCAACTCTGGAAACTTTTTAAACCATTTATAGAAAATATTGGATTTTCTGAAAACCTCGTTCATCGATTTACTACCAAAAGGACATACTTTTCAATGCAAAACACTTATGAACTCACCAACTTAATTATTGACACTTTTTCGAAACCACTTGTATTTCTCAGGGAATCAGTAATACAGGTAACCACCAGCTTTTGAAGAAGGAACGCTAAGGACGTTTATCATTAAACATTTATATCATCATATTGTAATATTCTTTTGCAAATATGTATAACGCAACAAGATACGTTTTTATTATATATATGATGGTTGTGTTACTTTCTTTACAATATTCAATTGTTGTGATACTACGTGAAGTCATCCACCCCCGAATGTTTCCGCCATTCTGGTTTGGGGTGTGACATTTTTAGCCGAAACGATCTAAACGAGAATCGAAGATCTCGTTGTTAGTAGCGAAACGATGAAAATTTAGGAGAGAACGGACGTCGGACGAAGAAGTTATGAATTTATAACGAAGTTTTCCTGTCCCGGCCTACTAAAAATAAATAATAAAAATAAAGTCAAAATTAGCCGACGGAGTCTAAACGAAAGTTGTAGAGCGTAGTCTCACCTACGTGTGGATATAAAGAACGTCGAAAACGGAGTTCGTATGAAGAAGATATGAATTTTTGAAGTTTATTAAATAATTGATATATAAATTTAATTATTAAATCCGACATTATCCGAAGGGGAGTCACCGAACTTATCCGAAGTACGCCCAGCGTACAACGAAGCATGACGACCCTCGCACTCGAGTTCTTCGGATGACGTATGCAATGACGATTTCGGAGGAGTACGCCCCGCGTAAGGCAATACGCCCAGCGTACTGCGAGGCCTCAGCCTCCTATAAAAGGGTTGCGAGGGCAGCCGACTCCATTTGCCAAATTCTCTCCTCTTTCTCCCTTTTTGCATCGTTTTGCGTGCCAGAAGTATCCCGAAGCCCCGGTATCAATCCCGAGCCTCGGAGCAAGTTTCGAAGCCCCGAAGATCCCGAGAAGTTCGATTCCCGAGCCGAAGCTCTGCCCGCGAAGAGCCCGGTTTTTGTGAAGATCTTCCACATCTACCAAAGAATACTACTTCTATAAGTCGTAGTGTTGTCCGATCATCTTCTGATCAAGTGAGTGTGTAGTTACTTTCTTCTAACGCATAATTATGAAGTATTTTATACGAAATACGTGTTATGTGTATAATTTTGTTGTTATGTGTGTGAATGTATATTCACTCTCTTCTATCTCATAGATCTGATTTATTTTCTATGAAATACCTGTTATGTGGGTGTGCCTCATATGTTATGTGGAATATGTATTGAATGAAAATGCTATACAGGTTTTAAACTATGTATAAAAATATATATTTTTATCTACTAATATGTTGGGTAGAACATGGGTAGATAGTTGATGTCTAATAAACAGATGAGAGGCCTCGATGTTGTTGTTGTTGATCTAGTTATTCAACGGAGTATGGATAACGACCACGGACTCCTTCTAGACAGTCTTGTGGAACGCTAGCAGGTTCATAACATGTAGGTGTTGTGAACGATGTGTTCACCGGTGTACTCTATCCCCCTCATGGTTGCCTTTAGGATATCTATTGTTAAGGAAACCCCTTCGCAGTAATATCCGTCCCGATGAAAATCCTAGATTAGATCCCTTGAGATAGATGTTGTTTTAGGGACGTAAAGTGAGGATAACAAGAATGGGTAATCTGGTTATTGTTGGTTGGTGAAATTAAATATAATCTATTTATTGTGGGTTGAAAACCCTATATGCTCACCAGGCTCCCAAGCCTGACCCACTCGGTTTTATTTGTATTACAGGAAGTGGCGCAAGGGCATAAGGTGGATGAATCATCGAGTTGTTTTGTTTACAAGTCTGTATATGTATATATTTGTTGAATGACTTGTAATGTTATCATTTATGCTTTATGGTCTATATCGGAACATGACATCCCGAGTTTTGATTATATAATGAAAATGCATCTCTTGATGAAATGCTTTGATAAATATTATTTTATCATATTTTGTTTTGGGAACAAATTCCGCAACTCTTTTAAATCAAAAGGATTCACACTGAAATTATTTTAAAAAGCATAAATGAAATCGGTCTTTTCTGGCCGAGATTTTGGGGATGTCACATTTTGGTTTTGGGTGTGAACCATTACATGCATCATTATTTTGGTGCTAGCTTTCCAAGACCAACAAACACAAGGAACTGGAGTGATTTGTTTACTAAAACAAATCAAAGGTATGCAACCCTAACCCTATGTATATTTCGATTACAATTGGTTTCCCATATGGTTCTTAATATTCATAGTTTAATGCTATCAATTAGAGAAAACATAGATCTTTATCGGTTTCATGTGCACTTAAGTGTTAAGAGATTTTCCTGTAGCCTACCAACTCAAGTTGCCCCAGGAACTCAACAATG
This sequence comes from Lactuca serriola, assembly GCF_051521515.1. NCBI lineage: Eukaryota > Viridiplantae > Streptophyta > Magnoliopsida > Asterales > Asteraceae > Lactuca > Lactuca serriola. The sequence goes on along the minus strand of NC_136412.1, from coordinate 275,313,453 downwards.
TACACGACACTTTCCACACACCCAATCTCAAGAAGTGATTGCCCGATAACACTCTTGTCATTCCTCTTAATGAAACTCTAATCAACTCCAAGCTTCACTTCGAAAGAGAACTCTATGATGTCAACTCATCCAATGTAAACTAAGAAACCGTGCCCTAGAATTTTTTGATTCCACCTTATTCCCCATTCCTTGTTTATTTGTGAGCTTAGGGTATAATCATTAATCTGACCGCCTAGCCAACCTTGAATTACATACGACTTACATACACAAAGCGACTATAGAAGTGATGGGTTTTAGCCATAAGAACTTTCTTATGTGCGCATGCAAAACCCTAATGCTTGGATCTAGGCTTTCTAATTAAACATGCTTTGATTCCAAGACTTCTAATGACTAATTAGGTATAAGAACAATACAAAATCAGATCTAGAATCATACCTTTGAATCTCTTGTTTGATCTTGTTGTCTTGGAGCTCTAGAGTCACAATTGTCACTCCTCTAATGGCTTACAAACACCAAATAGCAAGGAGGGTGATTTGAGAGAGAGGAGAGGGGAGGAAATTCGGCCAGGGATTCTCTATTCTCAATGAGGTGCCGATTTCCCTTTGCCATAGGGTCTACTTATACTTGTAGACTCCTTAAGGGTTACAAATTAAACCCTAGTTGGATAATCTTCTCTTAAAGCAATCCAAATCCTTTCCTTAGATAACCTTGGACGATTTTAAGCTATCCCTAGCTTCTAGAATTTGTCCATTCTCTATCCAATAAGGATTTACAGTCTAAAGTTTAACTATCAAACAATTGACAGTTTATACCCTCTTATTTAATTAATCTCTTTAAGTCACTAAATTAATTCTAATTAATTTATGACTTATATTAATCAAATAACAATATTATTATTCTTTATATTATTCTCATAATATATTAATAATATTTATTCTCTCTTAATAAATCATCCTATCAAGTTGCTATGGTGAAGGCAACCCAAAAGGACCATGCACAATCGGATCAAATACTTGCCTAATATAGTTGCAGCCTTAGACACTATTCCAACAGTCTCCCACTTGGATAAGTCTAGTAACTATATGCACAAGTACAATTCGATTTGCAATCGTAGCTCTCAAAGACGCTGTCAAACTCTGATCTAATCAATCTTGTCCTTTAGATAAGGGATCGTACAGTCCTCTGTTAGATATCATGCTAACAATTCTATGGAATGATCAGTCAAGCATTTAGGTTTCTCGATCTCTGATTTATTTGACATAGAACTTAATCGAACATATCAATTCAGTTCTGACCGGGCCCGACACATAAGTCAAATCAAATCATCGAGCGGCCGAGATATCGCTTTTACCTTCTTAGGATAAAAGTTACAGATAAACTTCGACTTATATGCATTTACTTATTCATTAACCAACTATACACAACAATGCGTTTTATAACACCGAGTTACTGATGCGTTTTCGCGTTATCAATGTACAATCAATTAACAAATAACAAACCATATATGTAGGTTTTAAGACTATATGATATTATCGTCTTGCGATCACCCTTTTATATCATATTCCATAAGGTGATTCCAGCAAGCGCGGGTTTGTTCCAATGCTCAAAACCAGTTCATAAGCACTCATGAACGTCGCAGCAATCTTTCGCTATGTCTAATACCATTTAGACAATCTACGCACCAATTCACGACAATCTTCATTCATATCTACTTCCAACATATGAACGATTGTGGACAATTTGAATAATTCGATTATTCTTAACAAATTCAATTATTCTGGAAGTCAAAACATGCAAAATGAAATAATAGTTAAACAATTAACATAAGATAGTAACATTACTCATAAATAAAACTCCTTTATTTAATCATCAAATGTTAATTACATTTATCTATTACACGTTCCTACTACTATCTAATCTATGCTAACATCATCCTTCAGCCCAATACTCCTAGCATGCTGCAAGTGCTTAACCCTACTCAGTCCCTTCGTAAGCGGATCTGCTGGGTTATCTTCTGATGATATCCTCTTCACTACGAGTTGTCCTTCTTCTACACGATGTCTAATAAAGTGGTATTTTCTGTCGATGTGTCTAGATCTACCATGATCCCTCGGTTCCTTGGTCAAGGCGACCGCTCCTTCATTATCACAGAAAATCTCCATGGGCTCCTTTATGGCAGGTACAACTCCAAGATCACCAATGAAGTTCTTCAGCCATATTGCCTCCTTCGACGCTTCGCTCGCTGCAATGTACTCTGATTCGCACGTTGAATCAGCTACGGTCTCCTGCTTGGAACTTTTCCAAGTCACTGCTCCTCCATTTAGCGTAAAGACCCAGCCCGACTGCGAACGGTAGTTGTCCCTGTCGGTCTGAAAACTGGCGTCTCTATACCCTCGCACCTTCAAGTCATCACTCCCTCCGAGGACTAAGAACCATTCCTTCGTCCTCCGAAGGTACTTAAGGATATTCTTCACCGCAATCCGAGAGTTTGAGTAAAGCCCTTCGCGACCAATCGCACTTTATATGTGTGTATGTTTCCATCCACGTCGGTCTTCTTCTTGAAGATCCACTTGCACCCAACGGTCTTACGTCCGAGCACATTATCAACCAAATTCCAAACTTGGTTATCATACATGAATTGGATCTCGCTATCCATTGCCTCTTTTCATTTTGCAGACTCCGGGCCTGCCATGGCTTCCTTATAGCTATTAGGTTCATCAAGATTTATTAGTGTACCATCACTAATATACATGTCCCCTTCGGTAGTAATATCAAAACCATAAAACTGGGGTTGAACTCTAACTCTATCGGAACGTCTAAGAGGTAAGGATTCGTCAATCGGTTCAACCGGAGTTTCCTCCTCGGGTTGAGTGCCAGCGGTAGAGGTTCCTTCATCTATCGACTCTTGAATCTCTTCAAGCTCGATCTGCCTCCCACTGTTTCCTTGGCTTATGAGTTTTCGCTCTCGGAAAACTCCTCTCCTCGCAACGAAGACAACATTGTCCTTCGGTCTATAGAAGAGATATCCAAAGGATTTATGTGGGTAGCCGATGAAAATACATCGCTTACTATGAGGTTCGAGCTTGTCGTGAGTATCTCGTCTTATGAAAGCCTTGCAACCCCAAACCTTGATATGTGCTAACGAGGGAGCTTTCCATGTCCACATCTCGTGAGGTGTTTTGGCAACCTTCTTAGTAGGGACTCGGTTAAGGATATGGGCGGCAGTCTCTAAGGCATACCCCCAAAAAGAGATAGGTAGTGAATCACGACTCATCATAGAGCGAACCATGTCCAACAAGGTTCGATTACGCCTTTCTGCCACACCATTCAACTGCAGTGTCCTAGGAGGCATCAATTGTGAAACTATTCCACACTCCTTGAGATAATCGTGGAATTCAAGACTTAGGTACTCTCCTCCTCGATCGGATCGAAGCATCTTGATTTTCCTACCCAATTGATTATCCACTTCATTCTTGAACTCTTTGAACTTTTCAAAAGTTTCTGACTTTTGCTTGATCAAAAAGATATACCCATATCTACTATAGTCATCGGTAAAAGTCACGTAGAAGCGGTTCCCATCCTTCGTGGTTGATCTAAACGGCCCACATACATCGGTATGTATTAGGTCCAATAGACCCTCACCCCTTTCACACGTACTCGTGAAGGGTGACTTAGTCATCTTTCCAAGTAAACAAGACTCGCACGTGTCATCTTCCCTAAGGTCGAATGACTCTAACACTCCATCCTTTTAGAGTTGGGCTATGCGTTTCTTGTTGACATGTCCAAGACGACGGTGCCACAAGGATGCTCTATCCATACTATTGGAAGAATCTATGCTCAAAACATCATTTCCTAAGTTATCAACAATCATAACAGTTTCATATATTCCATTACATGGTATAGCTTCAAAATAAAAGACACCATTTAGATAAGCTAAAATAGAACCAGTCTCATTATTAAAAGAAAATCTAAAACCTTGTCTAAACAAACCATGAAATGAAATGATGTTTCTAGCCATTTCTGGCGAATAGCAACAATTGTTCAAATCTAAACATAAATTATTCCTAAGCACTAAAGAATACACTCCAATCTTGGTCACAGGCGACGATCTTCTGTTCCCCATGATTAGATTGATTCTTCCTTGCTCCACATCCCTACTTCTTTTTAGTCCCTGCACATTAGAGCAAATGTGATAACCACAACCGGTATCAAGAACCTAAGAAATAGCATGATTAGAATCGTTAGATTTAATTGTGTATATACATGCGAAAGACGGCTTGATATTTCCTTCCTTAATGGCTTGCAGGTACTCTGGGCAGCTTCTCTTCCAATGTCCTATCCTATGGCAGTGGTGGCACTCTGCCTCCTTTGGGTTAGGGCAGGGCTTAGCAGGATCAACTTTGGTCCCACTAGAAGAGGCACCATCTCGGGCTTTAACCTTGCGATAGTTCTTAGACGAGGCCTTCCTCCTCTTTCCCTTTCCTTGACCAATAGCCAAGACAGGAGCAGCGGGTGGATTGGGAGTTGGTGCAACATACTTGTCTTTGAAGTTTCTCTCAGCGACCCTCAAGAGACCTTGGAGTTTGCTTAGGGTGACCTCCTCTTTGTTCGTGTGGTAGGTCATCCTAAATTGATTGTAGCTCGGAGGCAAAGAGTGAAGCACCATGTCGATCGCCAAGTCTTCCCCGAAGTCAACATTTAACTTGTGAAGGCGGTCGACATACCTTTGCATCTTTTGCAGGTGCACGGTAAGGGATTCTCCATGACCCATATTAGTGTAAATCATGTTAGTGAAAATCTCATAACGCTCTTGTCTCGCGTTTTGGTGGTATCTCTCCAATAAGTCTTGATGCATCTCGTACGGGTACATGTCCTCATAGGACTTTTGGAATTCGGAGTTCATGGTGGCTATCATGATGCAATGTACCTTCGTTGCATCGCGCTCATGAGTTTCAAAAGCGGTCATTTCAGCCGGAGTAGCGATTTCAGGGTTGATTTTCTTGAGCTTCTCATTGAGGACATACTCCTTATCCTCATAGCGAGTAATTGTGCGAATGTATCTTATCCATTCGCTAAAGTTCGTCCCATCGAAAGTGACCTTTTGACAAAGGCTCATCAATGTGAAAGAACTAGCAGCAACGTTGTTTGCGTTCGACATCTACAAATAGAAAGGACAAAGATAGATTAGAATATGAATCCCTAATTATCACCCAATAAGAAAAATTAGGGCTAGGATCCAACAACAATATTTACATATTAGAAAAGGGATGTCGTAATCCAACATGCAAATAATATGAAGGTAAGTGAATGATGATTCACTAATTCTCCACCATAAAAACCTAACTATAAGTCCTAAATGTATTGAGAATTCCTAGGTTCGGATGAGATTCATTGAAACTATTCAATGGCATGTTTAAATCTCGATATGCCCCTCTTGTTTGTGACTGGGATACCGAGGATCACAAAGCGGGTGTGAATTACCATGCAAATTCACATGGTGCCTTCATTGTAACGATCACCTATTCGATGTGCCGGTAAACCACACGCGCTCCATCGAACTATGATAAACAATGAATCACCCTTTGCCACCTTTGCTTAGAACCAATTAATGTGCCGGTAAACCACACACGCTCCACTAACTTCTTAGCAAGGGTGCGAAGTGTAATTTCATGGGATTGCATCAATTCACTTTTCCTAAAGTAACTAAGATTGGGAAATTTTTAAAAAATGTGTAGTTACTTTGTATTTCATATTATACTTTTAATGAGAGGATGAGGTTGCCCTATCCTACCCGTTCGGCTAACGACCATCCACCGATCAAGCAAGCGGTGGGTGTGAGTGTACACCCATTAAGAGCCATTTTATAGGCCGCAACCTTATACCCACCTTATAGATCGGCTTCGTGAATGAGGCCTACTAACGGTAAGACTAGCATTTTAGTTATACATATATATTAATCTTGTAATATTATATTAGTATAGGGTCGTATTTTAAACTTTTTAAAAAATATAGGGTTTGAAATTTAAATTGTCTAAATTAAAACTTTTAATCACAATACATAAATTTTGAAACTTGAGGACAAGTTTTAAACATTTAAAACATGGAGGATCAAATAACAAATAATTCTAATTAACAATTAATTTCCTAATTATCTATATTTGATTTATTCAAGATTTCTTGCAAGATAATTACCAATTTAATCAAAATAATTAATTAATTATCATATAAGGAAATTAAATATTTTATTAGTTGATAAATATCTTTAATTAGATCAAGATTATAGTCATATATATCAAAAAATCGGATTAGGGTTGATCTAATATGATTAAGGTAAGTTTCCATAAGATAATCATGAAAAAATCCCGAATCTGGCCATTCCTGACGCTTGGACTCGCCGAGTGCACCAAGGGACTCGCCGAGTCAGGCCAACTCGCTGAGTCCATGACTCAGAAACACAAAAATCGAATTTTGCAGTTAAGTTTCAAACAAACAAGCAACAATTTAATAGAAACCAAGCTAGGCTCTAATACCACGGATGGGTTTTAGCCATAAGAACTTTCCTATGTGCGCATGCAAAACCCTAATGCTTAGATCTAGGCTTTCTAATTAAACATGCTTTGATTCCAAGACTTCTAATGACTAATTAGGTATAAGAACAATACAAAATCAGATCTAGAATCATACCTTTGAATCTCTTGTTTGATCTTGTTGTCTTGGAGCTCTAGAGTCACAATTGTCACTCCTCTAATGGCTTACAAACACCAAATAGCAAGGAGGATGATTTGAAAGAGAGGAGAGGGGAGGAAATTCGGCCAGGGATTCTCTATTCTCAATGAGGTGCCGATTTCCCTTTGCCATAGGGTCTACTTATACTTGTAGACTCCTTAAGGGTTACAACTTAAACCCTAGTTGGATAATCTTCTCTTAAAGCAATCCAAATCCTTTCCTTAGATAACCTTGGACGATTTTAAGATATCCCTAGCTTCTAGAATTCGTCCATTCTCTATCCAATAAGGATTTACAGTCTAAAGTTTAACTATCAAACAATTGACAGTTTATACCCTCTTATTTAATTAATCTCTTTAAGTCACTAAATTAATTCTAATTAATTTATGACTTATATTAATCAAATAACAATATTATTATTTTTTATATTATTCTCATAATATATTAATAATATTTATTCTCTCTTAATAAATCATCCTATCAAGTTGCTATGGTGAAGGCAACCCAAAGGGACCATGTACAATCGGATCAAATACTTACCTAATATAGTTGCAGCCTTAGACACTATTCCAATAAGAAGGACCACACGGGAATCAAAAGAAACCAAAACACCCCAACTATTCAATAGTGCCCTCTGCAACGAGCACTGCAAGTTGAATTTCGGGACATAATTCTTTCAATGATGGGAGAATGTGACAACCGTCAAAAATTGGTCAACTATCGTTAATCGTAAATGTGACGAACATCAACCAAATGTATAATGTTGATCATTTTTTTTAATGAAAATACAATGTTATACATTGTGATATATAAGAAAAATCAGTAGAAACATCCAAAAAACTAAAAATTTAGGTGTACAAAATTTTGAGTTATTATGTATATATAATAATATATTCCTAAATACACGTCAACACGATTCCGAAAATATAAAGAATACAAAAACATGACTTCGTATGAGAAAGTTATGATTTTTCTAAGTTTTGCGCTTAACCCAACAAAGTGGTATGTGTCATAAAAATATAGATAAAAAATCAATTGAGCTTTAGCCAAAATGATGTAAAAGAGAATTATAGTACTTGTAAGCATCAATCCATGAATATAAAGAATGCCGAGAATGAAACTCATATGACAGAATTATGATTTTTGCAAAATCTTTTTTACTGCACCCCTCACAAAAAATAAAAGTTAAAAATAAAGGGAGAATTATCTAATGAAGTCTAAAGTAAAGTTTTTATGAGACCAGAAATATAAAGAACGTCAAAAACGGTGCTTGTACGAAAAAGATATGAATTTTTAAAGATTGCAAAATTACCAGCTAAGGAGGGGAGGTTAGGGGACACATGTCATGATTTTTATAAAAAAGTTAATTTTTATAATATGTGTTGTTTAGCCCAACAAATGGTCCAATTCGGTCCAAAAAACGAATGAGACCCGGAAGCGGACCGGACCAGAACCAGAATCGGCATACCCTAAATTGGTCTAATTTTCGGTTAAGGTAATTCAAGAATTTTTGGGTTTTCAGTTTTTGGGCTGGTTCGACCATATTTTCTTAATAACCAAAAGGTATTCAACTTGTTTCAAACAAAATCTTGATAAACCTTCAAAAGTTTCATGGATCACTTACACTAATATGAACTCTGTTGTTAATTCCTTAAATGTCAGGATTGGCAATAGCACGATTAAAGGAAGCAAGCCAGCCAGAAGTTCTTACCCGTGGATTGAACTTCTGATTGGCAATAGGTAAGCGGCTGGGGGCGGAGGAGAAGCGATTATAACTAACTCACTGTCCTACTTAACACAACTCTAAACAACTGTAAAAAGCTAGTGACCGAAGAACAGGCTTAAAAAATGTTGTTGTTGTCGTTGGAGATACGCCTTACTTCTTTCTAAAACCTGTCTCACTGTCCGGCTTAACAGCTCGAATCAGCAGTGAGAAGCAAGTTACTGGAGGAAAAGACTTGGTATAGGGTTGTTGTTATTGATGAGGATACAACATTAGCATTCTTTCCAAAGTCTGTCTTGTCTGGCTCTCTGTTGTTTTTGTTCTTGCTTTTTGTTCCAACAGATATGGACACTTCCAACAAGATTTCATTCTTGAACAAAAATCTATTTTTATTTATTTATTTCATCTATTCCATAACCGAAGCAGGGAAGGATACACATTACACCACGATTTTGAATCAAAAGAGAGATTTCAAGAACTAACAAATTTATTCATTCTTTGTTTGCCAAAAATTCTACTTCTACAATTGATAGGTCATCGGGTTATTCAAATAAGTCATGTTTATAATATTAAAATCACCAACACCAACACCAACATATAGATCTGACTTATGTAAGAAAATTAAAATAACGACAAAATTTGTTACTATTCATAACCTTGAACTATTCATATAATTTAATCTTTTTTTATTTAGCGTTATTTTTTTTCAATCGATTAAAGTAAATTACAGAATAAAAACGAGGAAAAGGTAGCCATCATGCATTTGACCCGTTGTAGTTTTAATGGATTATGATCTTAGTTGTTCGCACATGCGTGGTTTTGGAATTTAATGTCGTGTTTCCCCTCTTAATAATTTGCTTCTCTTATGTTTTAATATGTGTATGAATTTATATTTTATTTCGCAAATAGTTTAATAAAAGATTTAACGAAAATTTATAAATATATTTTACCTAAGATTAAAATAAGAATGATTTAATTTAAGAAATATTTAGCATGAGTAAAAAGTGAATTATGATTTAAAATTATATACAAGAATGTTATGTTTTCTTAATAATTAAAGGTATCACCATGGATTGATGTTGTGGAAATTGTGTCTGCATAATATAACATAATTCAAAGTAACATTATGTTTAGTTATATATGAGATTGTATACTTAATTTGTGAAAATCCTCTTTAACAAATTAATGTTTTTTTACCGGTTTTCAAAATCTAATTAAATTTATCGAATGTTATTTTGTAGTTATTTTGAATTAATGTTTTTTCCACACGTCATTTTATGAGTTTTTTTTCTATTTTATTAAATTTTAAATAATATTTTAATATAATAGTTGCAATAAATATAATAATAAATAGATATTAATTTCACTAATAAACTTATCTTTTAATTTTAAAATTCCCAAAATTAAAGTTCATTAGTTTCTTTTCTTTATTTAAATTATTTGTATAAATTTAAAAGATAAAAAAACATTTCATTATAACAAATCATTATTTTTCTTATTTTCTTATAAATTCAAAGTTTTCAAATATTTTGACCTTTATATATTTTTTTTAAATTAACTCATGTAATAAATGGGTCTCACAACTAGTAAATATGATATATATATATATATATATATATATATATATATATATATATATATATATATATATATGTTTTTACAACCTTGAGAACATGAAATCGAATAAAACGAAATTGAAAAACAAATTCTCTAAAAAAACGAATATATAGAAAACAAGATTCAACAATAAAATTAATTTTAAAAAAAAAATAAAAATAAATAAAAAATAAAAAAAACTCAAATTTAATAACGAATTAAAAAAAAGTTGTAATAAAAAATGTTAAAGAAATTATAAAAATATATAAAACAAGTTGTATCATTTTATCATATTTTCTATTTAAAGAAACAGGTCATAAAAAGATTAAATCTTTATCATCAAAAACATTTACTAACTTAGGTACCATAAGATTAAAAAGAAATTAACAAACATATGTAAACACATATGTCAAAAACACATTCAAACTCGAAACCTTTAGATTATCGTAACAAAGTAACAGTAATATAAATATATTTTTTTATAACCGACGATATTATGGGTATCAAAGTTAGTAATATACTTAATGGTATTTGTTGATTTATTCAAACTTGTTTGGATTTTTGATACATGTGTTTTTATTAGGAGATATTTGATGACATAGGGAAGAAGATAAAGAGAGACATTGATGTATCATTTCAGTTAGGAAAAAGACATGTGGTAGGGCTTCTAGGAACCCTAAACATCATCAGACCTTCTGTTGCGTGTAAATTTTTACATCTTATATGTGCAGTGTGCTCAAGAATGTTCATTTTCACCTTAACCCCCCCCCCCCCCCCCCCAAACCTCAAAGGTTTACACATTTTCCAAAAGTTTTTGAGCCACTAATGTCAACAAGTTGCTCAAGGTATCATGTATCCCTTTCATCTTTCTACATCACTAACTTGTACCATATAAACTAGTTTTTACACAAAAAGACATATATGGTCCATATGGTTTACTAAAGGTCACAACTTCAATTCATACTAGTTTTCTTTTACAAACATGGTCTTTGTGGTTTCTAAAAATTGTATAGTTGGTCCATGAGCAACATGAAATGACTCATTTAACCTTTTTCATTTGTTTTTTAAACTAAATTTAATTAAAATAAAAGAAAATAAATTATCTATTTGCATCCTTATGAGTATTAACTACAACCCGCAGAACCATTCAACTCCATATACCCAAAAATATTCTTTATCCTTCATTCACCTCTATTTCCATATGTCGTTTGAGTCATGAGGTCAACCCAAAAGGGTCCTACTATTATTAGAAACATTATCAAAACAGTTAATTACCATGAGCACTATTTCAAAAAATTAAGAGTTATTAAGACTTATATTACTCATTAGAGACGATTAGTGAAGTTACATAAGTGTTAAAATTAATTAATAAATTGATGGTTGGTGTCTACATGAGCTTTCATATGGCTCTTGTGACATTAAATTGTCTTAACCATTAAGTAACTAATAGCAAAGGACATATTTGACATAAAATAATGTAATTTTTTTTAAAGTCATTATGACTCGTATGAAGTTTGGAAGCAAAAGGAGCAAAGTATATTATTTTGTTGTGAAAATTGATGTGTGGGAAGAGCTAAACATTACATGATCGTGTAATGCCTAAGGAAATTTTACACGATTGTGAAATAGTATGAGAATTTAAAATGATTTTTAAAGCATAACCCTTAATCCCTTGACCTCTAATGCCCCAAACCTTCTGTATAAGGTTAAAACAGGTCAAATGAGAGAAAAAATAATAGATAACTCTCTTATGGGAATTTTGGTCATTTTGGTAATCTCTTGTATACATCATTAGGGGGAAAATGACTTAGGAGGGTAACTACCTCTTATCCGTGTTCACATATTGGCAGCTTCTTATTTTTTGTACATAAGAAAGCAACTAACTTATTTTAACTGTGTAACATCCCAAAAATCATGACCAAAAATTTCATTTTTAATTTAATACTAAAACCCTAATTGTCAAACCATTAATTTAATACTCCGGCATCGGGCCCCGCCCGACATCAGGCCCGCCTGGCATCGAGCCCCGCTCGGTATACATTTTTGTCTCTCTTAAGCCCCGCCTGTCTCTGGGCCTCACCCGCTAAACACATACAATCATAAAGTTAGTTTCTTTCTTATGTACAAAAAATAAGGAGTTGTCAATATGTGAACACGAATAAGAGGTAGTTACCCTCCTAAGTCATTTTAGAGTTAAGTTAATGTGAATAAACATCACAAGTTGTTAAAGTGAGTACGGATAGGTTTTATAGGCTATAAAAAACATGTGAAGCGAAAAATCTCAACTCTTAAGTGCGCATGCAACCTATAAATGATCTGTGTTTTCTTTAATTGATAGCAATAAAACATTGAACCTCAAGAACCCAAAAGGAACCCTATGATATTAAAAATATACAAGGGATTAGGATTTACATACCTTTTGATTGTTATAGTAAATAACCAAAAAAAAATCTTCTTTAAACCTTGGAAAGCAACTAAAAGCTTAGTGCCTTTTGGTTTGTGTGACATCCCTAATTTCACGACCAGAAAAGACCGGTTTGTTTATGCTTTGTTTTAAAATAAGAGTAATCGTTTAAAGAAAACTACTGCGGAATTTGTTCCCAAAACAAAATGTGATAAGAATTTATCAAAGCATTTCTTTAAAGAAATGTATTTTCATTAAATAACAAAATCTCGGGATGTCATGTTCCGATACAGACCAAAAGCATAAACAATATATAATAGACCTTACAACAGTTATTTATAACTACTGGCCTATAATCCAAAATCTCTCGGTTTGCCAGCCAACTTATGCTCTTGTGCCATAACCTGTAATACAAAGAAAGCTGAGTGGGTCAGGCTTGGGAGCCTGGTGAGCATATAGGTTTTTCAACCCACAATGTTATATCATATATGTATATATATTAGATCTCACAAACTTATACAATTTCACCATATAAAATAACTCTTATCCCACCCCGTAGATCCTCATAATGACACGATCTAATCTCTCGTATCAAAATTTACCTCTTTACCTGATCCCTACTCACGGATTTAAAACTAACCTCCTCATCTGATCCATACTCCCGGATCTAAAACTAATCTTCTGATCTAACCCATACTCCCGGATCTAAAACTGTGCCCAATCCATACTCCCGGACTAGGGACAATTAACTATGTCTTAATCCATACTCCCGGACTAGTAACAAGTTTATCTCGTTTATTGACAGTATCGTTTTCAAGACCCCTCTCTCAATACGTGTCAATGGGTTTTAGAGTACACTGGTGAACATCAAGTTCACAACATCTACAAGTTGCGAGCCTGCTAGTGTTCCACTGGACTGTCTAGAATAGTTTGTGGTTGTCATCCTTACTCTGCTGAATGATGAGGGCCATCGTTTGCGTAAATGTTTCACTCATTTTTCACCTGTCACCCTCACTTCAAGATCTATATCACCTTTTATCTCATTATCCAACTCATCTTTTATCACACACCAACTATCTCATATACCCCTGTTTTACCCAACATATTTATAGATAAAAAATACATATACAATTTAACTCATTTAAAAACTATATAAAACATTCATTCCACACTCATCTCAAATAAACAACAATATATAAACACATAGCATGTTTCTTATAGCAAATACTTCATATTTCATGTGTTAGAAGAAAGTGACTACACATTCACTCATAACATAGATGTAATACATTCAACCAATACTTGTATTATAATCGTGTTTATGAAAGGGGCTATACACTCACTTTTTAAGACGATTGTCGGACAACACTACGGCTTTTCAACTAGTATTCTTATGTGGAACCGGAATGTTTTCTTAGAAACCGGACTTCTCGCGGGCAGAGTTTCGGCTCGAAAACTCTATCTCTCGGGATCTTCGGGGCTTCGGGACTCGCTTTGGGTGTCGGGATGATATCTAGGCTTCCGGGGTGCTTCAAAAGGGCTAGATAAGGTATCGGGAGTGAGGGAGTGAAGGAATTAGCAACTACGGTCGGCTGCCCTTCAACTTCTATTTATAGGGCTGAATTTATGTACTCACGTCATGAGATTCTAGTGCTCACATCATGAGCTCAGTAGGTCACTGCGTTCTTCATTCGTCCACTTGCTCTGGAGGGTTTCCAGTCTGTGCTCACGTCGTGAACATTGTTCTCACGTCGTGAGCTCTAACACAGCCTCAAAGTTTGTGTTCCGAACTTTAGAAATTCATATATTTTGCATACGAGCTCCGTTTTCGACATTCTTTATATCCATGCATAGGTGAGATTATGCTCTACAACTCTCGTTTAGACTCTGTCGGCTAATTTTGACTTTAACTTTTATTATATTATTTTAGTAGACTGGGACAGGAAAACTCCGTTAGGAATTCACAACTCCTTCATCTGACGTCTGTTTTCGTCTGTCTTTTTACTGATGGACTACTATCGATGAGATCTTTGATTCTTGTTTAGATCGTTTCGGCTAGAAATCATTCGATCTCATATTCAAACTTCGGGCTGCATACTGCTAAGCTGAAACTTAGAAAAATCATAACTTCCTCATACGAAGTCAGATTTGGACGTTTTTTATGCAATCTCTCGGTTTAATGTATTCTATGACTTTAATTTAGATCGCTAAGGCCAAATATCGCTCTAACGTAAATTCACTATTTATGTCGCGCTGTGTCGTGTCGGTTCTGTTGTGAAACTTCGACATGTCATAACTTCTTCGTTATAACTCGGATTTCGGCGTTCTTTATATGTACAGAATCCTTGTAACATATACTACAACTTAGTTAAGATTACTCCTTCTAAATAATCTTCCATCAAAAAGTCATTTTTGATGCTTATCGTCTCTAAATTGACTAGCCCGTATCTACGGGCGTTACAGTTTGTACCCAAATTCTATCATTTAGAAGACTTGAGGAGAGAGGAGAGGGGAGAAATTTTTTTGGCTCTTCTTGTGTGTGAGAGGTTGGACAAAAATGAGGCACCCAAAGGGTCATATTTTGTGACAACCGTCAATTTTCGGTCAAGTCAAAGTCAACAAAAGTCAACAAGTCAAACCGGTCAACCCAATTTGCCGTGAGTACTAGAGTTTACGTTACGTAACTTCTAAACAACTCTCTATTCTAATGAGAGATCATAAATCGAAAAGTGCGTTCACCTAAATCTCCTTAACCTAAAACGGTGGTACGTAGAAAGCCAAACCGATACAACAATGTTACATATTCATCGGGAGTATGCAAGATCCCTAATCAAGGCTTAACGGGGTTTAAGGACCTCGCAGTGCGTAGCCGGACACTCAAAAAGGTCACCAGTGAAATCTCTTCCACATATCTCTAAGTATGTGAAATCTCTCCCACATATCTCTAAGTATGTGAAATCTCTTCCACATATCTCTAAGTATGTGAAATCTCTCCCACATATCTCTAAGTATGTGAAACCTCTCCCACATATCTCTAAGTATGTGAAACCTCTCCCACATATCTCTAAGTATGTGAAACCTCTCCCACATATCTCTAAGTATGTGAAACCTCTCCCACGTATCTCTAAGTATGTGAAATCTCTCCCAAATCTCTCTCTGTATGTGAAATCTCCCTAAGTATGTCAAATCTCTCCCAAATCTCCCTAAGTATGTGAAATCTCTCCCAAATCTCTCTCTGTATGTGAAATCTCTCCAAGTATGTCAAATCTCTCTCAAATCTCCCTAAGTATGTGAAATCTCTCCCAAATCTCTCTCTGTATGTGAAATCTCTCCAAGTATGTCAAATCTCTCCCAAATCTCCCTAAGTATGTCAAATCTCTCTCAAATCTCCCTAAGTATGTGAAATCTCTCCCAAATCTCTCTCCGTATGTGAAATCTCTCCAAGTATGTCAAATCTCTCCCAAATCTCTCTCTGTATGTGAAATCTCTCCAAGTATGTCAAATCTCTCCCAAATCTCCCTAAGTATGTGAAATCTCTCCCAAATCTCTCTGAGTATGAGGAATCTCTCTCAAATCTCTCTCGAAATCTCTCCCCGACTTGCTATAATCACTCGGGGCATCCCGACCCTCGAATTAGGCGAAAATAGCCCAAGAACGGAAGTCTACGCGAAAAACGGACTTAAGGAAACGAACCCTCCGAACCGAAAGTACTATTCATGAACCGAACCGAAAGCACTATTCATGAGGGTCTGAACCGAAAGTACTGTTCATGAGCTGAACCGAAACCACTGTTCATCCGAACCGAACCCGGCATTGAAGGAGGTCCGAACCGAACCATGCAAGGAAGAAAGGTCCGAACCGAAAGTACTGTTCATCACTGTTCACAACAGTACCTTCGGTTCTGGCTTCCCTTCGGACCGAACCCCAGCTGCACTTCTCGCCTTCGCTTCGGACAGCAACTCCTCGGACCGAGCTTCGCTTTCGCCTCCCGCCTTCTGACTCAGTCTAGCGCGTCCGAACCAGGCACCATCCGACCGAACTTCGACCCAGAGAACCGAGCCTCGGCCGAGATCCGAAGGGTCTCGCTGGGCAGCTCGGATTTCGCCTATTTTTGCACATTTTTGCGTTTTAAACCCATTTTTAATTATTTTAACATAGGATTTTCACCCAAAACTTTATTTTTAATTATAAGACCCCTAAATTAATGATTTAATCACATTTTAAGGATAAAATCATATTAAAAAGGAGTTGGTAAAGTACAAAAAGAAGAGTGTTGACCTTACCATATTTTATGACACAAGCAACCCCATACCCACTCCATGATTAACCCACACTCCTCCCCACCATACCTTGTCACTTCTTTGTACTTTTTACCTTCCTCACAAGCCATCTCCATGTTTTGGGAGCTGGATATTCATCCTCTCTCCTCATTTTCTCTCATTTGTTCTCATTTCACAAGAAGATCAAACTCCTTTCTCTCTCACTTTCTCTCTCTAGAAATCCGAGATTCAAGGGCTGATCTTGAGAGTTTCCTCCACCTTTGGTAAGCATAATCCATTTCCTTTAAGATTATCTCGATTATTTCCACTCAAATCATGAGTATCTTACACAAATTCCATTATATTTGTGTTAGAGCTTCGAATCTACAAGCGATTCTTCTAGTGTTCTTGGGTTGAACACTTCTCTTCTTCAACACTTATCTACTGAAATCACACAAGGTGAGTTCATACCCCTACATTTTCATGTTTTCTTAAGTTTTTAGGGGGGGGGGGGGGGGGGGAATACAAGTTAAAACACCAAGAACATAACTAAAATTTTCTAACAGCTTTCATCAGAAAAGTTAGACTCCATTCACGGACTGTTTTGGACACCTTAAACATTTTAGTTTTCAAAACTGTTTTAGGTGCATGTAGTTCCACTTCTTAGCTTTAAAATGACTACTTGCACATCTCCATATGATTTTTCTACAAATTATGGTGATTTTTACAAAACTGCCTATCATTTCAAACACCAATCCGGACCAGTCTGTGATTATGGACTTTTTCACCTAAGTTACAGGTCGTTAAAAATCATGATAAAAATTATGAGTAAACTAGACACATTTTGGGAACTCCCGGAATTTATGGAGTTGGTTTTCGACTTCGTATGATTTTTCTATGAATTTTCAAAAACAGTGTAGAAAGGCTGAAAATTTGTCAACAGCTTGTAATTTTTATAACACTTTGTATTATGTTGAGCAAAGTGTATAATGTCAAGTTCTAAATATTGAATGTGTTACCTTGTTAGTCTATCATCATACTGAAGTATAGGCATATATGATAAGATTATTCATTTATTTGGAACAAGTATATTAAACCATAATGAGCATAGTTTATGAATTTATAACATTAAAGTTTTCATAGAAGAATTTTTACATATTACAAACGTTTTGGATAAACTATAATAGGTATAGTTTATGGATCATTACCTCTTAAACATATTTATCAAAGGTTTTCCGTTTAGTTCACGTAAATCTGTTAATGAATAAATTTGTGAGTCATTCCCTTCGGGTTACTTCCAAAGTAACCAATTTATAAGTCCTGTATTGTAACCAGAGTCTCCAGGAGGGAGAGCGTGACAGTTGTATATAGATCTATATTGGGTTTGACACCCCACACCTTGCTGCTAGCTACAGTTGGACCTGCAGGTCTACGGGTGACAAGTGTCATTTCAGTTCTACGACGCCTGAAGAACGTCGTTTTCAGGCCATCTAGGTCATAGTATGGTTATGATAGCTCACATGTGGTATTAACAATCATAAGATTTACGGGTTCTAACTTTAAATTAGCGAGTTATGGCTATTTAGCTCACTGAAATTACTTTAAGTATAGAAAAATACTTGTACGCCTTCATATCAAAAAAAGGTTTTATGCAAATTTTAAATCACTTTTATATCTTTAAGTATGACATATTGTTGTTCATTTTCGGTCCTGGTATTTAGGACTACATAACTTTTGTAAGGAAAATATTGGATTTTTCTTGGTATCATACATCTCTTTACAAAGATCGATTTTCAAACTCTTACTGTCAAAAGCTTATGAACTCACCAACCTTTGTGTTGACACTTTTCAAAACTACTTGTATTCTCAGGAATTCAGTGAAAACAGGAAACCAACAACGTTTTGAGGATGGGACGATAAATCGTTGAACAGTTCACTTTGTATCATAATGTAAATGATTTGAATCATGTAGACATATTCTTTGGTGAAACTTTTTCAGTTATATTTATGATGGTTGTATTTACTTTGAGCACTATTATACTCGTTGTTGTGATACTTTACATGAAGTCCTCCACCCCCGGACGTTTCCGCCATCCTTAGTTTGGGGGTGTGACATATTTATAGTTGATATGAAAACCTATAAACCCTAATTTGAAATAAAATAATATTATTTCAATCATGGTATTTATCTAGTATCCTAATTAGGGATGAGCTATAGAACCGGAAAACTGGACCAGAATCGGAACCGGTATAACCGGAAAATTCTTCAACGGTCCGGTTCCCGGTTTTAAAAGTTGGCCTTGTCCGGGTTCTGGGTATTCCGGGTATGGGTCCAACAGGTTTGAGAACTGGATTCGAAAAAAAAGAACCGAACCCGAATTAAATACCAGACTCGGTTTATTAGACCATGAACTGGAATTTGAACGAGTACAAAAAAAAAAGATGTATCCTCCAGTCGATTTCGATCATTCATCCAGGTTGGGTTTGACATAGCGAACGAAGGGCTACTGCCATCGACATCGACTGTTAGGGCTAATCGTTATCGTTTTTTTGTGATTATTCGGTATCGTTTTTCTTGTGTGATCGGCGACAAGAGAAAGACTTCAAGAAAAAAGAGGGACGCCAAGTAAAACATTAACATTCTATTCTGTCACACCCCAAAACCATGAACGGCGGAAACGTTCTGAAGCGGAGGACGTCATATACAGTATCACAACAATGAATAGTAGTAAACAAGCAATAACAACATCCATTGCATTAATAATATAATTTTATCCAAGTGTGTTATGTCAAGTTATATAGACACCAAAAATACATATCAAAATAAAAGATGAGTCTTGAACGAACTCCGTCTTCTCAAAACCTGGCACATGTACCTGTCTACTGGTGACCTGAGAATACAAGTTATTTTGAAAGCGAGTATCAGCTTTAAAGCTGGTGAGATCATAAGTATATTAGTGTCTGTATTTGTATGAAAGTATCTGTAAGATGTTTTGTAATCTGTAAGTTTTGTAAAGTTTGTCTTTGTCTGAACTCTCCTAGAAAACCCTATGTTTCCTACTAATTGTAGCCTTCTACCAAGGCATCTAGTATCTGTGTGTGTGTCTCTTGTAAAAATGTGTATTTTTCCCTGATCCGACTATCATTAACCAAAAATATAGTTTTTACATTACCGTGCATCGTGTGAATATTCACGAAGTGAATGTAATGGGAAAATATCATAGTACTGTAGTATTGTAATAAATAAATACTATTGTACTAACTACCTTAAACCAATTGTAATTTAAAGTAACATGTGACCGGCCTGTAACCTGCTACTGACTCTAGTAAAACGACGATGTAAGACGCCGTAAGAAATGACATTTGGCACCCGCAGACTTGCAAGTCCCACTATAGCGAGCAACAAGGTGTAGGATAGTCAATCCAGTATAGATCTATATGTAAACTCATACGCTCCCCAATTAAGGAGATTCTGGATACAAAAACAGTCATGGAAAGAAGTGCCATGCCCCGTTTAATGGCTCACATAACAGCATGAATGTATATGTAATGTATGTGCTAGCTGTAATGGGTGTTCTTTCTCTGTCTAGCCTGTATGTACTGTAATGTTCTGCGTGTACTAGCTGTAATGTGTTCTCTCTCTATCTAGCATGTATAGTAATGTACTGTGTGTACTAGTTGTATGGTATTTTCTCTCTATCTAGCAAGTATTGAATCATGAATGAACTGAGTCTTTGTATGATTCATTGTTCTAGAATTTGTATTAGTACTTCCTAAACTACGCCTATCGTAGTTTACTAGTAATCTGACTTGTACGTATAATCATGGATGTATACCCTTGCTACCCAAGGGTATTGAACTGACTGATATAACTTTTATGTCTATATATGTATACATGATATATAACTAATATTTAGACGGCCTTCGGATGGATACCTGATGCCCTAAAGCCACATCCAAACAAGGAAAAGGAGATAAAGCGAGCTAGCCTTCTTAAGCCCTTTAAACATTGCTTATATAACTATACATACATAGGCATGCATTTGACAATATAACAGTATAAAAAGAGTTTAAGTAAAAGTATTTGACAACAGAAGAGTTTGAAAAATAGTTTGAAGCAAAACAGTTTGATAACACAGTTTGAAAAGTAAGAAAACCATTTTTTTGGTAGCTATTAATCACATGTGATTGATATAATAACTATAATTATTCAACTTGTATTCCCCCCCCCCCCCCCATAAAAGCATTTAAAACATTTAAAAGGTCAATTTAAGGGGTATGAACTCACCTGTAGTGAGTGGTATGGATGAACAAAAGAAATAGGATTGCTAGGTGTCAAGTGAAGACTTGTACACACACAATGATCCTAGTTAACATATAAATACACATATATGTATCCAATTAGTCTTTAAACAACTAATTAACTAATTTAAGACATCCTAAGACAAGTTAAACACTTTATATAAGTGTTATAAGTCCCAAGGATTGCATCTAAGTGTTGTAGGACAAAGCTATTGGGTTTAGGGTTCAAAAGAACCCCTTTATTGAGTTTACGGTTTTGTGACCTCAACTCATTGATTTTACGGTCGTAAACCCATGAGTTTACGGCCGTAAGCTCATACTCCTTTGACCATTTGTTGATTTGAAGGTTTATAAGTCCCTAGAAGCATTTCTACTTGATGTATAAGCTTAAGGAAGAAGTTAGGGCACCATTTCCTCCCTTTGAGGAGTTTACGGCCCTAAGACCACTTCCCTTTGGGTTTACGGTCGTAAACCCTCATGGAATATGGCATTTTGATGTTTTCAAGTCCTTAACATATCAATGAAGGGATCCATGATAGTTACCAAGGCATAGGAAGGGACTAGGGTCACTTTGGCCCCTATAGAAAGGTTTATAGTCCAAGGTGTTCTTGGATCGTAAACACCTTTGATCTTGGTGTTTCTTTGTGTTTTCTTGATGTATGGAAGTATAATAAGCTCTATGATACTTTAGGATAGAAGTACTTACAATATAGAAGCTTGAAATGAGCCAAAAGTCCAAGAACACTAGTGTGTGTTCTTGGTGAAACTTGAAGAATCAACCTTTTGGAACATTTTCACGGATGGATGTGTGTTAAAACACTAGATTAGGTGATATAGTAACTTGAAAGGGCTAGTGACACTTACTAGATTGAAGATCTTGAAGAAAACTTGGATGATACTTGAGGTTTTCTAGGGGAGTTCAGACAAATACAAACTTTACAAAACTTACACATTACAAAACATCTTACAAATACTTTCATACAAATATAGACACTAATATACTTGTGATCTCACCAGCTTTAAAGCTGATACTCGCTTTCAAAATAACTTGTATTCTCAGGGCACCAGTAGACAAGTACAGGTGCCAGGTTTTGAGAAGACGGAGTTCATTCAAGACTCGTCTTTTATTTTGATATGTATTTTTGGTGTCTATATAACTTGACAGAACACACTTGTATAAAGTTATTATTAATGCAATGGATGATTTTGTTGCTTGTTTACTACTATTCATTGTTGTGATACTGTATATGACGTCCTCCGCCCCAGAACGTTTCCACCGTTCATGGTTTTGGGGTGTGACATATTTTCTCTCTCTGATCGACAATTCGACATTGTGTATCACATTCTGTGATCGACAATTCCAATTAAACTTCAAATCAATCTCCTACATTAAATTAAAGAGAAATGGTGAACAATTGGCTACCTAGGTGTTGAATTTCTCTATTGCCCCGGTGTGTGTTTGATTTCTCCCTGTGGTTTGGTTGCGCGCATTAGCAATGGAGATCTCTGGTTTTTATTATTTCATATCTCATTAGAATGGGATTGGGTCTTGGTGTGGACTCAATTCTTTTCGTGTGTGTATGTGTTACCACTAATGTTATCCAGATGGATTTCTTGGTTTGGAATAAATTTGGAGTTGGTTGTTTATATTCCATAATTGTGTGTGCAAGTGATACAAGGCCATAAGCTACATGTTTGGTCTATGTGAAGTTTACACTTACAACCTATTGTTGGGTTTCTTTATGTCCAAGTCAGTTACATGCTAATTGTTGTGAAAGCAATTTATATCTGGTTGTGGAAGTTTGTATGTGGAACAGAATTGATCATATGGTCTTGTTATTACCCTGAAAGGCAAAGAATCCACTTGGTGAAATTTGCATATTGGTCATGGCTTGTTCTTTTGCCCAGCTGTGATTACCCATTACAAGTTGTAGTTTCAAACTGGTTGTTGTGTGTGGAGACCTGGAGTATCAAGATCATTTCTTGGTTAGTTGGTTTAAAGATATTTTTAAAAATGGAAATAAAAGCATCAAATAGAATTTAGCTTTCTCAGAGAAACAGATCCCAACATGGGTATTTTTGGAACTTATGATACCTTTTATTTTAACTTTAAAGAACAAAGAGATTATTATGAATTATTCTTAATTTGAGGCCTTGGAATATAATATACTATTGAAGCCAAGAAACAAACAACAATTCCTTTAGAATTACTCTTCTCGTATCCACCATCGTGAATCTTATTAAAGATGCCTAATATTTATGTTTCTTGTTTTACTCTGATTTTGCATATCAACAAATTACAAGTTTATACATATTCAATATTCAATCAAGATTCTGAACGATTTTTAAGAAGTAATAATGTAACGTTGCAGAAACTACAAATAAGAGCATGAGTATTTTTGAAAGTTTTCTTATTCCGATTCCAATCTTGGGTTTCCGGTTCCAATGTTCAAATTCCGGTTCCAACTAGTTCCATACCCACTTTACCCGCTCCGATATCCGGAACCGGACCAGAACCGATTCCCGTATACCGGTCCGGTTATCGGGTCTTATAATCCGTCAATTCCGGGTTCCGAGTTTTCCGGCTCCGGGTCCAATAGTCCGGGTTTAGACCCACTTTCATCCCTATTCCTAATTATCCACATGGACTATTCTAGAAACTGTAGTGGCAAGCTACAAATTCAGCCACCCTAGGAAGGATCTAGAATCATTCTCTTGTTCAACTTTTGAACAATTACAGCTTAAGTGCTTGCACTTTTAATTAATTCAATTAATTTGAAAATTTAATTTAATTAAATATTAACTAAATAATAATTTCTCTAATTAATATATTAATCACATAATATATTAACAAATCATTTATTGTTATTTATTAACCATATATAAAATCAATAAATCAATCTCTCTCTCTCTCTAAAAGTCATTCTACACAATTACTAGTTCTGAGGACAACTCAAAAAGAACTTTCCTTTCAACTCAAGTATATATATATATATATATATATATATATATATATATATATATATATCAATTTAGTTATGATCTTAGACACCTTAATCCAACAAGTACATACCCATAGTACATGTCCCCACCACCATATTGTGAAATATTTTTATTACTATATATATATATATATATATATATATATATATATATATATCATGTACTCTCATGTGTTATGTGGCCTTATGACATGTTTGTGAATTCATGAAAATGAATTTTAAATATGTTTGCAATGAATAAAGTGAACTGGTTGGGAAAATGGTTGAGCATCTTTAATTTACATTGCTTATAGAATGGAACTTGAGAGTGTTCTTGACTAATGAGTAATTCCTTAGAGGGTGAAGCATTAAGAATCCAGAATTGAAGGGATGGATTCCCTTAAGTTTGATGGAAATGATTTCCTAGACTTATAAGATAAAATATTAAGGATGAAGTTTGTGATTCCATTTCATAAGGGTTATGGTAATGGTCACACGACTCTTTAAAGTTTACCTAAAGTAGCAATTCTTTTTTATATGAGCTTTTTATGGTCCTAAATAGATTCATTTGTTGAGCCAATTAAAACGAATTGGATTAGCATGAAGCATTAATTCAAGTAGAAACCTATATCATCGTCCCTTAGAATGCGAGTGACTTGTTGGAAAGTAGCGGATTAGGTTGGGTTAGTGGCAAGTTCATTACATCTTTCATTATAATAATATATAATCTTAAACTTATAAATTTCTAGACAAAAATACAAAAAATGGACTATATGGTTTGCATTTTTTTTCAGGAAAAATGTCCAAATTACTAAACTTTCTGATTGGTGGTACTTTTTAGTGTGTTTCTTTGTCGATTTGATCACTCGGGAAACTAAAAAGACTAAATTGCCCTCCTGCTATTTTAAATTTTTTCTATTTTATTTAATTTTTTATTAAATATAAATATAAGGCCCACACCCAACCTCTCTCTCCCTATCCCTCTCTCTCTCCATTTCTATTTATCTCTCTCTCTCTCTCTCTCTCTCTCGCCTTCTTTAAGCTATAGATTTTTTGTTTTTTAAGCTCCGATAATAGTGGTCATTTACAAACCCCCACTCGAACAGTTCGTCGTCAAGCCATACAAACAAAAACAACTCGCCAAGTTTTCCAATTATTCCCCTCATTGACCTCTCGAAATATGAATCAAAACAACTCACTTTCCTCTACCGACGGGTCAGTTTGTACCCTGCTTGTTTGCGTTTCCGGTATGTTACTAGAGTTAGTCACCTATGGTGAATTTATTTGCCACGTTCACCCATCGGTGGAGTTACGCTGTGTGGCAACCCGGAATTTTCATTCGGTCAAACCCTAAAAGTCAATCACTTCATATTATAAGTCAAGTTCACTTTTACTTGTTTTTAGGAAATTAAAGTTCGTTTGATTATTTTAATAATTACTCTTTAAACGAACGGGTGAACGGATGGGCCGTCTCGGGTCTTGAAATTTCTAAACCGCGAATACCACGTAGCTTAGAAGTTCACGGCCAAACTTTTATGCTTGGGCCGTAAACTCCCTCAAAAACCGTAAACTCATGCCTTAAGCATGATATTACTCCCCAAAGTAGGACACTTGTCATTTTCACCCTAAAAGAGTAAACTCAAAACACTCTCAAATATCATCCCGGTTTTCGCCCGATTTCCCGAAAACGTAAGTACTTCTTGGCTTAATTAGTTGTTATATCACAACATCTAGTGATTATACATCCTTTAATCCATCAAATTTCATGTTTTGATTAGATTTCCAAAACACCAAGAACACACACTAGTGTTCTTGGACTTTAAGTTCATTACAAGCTTCCACAAAGTAAGTACTTTTATCCTAGAGTCATTTAAAGCTTGCTATACATATTAATATCAAGGAAAAGTCCCAAGAACACCAAGAACAAGGTGTTCACGGTTTTGGGAGGCTCCCAAAACCGTAAACACCAAATAAGGTGCAAAGTGGTGCTTTAGGGTGTCTAGATGCTTCACAATGCCTAAGGGACTTGTCTAGATCCTTCCTTGATGTGTTTAAGCCATGAAAAACACCATAGTCCATCATTTTTATGTGTTTACGGTTTGGGGATCTCCCAAAACCGTAAACACCCCAATGTGGGTATAAATGGACCATATTCCTTCCTTAGGCCTAAAATCTAACCTAGACTTTTACCTTGTTGAGCTAAGGACTTGAAAACATAACAATACCACTTTCCATATGGGTTTACGGTAGTAAACCCAAAAGGAAATGGCCTTGGGACCGTAAACTCCTCTAAGGAGTGTAACAATGCCCTAATCCCTTCCAAAGGCCTAACCACCAAGTAGAAATGCTTCACAGGACTTGTAAAACCTCAAAACAACTTATGGTCATAAAGTGTAGAGTTTACGACCGTAAACCCTTGAGTTTACTACCGTAAACTCCTTGGGTAATGGTCATGAAAACCGTAAACTCCAAAGGAGTTTACCCTTGGACCCCAAACACTCTAGCCTTGACCTACAACAACTTAAATGCCATCCTTAGGGCTAATAACACCTATGTAAGGTGTTTAGCATGTTCTAGGAGGTCTTATCATTATCAATTAGTAGTTTAAAACTAATTGGGTACATATATGTGTGATTATATGTTACCTAGGATCATAGAGTGTGTTCAGGACTTCACTTGACACTTAGCAATCCTACATCTTCAGTTCATCCGTACCACTCACTACAGGTGAGTTCATACCCCTAATCAATGGTTTAAATGTTTTTAAATGCTTTTATGGGGGGAATACAAGTTGAATACTTATAGTTATTACATAAATCACATGTGATTAATAACTACAAAACCATTGATTTTCTTACTGTTCAAATTGTTTATCAAACTATTTTGCTTCAAACTGTTTTGCAAACTCTTTTACTTATCAAATACATTTACTTAAGCTCTGTTATACTTATTATCAATTGCATGTCCATGTATGTATAGTTATATAAGCAATGTTTAAAAGGCTTAGGAAGGCCTGCTCGCCTTATTTCCTTTTCGCCGTTGAGATGTGGTCTGGTGGGGTATCGGGTGTCCGTCCGAAGGTCGTTTAAATATTAGTTATATATCATGTGTATATATAGTCATAAAAGGTCCTTCCATTCAATTCAATACCCTTGGGTGGCAAGGGTATACTTCCATGTTCATACGTACAAGTTATATTACTAGTAAACTACAATAGGCGTAGTTTAGGGTTTTACTAATACTAATACAAGAACAATGAATCATACAAAGAGTCAGTTCATACATGAGTCATAATACATAGTGATGAGAAACAAACATAATACGTAGTGATGAGAAACAAACATTATACATAGTGATGAGAAACAAACATAATACATAGTGATGAGAAACAAACAAAATACATAGTGATGAGAAACAAACATACAGGCTAGACAGAGGAAGAACACACAATACAGCTAGCACATACATTACATATACATTACATTCAGTTATGTGAGCCATTAAACGGGTCATGGCACTACCTGCCATGACAGTTTTTGTATCCAGAATCTCCTTAATTGGGGAGCGTATGAGTTTGCGTATAGATCTATACTGGATTGACTATCCTACACCTTGCTGCTCGCTACAGTGGGACTTGCAAGTCTACGGGTGCCAAATGTCATTTTTTACGGCGTCTTACATCGTCATTTTACCGTCATTTTACTATTGAGTCGGTAGCAGGGTACAGGCCGATCACATGGTACTTTAAATAACAATTGGTTTAAGGTAGTTAGTACAGCAGTAGTTACTTAATACAACACTACAATACAATAATATGTATCCCATTACATTCACTTTGTGAACATTCATACGATATACGGTAATGTAAAAACTATATTTTTGGTTAATGATAGTCGGATTTGGGAAAATACACACTCTTACAAGAGACACACACAGTTACTAGATGCCTTGGTGGAAGGCTACTATTAGTAGGAAACATAGGGTTTTCTAGGATAGTTCAAACAAACACAAACTTTACAAAACTTATACATTACATCTTACAAATGCTTTCATACAAACTAAGACACTAATATACTTATGATCTCACCAGCTTTAAAGCTGATACTCGCTTTCAAAATAACTTGTATTCTCAGGTCACCACTGGACAGGTACAGGTGTCAGGCTTTTGAGAAGATGGATTTCGTTCAAGACTCATCTTTTATTTTGATATGTATATTTTTGGTGTCTATAACTTTGACAGAACACACATGTATGAAATTATATTATTAATGCAATGGATGATGTTGTTGCTTGTTTACTACTATTCATTGTTGTGATACTGTACATGACGTCCTCCGCCCCAGAATGTTTCCGCCGTTCATGGTTTTGGGGTGTGACACGCTGAGTCGAACCATGACGTGTCGACGTATAATTTCTCTTTATGGTAATGGGGAAAAGAGAGGCGATAGTAGGGGTGGTAGTTGTATGGACTGAGTCCTTTTCGAGTCGGAGTTTATCCCTAATCATCTTCCACCTCGTCTTTGGTTCCTTTCCAAAAGTCTGATCATCACATATAAGATATAGTTTAATCTAATCTTGGATTCGATGAGGCGCCGTCTGTTTGATCTTGGCTTTGACCACCATCGATGCCTTCCATTCCAGAAACGCCTCAAAGGAAGAGAAAATGTCACTACCATTTGACACTGTTTTTGCAATAATTTCAAGGAGAAATCATGACTAAATGAAAGATTATCGAAAACATATATGAAATAGGTAGTATAAAAGCGAAAGTAGAAGGACAAAGAGACAAGAATTCTGATAAATTTTAGATGGAGAAGAATGGAATATGAAGCATATACCATAATCAATTGTATGGTAAAGATAACTATATAATGGATTTGTATTTGGGAGGATTTGCTTCTTTTTGTTACTTTCATTTGGATTTTTGTCTCAGTTTCCTTTCAATTTTTCACATAGTTCATTGGAGAGAGAGTCATATTCATATTTAATAAAGCTTTAAATTAAATAGAAAAAACTTAAGAAAATATCAAGAGGGAAATTTAGAGGGTGTTTGGGATTGCTTTTGAAGAGGACTTTTGGCTTTTTGGAAAAGCTAAAAGTAAAAAAGATGTTTGGTAACTTAAGAAGTCATTTTTAGATCAATTTTTTGTGACTTTTGGCAAGAACAAAAATGGGTTGTTTCAAAAGTCATAAATTAGTGACTTTTTGTGACTTTTAGGATTTTAGTCTTTAACTTTTCAAAAGATAAACCAAACACATTTTAAAACCATCTTTTGTAAAAAGCCAAAAGTCAAAAAGATCTTTTGTATAAAATGACTTTTTAGCCTAAAAAGCAACCCTAAACACCCCCTTAGTCTTTTCAGTTTTTCAAGAGACCAAAACCGCAAGCATACTTACTAAAAATGGCCATTAATCCAAAAGTTTAGTGGTTTAGATTTTTTTTTCTTAAAAAATACATACCACAAGGGCATTTTTTACAGTTTTGTCAAATTTCTATTATGAAATGAGAAATAGTTTTGAAAATGTAATGTTATTGAAGAAAATGGTTATGGAAAGGTTTGTCATTTTGAAAAATGTTTTTCAAATATTTTTTTTTCAGGAATCTAGACTTAGGAGTTTTGTTAATGCTATTACCCAATTTCATTTCATAGTCAGATTCCGGTCTTACACACTAGGCTATTAAAGCTTAACGTATTATTTTAACATGCATTCAAAAATGAAGATGCAACTTATAATAGCATAGCTTGGACATTTAGAAGGTGTGTCGTCATGTTAACCTATTATATTGATATTGAATGGAACACCTTCAAATCTAATTAAACAAAAACTGTTTTTTAAATGTTTTGAGATCAAATTTCGGACTAAGATTTTCAAATAATTTTAAAGATTTAAAATAATTTCAAAAATTAATTTAATTTTAACCAAACATACAAAAAATTGATATTAAACCTAAATACTATACCTGTAGCAATATGAAATGACAATAACTAAATGACTGTTAATACTTTTTGAGATGATAGTATACACATTTAGTGTAACTAACACATGAATTTCATCCTAAACGTTCTCGACATATAATTAGATATTGTTAGCCTTTATTGATTAATGATCGTCCTTTGATGCCTTTACTAAATTGGTGACAAATCTGTGAATCTGTGATCGATAAATAACTTGACTTTGATTTTTGATTATTTATTTCATTTTTTTTAATATTACATTATGTATTTTCTTATTATTATTATTATTATTATTATTATTATTATTATTATTATTAGACGACTAGTAGTAGTAGGAATAGTAGTAGTAGGAGGAGGAGAATGATGACGAGTGAAAAAACATTGATAATAACAATAAAATAATTAATAGTAGTAAAATATAAATTTGTTTTTATTAACAATTAGATAAGCCAACTCTTTAAATATTATGATTTTGGTGGAAAGTGTTGGTAATTTTAGTGTCACCTGACATTTTGTGAAACTAGAACTGACATATGAGCTAAAAAACTTATTGTTTGTACTTTATATTATATGTTTGATGAATTCAGAGTGCATGTGTTAACAGCATGTCGTAACGCCTAACAAATAGAGAATATAAATAAAAATACTGCTCAAATGCATTGGGGGTAGGATAGAAAAACATAGTCGATTCCACAGAGACATATCCTAAGGTCTATGTCTCTCTTGCGTAAGGCACACACTACTTTAACAAAAAAAATTTTAAAAATGAAGGGGGGGGGGGGGGGGGGGGGGTTGGGGAGTCTGTTGATTATTAAAACTAAATTGGACAGAATTTTATAAAAGAAAATGCAACTTAAATATTAGAAAAAAAATTCAAAAAGTAAAAGCAATTTCAGTTTCGCGGTGACTCTCCTGATCATGCAAATAACCTTCAACACGATAATTGAATTGTGTACTGTTTAAATTGGTACTGAAAATTATTAATAAGCTCTAACATTTTTTTTACTAAGATGTTTAACCACAACATGTTCTTTGAATTAAACCTTACTTTTTTCTGAATTAACCAAATAAGCTCTTAATTAATTTAGAAAAGTAGCATTAGACACAATGTAAAATTCTCAGTAAAGTCCAATACTTCTCATAAGCTCGGAAGCGTAAAGACTTGTTTGATCAATTTATATTAGAGTTATCCTAACACAGAACCAATCTAATATTTGTTACTTTTACTGATTAATAAAGACAATTATAGGTCTAAACAAATAAGATAACTGGAATGATTCCTTAACAATTAAAGCGGTCAAAGAAACTCAATCAAAATCAAACTTTCAATTAAGCATAAAATTGATCAAACTAAACAACAAACACAATCAGAAATTTTTCCTAATAATTATTTGCATGAAAAGTCGAGCTGTTTGCGAAACTGAAATCTAGGTGTAACGCCCGTAGATTCAGGCTAGTCAATTTAGAGACAATAAGCGTCAAAAATGACTTTTTGGTAGAAGATTATTTATAGTATATAATCTTAACCAAGTTATAGTATATGCCACAAGGGTTCCGTACATATAACGAACGCCGAAATCCGAGTTATAACGAAGAAGTTATGGCTCGCCGAAGTTTCGCGGCAAAACCAGCACGGCACCGCGTAACGTCAAAAGTGAATTTTTGATAAACAAATTTTTAGACTTAGAGATCTAAATGAAAATTTTTAGTATACGTTAAACCGAAAGCGTGCATAAAAAGAACACCCAAATCTGACTTCGTATCAAGAAGTTATGATTTTTCTAAGATTTGGCATAGCAGTGCACAACCCGGAATTCGAACTTTAGACCGATTGATTTTTGGCCAACGCAACCTAAATGAGAATTGAATATCTCATTAATAGGAGCTCAACGATAAAAAGACATATGAAAACAGAGTCCGTATGTAGAAGTTATGAATTTTACACGGTCTTTTAACAGTGTAATCTTCTCATACTGTTAAATTTAAAATCGGTTGATAGTTAGCTGATGGAGTCAAAAGGAAAGTTGTAGATCTTGTCATTACCTACGTGTGGATATAAAGCGCGTCAAAAACAGAGTTCATATGCGAAAGTTATGAATTTTTTAAGACTGTCTGTTTTACCTGCGTCATGTGCCATGTGTCAGCACCAGACTTCGCCTTGGTGCCTACGCAAAGCTCACGACGTGAGAAGGCCCAGACTGCCTATAAATAGAGGCGTAAATCACCCCCCAAAACTCACACCAAAACCATTTTTTTCTCTCCCATTTCCCCCCAAATCTCTCTTCCCTTCCCTAGCAACTTCTAAGTGCTAGAGGCGAGTCCTGAAGTAGCACTAAAAGGCTCCGAGAAGAAGTGCTTTTAGCTCGGAAGTTTGCCCCTGCAGAGCCCGACACCTAGCCAAACCCCCTCATAGGTAAGATATGCTTACCCTACTTTAAGTATAGCTTATATTTAAATATAGTATTGTTATTATGAACCTATAAATAAAATTTATCAGTGATTCAAAGTCGTTATACTGATTGATTTACTTATGGGGATGATGGCTAGGCTGTGATTTAGTGAAATGTTTAAAGTGGGATTTCCAAACAGTATACTTCGTATACCAAACGGACCCTACCTCCGATATGATCCTACCTGGTTGTTCCTTGATAGATCATGAAAGTAGACTTTGAGTTAATGATGAATCTAGACTAATAATTAGTCACAATAAAGATTAAACTAAAACTTAGCGATAATAATGCTAGGTTTCGTCGAAGGAAAATAGAATCGTTAGAAGCGAAGCATTGCTCGAGTTTGGAATCATCATTTTAACAAGTGAGTGCATAATTACTTTCATCTTACACATAGATATGAAGTATTTTATATAAATTACGTGCTATGTGTGCATATAACCAATATACTTGCTATCTATGATGAACAATTTTATACATGTTTTAAATAATTTAAAATGTATATGTATTTTATATCTACGAATATGTTGGGTAAAACATGGGCAGATGAATGATGAAAGATGAAAGATGATATGAGGGAACATTGGCAGCTATAGACTTAGTGCCTAATAAATAACATCGGCAACTATGGACTTAGTGCCTATTTGATAAACGTTGGTAGCTATGGACTTAGTATCTGTTAGATAAACGTTGGTAGCTATGGACTTAGTACCTATTAGATAAATATTGGTAGCTATGGATTTAGTACCCAATGAATGAACCTTAGCAGCTATGGAATTAGTGCTTTACGAACGAGCATTGGTAGCTATGGACTTAGTGTTTGTCATATAAACCCTGGAAGCAATAGACTTCAGAATGAACAAATGCATGATAGATGATTCCTAGGGTAGACCCTTAAGAGTAAAGAAGATAATGGTGATGAGTAATTGAGTTGATTGTTTGATGTTTAAACAGAATAATTATATTATTGTGGGTTGAAAACCCTATGTGCTCACCAGGTTTCCATCCTGACCCACTCAAGTTTATTTGTATCACATGTGTCGATATGAAGCC
This sequence comes from Lactuca serriola, assembly GCF_051521515.1. Lineage (NCBI taxonomy): Eukaryota > Viridiplantae > Streptophyta > Magnoliopsida > Asterales > Asteraceae > Lactuca > Lactuca serriola. The sequence continues at coordinate 275,280,002 of NC_136412.1, read as the reverse complement.
ACTTTACACTGAGAGATTAAGGAGATGTAGATCACTAGTATAAATGAATGTAAGGTCTGTTTATGCTTATGTTTATGTACTGACGATGACATCCCAATGTTTTAAAATGAATAAAATACATTTCTTTGGAAATGCTTTGATAACTTATTTATCATGTTTTTCTAGGAACAAATTTCGCAACATATTTCTTTAAAAGATACTCTGATTTTCAAAATAAAGCATAAACAAATCGGTCTTTTCTGGCCGTGAAAATGAGGATGTCACACTAGGGTTTTAGCCTGACATGGCTAAAAACGAATTACTAGAAGTAGAAACAAAAACTAATTGACAAATCCTACTAAAAGAAAATAAAAATCGAATCGTGTTCTTCAGATTTGTGTTTAGCACTCAAAAACCTCTGCAAATCACCTCTCAGTCGTCTTCTGGAATCACGAATGGTCGAAAGTTTGGGTTGTAGGAATGTTAATGAGGCTAATTTATATGTCCAGAAAAAACACGACAAAAAAACCCGAACGAACTTTTTTTGGGCACAATCAATTTTTTTGGCTTCGATCGAATTTTGGCTCGAATTAGTGGTTTTCTGATTTTTGGAATTTGATCCTCAAAGCATTTATTCGATCGAATTTCTTGCGAAAATTTGATCGATTTTTTTGGATTTTCTTTTCTTCGATTGAAAAACAAGCCGATAATTCTTCAAAACATTTATTCGATTAAATTTTGGTATAATTCGATCGAATTTCTTGAATTTTGTCCGAACATCGATTTTTCCGATTAAAGCAACTTCCAAGCATTCATCGACATCCTCCATGAGTTCCAAGCTCCAATTTGGCTCCAAAGCTCGATCAAATGCATCCTCAATGTGTCGTATTCTCAATCCTCGCTAATTTACCCTGAAAATCATAATAGAAGTGAGTAGTATCGGCATGCTGCAAACATACCGAAAAACACACAATTTATAATAAAACAAGAGAAATAGTTAGCATTTTTAAGAAAATAATGACAAAAACGTGCTAATAGATGCATATAAAATGCATCTAACAGACATCCCCAAGCTTAGACAATACTAGTCATCGAGTAAGGAAATGATAGGCATCGGAAACGGGTGTGGGGGAAATGGGTAGTGAGGAAATAACCTAGACAGAACTAACAACTTTAAAGGAAAACCTAACTAGCAAGATCAACAGAAAAATAAATAAGGAACAAAATATGCATGGAAAAACATAACGAAATGAAAAATAAATAACTATACGGAAAATAAAATAAACAACCTTAATTAATTTTTTTCACTCTTCTTCTTCTTCTTCTTTATTATTATTATTATTATTATTATTATTATTATTATTATTTTACGATCAAACTCTACATCGAGGAATCTCCAATGGAATCACTAACTAGACGACCATCCTGAAACCTTACATGTATCACAGATTCCAAAGTCAAAAGGACTCGCAACGGTGTAACCCAATAATCCAACCATAGTTTTATATAAACTTTATACCTTAATTAGCCTTGCGAGCGAAAATAACATAGTTCGAAATCTCATGTCCTCATGACTAGATAGTCAAAAACCAGAATCGACGCATCCTTAAGAACCTGACAAGTCCAGATTAATTTTTACCGACGCAGTAGTGGGTCAACCCCCACATGAGCCCAACTCTATGCTTTCACTTGGTAGAGAACGAAAAATAGCATATCACATAGTTCTTCTTGCGCCATATTTTGTCTTCGTTGCGGCTCTTGATTTGATTGAACTTGAATTTGTATATTTGTCTTTAGCTTGAGTTCATCAATCAACTTTTTGAATTTCTTGAGATTTCTTCAATTAATTGCTTGAACTTTGACTTAGGTACCTGATATGACAATTCTTACCTTCTTTTCATTTTGACTGTGTGGATCTGATATAAGGTTCTCAGTTACCGTGAGGGTAACGCCTGTCAACAAATAGGGCCATGTTTTGTGGGTTCAGACTTGTCGATAAAGGTTCTTTTTTAAATATTCAAAAGCAAATCATTATGAAGTTGTTATTATCGCCCACATAGTGTTTCGGTACGCCATTTTTTTATTTTTTTACGGTCGTGGTCTAGGATCACGGTGTTTTGTGTCCCTTGCTTAAGATAGCTGATTCTACACTTCCAATATCGATCCTTTTGCTTTGGTCTTTCATTTTCCACATTCGCAGAGCTATCTAATATAAAGAGTATCCTCATCTCGTAATATATATATATATATATATATATATATATATATATATATATATATATATATATTCTATAAATGCAGATGCAAACATGCAGAAAATAAGACAATACTTTTGTGTTTTTTTAAGGGAAAACTAATGCAAACAAATGGAAAATATTTTTGGGGTTTTGATTTTTTTTATTTATAAAAAACTAAGATAAAAATGGAAAACTAAGAACAAAAAAACAAAAAATCTTTTTGAATTTTCTTAAATAAAAAAATAATGAGGAAATTTTTTTGTACAAAATTACAAATCCCCTCCCCAAGCTTAAAATAAAGCATTGTCCTCAACGCTTGAGAAAGAGAAGGAAAAGTATACTGGGGAGGAGGTGGAGGCGGGAGACGACGGAGCACCTCCTCCTGGAATGAGTCGAAAGCGGTCGGAAATCCCACAAATTGGTGTTCATGTGGCCCATGTCAGTGTGGATGTCAATGATATCCTGACGGATGCCACGAATAGCCTCACGCATGATAGTAATATCCTAATGGATCTCAAGATAGAGCAGGAAAGTGATGGGGGAGGTAGGGTCAAAATGAGGTGGTGGGGGTGGGTGGGAGGCATCCATAAATCTGCCTGAAAGTCAGCCTACATAGGGTCAGGCTACAGATAATCTTCATCATGGATGGTGTGAAGAGAATCATCCTGCTGATAGTTGGGATGAATAGTAGATGACGAGGGGGCGTTAGGATGTCATGAAGACGAAGGGCAGGTAGAATTATTAGGTCGGGCATGCAACTACAGACAACCTAGCATAGGAATACCATGCACATTTGGGAGAGGCAGCCAGTTTGTCGAACTGTTCGGGTCTGATAGGGCAATAATGACAATTTTTGAAACATGTAGGTATCAGTTACGCCCGAGAAACCAGACATGACTTGTTGGGGTTCGACGACAGAGATGCATTGATTCAAGATTCTAAATAGTTAGTTGATTTTGTTGTTCAATGTCCCTAATAAACTAACACTCATCAAGTATGTGGTCAGAAAGGTGCATGGCGATAGCCGATAAGAGTGACTAAGCCGCCACATATAATCTTGCTCTTCTGAGCTCGAGATATTTTTATGAGTTTTTGAACTATCAGATATCCGAGATGAGGGCAAGCCTCATGGGTGATCATGCACCAAAGGATTTCGAGCTCGACAAGGCCGACTTTGGTGGTTTCATATTGAGAAAAAATAACATTGCAAATTAGTCTGAACGTGAGCATCAGAATGGGAGAGGATATTAGACACTAAGGATGTAGAAGGGTTATAATCCTCAAGTCTTGAAATAGATTTCCAGAAAGAAAATATGTTGAAGTTATGTGGTCGAAGGTGACGGGTGTCAGGGGGACCATAAGTCCGGTCGGTGTGCGCATCAACCATGTCACAAGCATGGTTGATATGAACATGGTGTCTGACACCTGAGCAGGGAAAGGTAAAGTTGCCATCCATATTAAGATTAGGGTCCCAAGAAACTCCTGAGTCAGAAGTCTAGAAGTAGGATAATGAATCCCCAAAAGGCCCTCCCATCCAAGATCAGAAAAGAGGAAATGAACCTGCTCATTGATATGAAGATCTTGAAGAACAACAAAAGTAAGGGCAAATCGTTGGACAGATATTTCCCTGGTGCTAAGGACCATGTACCGATTCACTGCTGCTTCTGAACCTTAGTCAAGAACTCGACCCTCGACAACAATAATAAAGTTATGGTTTTGGGCAGCGGTGGTCCATGTCGATTAGGTCGAGGAGGCATTGTTTCGTCAAGCTTAGGACAAGTCTGATACATTTTTTTTTCAAATAAGAAAGAAAACTTTAGCAAACAAATATCTAACTATTCCCAAGCGGATACGCAAGCCCGCACAAATATATTTGAAAAAAAAGTAAAGAGTTTTAGTTTCTATACAAATATACCAGACGGTGCACTAAGCAACAACGAACTTATCGCGTCTGGAAAAAAATTGATTTTTCAAATTCTGCTTCGATGAAGCGCTTCTATTTGTACTGTAGAACAAACGATCAAAAGCTTGGGTCCTGGTCCGCTCTAACAAAGTGTAAATATGAAAGAGAAGTTCAAGATTTTTCAAAAATTTGAAAATTCGGTTTTGAAAATCTGAACACTTTCAACCTTTCCGATGTTGTTTTTAGAAGCTTAGAAGTGAGGAGGAAGTAAAAAGAAAAAGATTGATACCTTTTGTCTTTAATTCCGACAAAAAATGAGGAGTTTGTCGTGTATTTGGAGATGTTTGAGCTCATAGGGATTTCAGAGAGCAAGGAAGAGATTTTCGGAGGTGAGAGTTACAAAATGTGGCAAATGCTCAAATATATAGCACTTCCAAAAAATTCAACCGAAAATTTGATCGTATTTTTCACTGTAGCGCTCGATTTTTTTTCTTTAATTCCGATTAAAAATCCTCGATATATTAATTCAATTGAATTTTTGACAAAATTCCTTTTTTCGATTTTTTCAACATTCAAAAACCTCAATGAACTTATTCGATTGAATTTGGGTGAAAAAATCGATCGTATTTATTACAAAAAATTCCTTTTTTCGATTTTAAAAATAAATAGAGAAACGGCTCTTGCTCCCTTTCTTTGAAAACCACGATTCCATTTTTAAAACAATTTAATTAAATCCTAAAAATCACACTAAAACAAAGGAAAAACTAAATAAATAAATAAATAAGACTTTAAACATTCGGGTTGCCTCCCGGTAAGTTGTCATTGTTTAATGTCGTTGGCTCGACGGTGTTACTTGGTTCCTTCAATTGCGGTAAGTTGGGAACTCTACAAGCTCCATTTCTTCGTTTGTGGCTTGGAACCCTTTATAAAATGGTTTGAGCCGGTGACCATTAACCTTGAAAATTTAACTTGTTTGTTTACTTGTAATCTCTATGGCACCATTATCAAACACATTAGTAATAACAAAAGGTCTCATCCAATGAGACCTTAATTTACTGGAAATAAGTTTAAAACGAGAATGATACAAGATTACCTTCTGACCGGTAATAAATACCTTTCGCAAGATCATCTTGTTGTGAAAAGCTTTCGTTTTCTCCTTATAAATCGCTTCATTCTCGTAAGCATCGTTCCAAATTTCTTCCAACTCTTGAATATTCGACCTTCTTTTATTTTCCGCCTCATCCATGCTCATACTAAGCTTCTTGACAGCCCACTACGCTCGGTGCTCTAACTCCACAGGAAGCTGAGATGGTTTTTCAAAGACTATTCGATAAGGTAACATTTTGATTGAATTTTTATATGTCGTCCTATGAGCCCATAATGTATCATCCAACCGAATACTCCATTGGGTTGATCGTTTTTTCAATGATACCCTTAATCTGTCGGTTAGAAGCTTTAGCCTGTCTATTGGTTTGTGGGTGATGAGTAGTTGACCCCCGATGCGTAACACCATATTTCTTCAAAACGGCCTCGATAGTGCGGTTGCAGAAATGCACGCCCCGATCATTGATGATGGCCTTTAGTGTCCCTAACCTAGCAAAAATATTAGTTTTAATGAAATCAACCACAACCTTCACGTCATCTTTCCGTTTAGCCTTGGCTTCAACCCACTTTGACACGTAGTCCACATATAGCAAGATGTACACATACCCATACGAAGGTGGAAACGGACCCATGAAATCTATGCCCTAAACATCAAATATTTCACACACTAAGATCGGTGTGAGTGGCATCTGATTCTGAGAAGTTAAAGACCCGGTCATCAGGCATCGATCATAGGTTTTGCAAAATAGGAACGAATCACGAAAATTATGGGGCCAATAGAGGTTGTTGTCTAAAACCTTACGTGCAGTTCGTTGTGGACCATAATGCCATCCACAAGCTTCATAATGATAGAAGTTGAGAATTTATTTAACTTCATCTTGGGGCACACATCATCTAATAACTTAATCATCGCAATATTTCCATAAATAAGGCTCGTCCTAAATGTATCTTTTCCCCTCTTTCTTTATTTTATCTTTCTGAGCTCGAGTGAGATCTGAAGGGATTTATCTGGAGACCAAGTAATTCACTATATCAGCAAACCATGACGGATTCCGAACAACAAAAAGATGCTCATCAGGAAAGGTTTCGCAGATCGGTGTCGGGTCTTAGGTGGGACCAGTCGGCTCAGATGATCAGCTACCAGATTTTCTTTCCTACTCTTGTCTCTGAGCTCTATATCGAATTCCTATAGCGGCATAATCCATCTGATCAGCCTTTTCTTTGAATCTTTTTTGGTGAGAAGATACTTAATGGCTGCACGGTCAGAAAAAATTATGACTTTTTTCCCCTTCAAGTATTGTCTGAATTTCTCTAGCGCGAAACAATTGACAATAACTCTTTTTTCTGTGGTTTAATAATTTACTTGAATGTTGTCCAAGGTTTTTGAGGCATAGTAAATAATATGGGGGACCCGATCTTTCCTTTTCCCCAACATAACTCCAACAACAGAATTGTTCACGTCACACATAATCTCGAAAGGCAAGCTCAAATCTGGTGGCTAAATAATGGGAGCTGAAGTGAGTATAGTTTTCAGCAAATCTAAATTCTTTTTGCAATCTTCATTAAAATCAAACTTTGCATCTTTTTGTAGCAGCTGGCACATGGGCACCGTGATCTTTGAGAAGTCTTTAATAAACCTCTTGTAAAAACCTGCATGGCCAAGAAAAGAATGCACTTCCTGAACACTCTTCGGGTAGGATAAGCTTTTGATAATATATATTTTATCCTTGTCTACTTCCAAACCTCTTTTCGAAACAATATGACTCAAAATCAGTCATTGGCCAACCATAAAGTGACATTTTTCAAAATTTAGGACCGGGTCAGTTTCAATGCATATTTGAAGAATTTGTATGAGGTTTTTAAGACATATATCAAAGGAATCTCCATAGACAGTAAAATCGTCCATAAAGACTTCTATGATATTTTCTACATACTTAGAAAAAATACTTACCATACACCTTTGGAAGGTGGAAGGCGCATTGTAGAGTTCGAAGGGCATGCGTCTTTAACAGAAAGTTCTGCATGAGCAAGGTGATGTTGTTTTCTCCTGATCTTCTGGAGCAATTGGAATCTGATGAAAACCTAAGAATTCATCTAGATAGCAGTAATGTGACTTTCCAACAAGTCTTTTCAACATATGATCGATGAACGGAAGTGGAAAGTGATCTTTTCGGGTGGCAGCGTTTAATTTCTTGTTGTTGATGCATAACTCGATTTTGGACTAACTCTCCTTTATTTTCAATAAATGTCACTCCATCTTTCTTTGGAATTACTTGAACTGGACTAACCCATTTGTTATCATATATCGAGTATATCATTCCAGCATTCGAAAGTTTCATAATTTCCCTCTTAACTACTTCCATCATTGGCGGGTTCAATCTTTGTTCGGCTTTTCGTGAAGGCTTAAAATCTTCATCCATCGGTATATTATGCATGCATAAAGATGGTGTTGGATTAGTGTCTAAGTCCATAACTATTTTGGTATGTACTTGACCCGATGGTGCATGGTCCTTTTGGGTTGCCTTCATCAAAGCAACTTGATAGGATGAATTATGGAGAGAAAGGATTAAATATGATTTATTAATATATTATGAGAATAATATATTAAAGGAGAAATCATATTGTTTAATTAATATTAGTCAAGAATTAATTAGTAATTAGTTTTTTTGACTAAAAGAGATTAATTAAACCTAAGGGAATGAAATTGTAATTATAAGATAATTGCAATTTGGGCTATGGATTGCCTTATATTAAGGTTGGACGAATTCTATGGGGAAACCCATTAGAAATCGTCCAAGGCCTTTAAGTAAAGGAGTCCATGGGTTTCTTAGGGCTTAAGCATCCAAATTAGGGTTTCCTTGTTAGATAACCCTAGTAGCCTCACTATATATAGAACCCTTATGCTCCAAAAACGTGGTGAACTTGTTCTCTAGGGTTTCCACATGTTTTTGGTAGCCTCCTTCTCTCCTCCTCTTCATCCTCTTGCTCTTGCTGTTTGTGAACCATTAGAGGAGTGGCATTTGTGACTCTAAGCTTTCTAAAGTCAATATAAGAAGGATTTGAGATTGTTATTGCTACATAACAATCAAGGTATGATCTAAACCCTAATTATATGTTATATTGATTATCATATGCTAGATCTAGGGTTTATAGTCTTGGATAAATTGCATGTTCAATAGAGAAACCTAGATCCAAGCATTAGGATTTGTATGAGCACATAGGATGTTCTTATGACTAAAACCCATCGGTGGTATCAGAGCCTTGATTGGTTTCTATTGTATTGATGCCTTGTATGTTTGTTCAAGTTGAAAGAATCGATTTTTATGAAACTGTCTGATGAACTCGGCGAGTCCCATTGTGGACTCGGCGAGTAGGCCCCTACTCGGCGAGTCTATATGGGTACTTGGCGAGTTCGAGCGTCAGAAAGAGGGGATTTCAGGATTTCTTGCTGTTTTTCTCATGGATACTTGCCTTATCTGTTTTAGATCATTAAAATCCGATTTTATTCATATTTTTGAGTATCTCCTTGATTAAACAAAAGATAATTACCAATTAAGTAGATGATAAATTCCTTATATGATTAAAGTTGATTATTTGTATTAATTGGGTAACTTATTTTGCAAGAAATTGATATTAGGTCAAATATAGATAATGATGAAATTAATTGTTTAATTTATATTATTTGTTATTTGATCCTTGTGTTATGAAAAGTTTCAATTTTTCCCCTTTAGGTTTTATAGTTTAAATTTGAACTCAAAAGTTTAGTTTGAAATTTAAATAGTTGAAACCCTAGTGTTTTGAAAGGTTTCAAAACTTACCCTCAAGTTTTGGAATTTAAATTTTGATTAAAAGATTAACTTTGATGTATATTTAAATTCTAAACCTAATGTTTTGAAATGTTTCAAAACTTGCCCTCAAGTTTTGGAATTTAAAAGTTGATTAAAAGTTTAATTTAGGAATGTTAAATTCTAAAACCCTAGTGACGTTTTGAAAAGTTCATATCACACCCTTACGGTTTTATTAATTAATTAAGGTGTATAATTAAAAAAGGTTTAATAAATCCATAAAAGTTTAGGTTTACAATTTAATTAAAGGTATAATTGTTAAATTTGACCTCCTAGTATTTTAAAAGTGTAAAATACACCCTATACTATATATAACATTAAAAGTCTAACATTATATATATGTATGAGTAAAAGTCTAACATTATATATACTATAGGTAACTGTAACATGTGAGGGCACCATGTAAGTTTGCATGGTTATTCACACCCGCTTTGTGATCCTCGGCATCCTAGTCACAAACTAGAGGGGCATATCGAGATTTAAACATGCCATTGAAATGTTCAATGAATCTCAAAGGATCTAGGAGTTTTCATAGATTTAAAACTTAAATTTCTTTTTCGTTTTTCATGGTGGAAATTAGTGGATCGTCATTCACTTACCTTCAAATATTCTGCAACTAAATTACGGTATCCCTTTTCTAGGTTGTAGCGTATTGTGTTGGGTCCTAGCCTTAGTATCTCATTTGGGTGATTTACTAAGGACTCAATCAATCAACTAACTTGAATTCGTTTCTCCTGTTTTGTAGATGTCAAAGTACGACAACTATGTCTTCCCAAATCCCTTGGAACAAGCATTCCGCATGAAAATGATATTCCACGATTCGATCGAGGAACAAGAGATCATGCTTCACTTCCTCCGCCTCCTCCAATTATTCTCCCTAACCCACAAGTTCGAAGGGTTGAAAGGTTCAAGCTCACTCAAGCCCTTTTGGCAAGTAAACATAAAGAAGGAAAGTCGGTGTGTGCACACGTCCTAGGGATGAAGTCAAACATTGATAGGTTAAGAATGTTGGGATCCGTTGTCTGTGAGGAGATGGATGTTGATTGGGTTCTTTAGTCACTTCCTGACTCATATAGTGAGTTCGTAAGAGAGTACTATATGATGAACTGCGACGTGACCCTTATAGATCTCACCTATATGCTTATTGCTGCTGAATCAGCAATGGTTTGGCGCAATAGAAAAGCAAAGTTTATTGGTGAATCTGCCTTCAAGACCTCTATGAATATAGACAATGGCAACGAAAGACATGCTATGATCGAAAAGTTTGATCATAAGAGAAAGGAAATGTCTGAAGTAGTTCCATGTCCTATTCCAAAAGAGTCAATTTGCTTCTATTGCCAAGAGAAGGGGCATTGGAGACGAAGTTGCCCTATTTACCTAAGAGATATAAGAGATGGGAGAGTCAAGACGTATGGCTTTGCTTTAGGTAAAATCCATTAACGAACTCTTTTAAGCTCCTATTCTAGATTCTTAATACATAATGTGATAAGATTACAATTGATGTTTTGTAGGATCAAAGAAAAGAGATGAAGCTTAAGGGAAGAAGTGAGCAGAATCTAACCGTGAAGGAATGGATTTCGATCAGATTACGTGAAGATTAGATTCTCGAGCTGCTACTTAGAGTTAGAATTAGATTGCTAAGAAAGATGTATTAGCATAGTTTTTCAATGAATTGCATTGTAAGGACAAATTTTTCCGCAATAAAATAAATTTTGATTTTTATATTATTTATTTATCCTTGCAATGGCGTATATGAAAAATTGATGTTTGAATGTTTCTATTATTAGCAATAATGGATTTGATTCTTAATTATATTATTTGTGGAAATGTCAAGAATTTACCAAATAGGGAGAGTTTCTCATCAGCCAAGTTTCGATTGGACAGAAACTTGGAATCATGCAACTTGGTTGCACGATGAATGAGAAATTTCATATTTGGAAATCAGACTAAGTCATTGACAAAGTGTCAAGTGAAGGACTAGGAGATCAAGTACACAAAGTTGCGTGTTGATCAAGTCCACCATAAGAGTAACAAAGACATTTGTCATGATTTGCTAAAGGTTTAGTAAATATGATTATACTTATAAGATTAAGTGTAATTCTGAATTGATTGAAAAAGTTTAAATCAATAGCAGAACGAATAAGAAGAATCAAGTAGGCAGAAAGATAAAAGTTTCTCCATTCTAAGAAGAAGGGAGAGTACCTTTTATGCTTTATGATAGGTCTTAATGGTTAAGAACCATATCTCAATTGATCCTCTAAGTGAGTCTTAGTACAATTGTATGTCTAAGAAGAGGAATCAAGAATTGAAGAAATGGTTAAATCAAGAAGTCAATCATACTTCGTTCCAAAACAAGTCTTAGAGTTAAGATTGTGACATTCAGTAAAAAGTATTCATCAAATGTGTAAAGTTGTGATGTCTTGGATAAGACAAAGACCAACTAGGATCAATTTATGAAGTGTTTTGATAAAAACTACACTAACTCTTGAATATTTTTTTGTCAAGAAATGTTTATTGGCAAAAGAATCTTATATGTCAAGGAGTCAGTGGGAGTCTTAATGGTCTTGAAAGGCTTCAAGAACAAATCAAAATAAACCTTATCAATCATCACTAGCACACGAGTTGAGGTTTACAACCTATCGTGTTGACACTATATTGCTTCTGTGCCGTTCCAATTGAGTTAATTATGCATGTGAGCCCTATGAGTTCTCATTTGAATGCATAAAAGGCGAGGACCTTGATCAATGAAAAGTACATTGATAGGAAAAGGTGAACTGCTTAACTACTTGGAAGACATGGTGGGCAGCTGTTTTACCATAAGGCAAGAAATCAAGATTAAGAAAGTTCGGTCCATATGAGTTTGAATTTGTCGTAAACTTTGGTTTTGACAAATTCACATGGATAGGAACACATACACCATTAAAATCTAAATGTCATAAGATTCCCTCCTTCATGAAAATGACTGTGAGGAAATTCTTTCACTAAAAGAGATTTTTAAAGGATAGTGATTGTGAAAATTGCATTCTCAAATTCGATTATGGTTACGGTATCCCTTTCCATGATTCGAATTGTGAGATTTGACAATTAGTCTGAATTGGTTAGACACACATATAAGCTATCAAAGACAAAGGTGTATAAGTTCAAGAAGCCTTGATAAAAGTTTATCAAAGCATTGGGTATTAGAAATATGAACTTAAAGAAATTCAATAGGCATTGTTTTTCTGAAAGTTAAGTTGTTTCTGAATACACGTCAAAGCTAGTGGGAGCATAAGTGTTATGTTTATAATAATCATCATAATAGTGGGAGCATAAATGTTATGATTGTATGGTTATTAAGGCAAGTATTGCAAGTTAGCAATATTAATTATAGAAAAACAAGAGTTATACTTTGCAAAGTTGCAAGAGTTGAAAAGTTGTTTTGCTATAATTAAGGGAGAAAATATTATGCTTCATTTCAAAGTTTAAAGGCTTAGGTTGTGGAATGTTAATAAATTTAGTCAAGGAAACATAGTGTGTTCACAAATTTCGATTATGATTACGGCATTCCTCTTCATAGTTCGAATTTTGAGAACGTAGCACATAAAATATTATGGCAGAAGATTGATAAAGTATCAAATCTTTATGTAAGACATTATGCATCGTGTCCCATACGCTTCGGGTATAGGATTGATTGAAAATGCTATAATATTTGACCATTCTAAAATTTTCCAAATGTCTAGCGCGTTTAGAGGGAAAAGGACAAGAATCGGTTTTGACTAAGATAATTAAACAACTATCAAAGGACAATCCAAAGTTCGCCGAGGATTGGTCGCTTGTGAGTAGTTGGAAGTATAGTATTGGATGGACCATATCGACATTATTATGAATAGATAAAATTCTATTGAGAATGAGTTTTCATATGGCAAATATGGAAAGGTTTCCATATTGGGAATTGAATATTGAAAATCTATGTCAAGATTAGAAACTTTGATGCAAAAGGATGTTCAAAGGAATGTACTTTGAGTGAGAAACATCATATCTAAGGAATTGTATTGTAACAATCTCCGATAGAGGACTTTGTAATATCGTTGGCAATAGTCTTTGTGACTTTTGTGCTATGACATTACGAAAGGATCATTGCATAAAATGTTAGAATCTAGCATATTCTATAAGTGGCAAGAATTTGATATTTTTTCACTTATGAAAAAGGATTTGGAGTTGTGAAATGAGTATGATTGGAAATGTGTTCATTTGATCTATTTCACAAAGTAAGAAGCATGGGTAAACATTGTGTGCATGCTAGGAGCATGGGATAAGTGTAGTAATAATTCAAGTAAGAAGTTGATTACCCGAAACAACAAATAATGAGTAATTGATATGGTGATAAATGAAAGGTGTTTTATTTATGCTCAAAGGTTTGAGGCCATATGGGATTAGTATTATTCTTGTGTTTCACTTTGCATGTTTTGACTTCCTGAATAATTTAATTGGTTGAGAATAGTCAAATTATTCGAACGGGCCACAGCCGTTCGTATGTTGGAAGTAGATATGAATAAAGACTGTCGTGAATTGGTGTGTGGATTGTCAAAATGGTATTAGACATAAGCAAATGTTTGCTGCAACGTTCATGAGTGCTTATGAATATGATTTGAGCATTGGATTAAACCCACGATCACTTGGATCACTCAATGAATTGTATCACGAGTGATTGGTGAGACGATAACATCTTATATTCTTGAAACCGAGATGTGTGAGTTGTATTTTGCAAATCGGTTGCACATTGATAATATGTAAACGCACTAGTAACTTGGTGTCATAAAACATATTGTTGTGTGTGATTCGGTGAGTGAGTGCAAGCGAGCATTGAATCAAAGTTTATCCATTCCTTTTATTCAAAGTACGATAAAAGCGATATCTTTGGGCCCCTCAATGATTTAGTGATGACAAACGTAAATGCTCGGTCGGGCTAGGGCTAATTTGATTTGTTCAATTAGTCAGTCGTCATAAATCGGAAGTCGAGAAATAGTACAAAGAGAATGATTAGAAATCATGTCTCATACGATATCTAGAATGGAGGAATATATGATCCCTTATCTAAAGGACACACGTATCTGATATGATCAGAGTTGACAGCAACTTTGGAAAGCTACGATTGCATATCAGGATCTGAAGTCATACGTAGAACAGTTATTAGACTTATCCAAGTGGGAGACTGTTGGATTAGTGTCTAAGTCCATAACTATTTTGGTATGTACTTGACCCGATGGTGCATGGTCCTTTTGGGTTGCCTTCATCAAAGCAACTTGATAGGATGAATTATGGAGAGAAAGGATTAAATATGATTTATTAATATATTATGAGAATAATATATTAAAGGAGAAATCATATTGTTTAATTAATATTAGTCAAGAATTAATTAGTAATTAGTTTTTTTGACTAAAAGAGATTAATTAAACCTAAGGGAATGAAATTGTAATTATAAGATAATTGCAATTTGGGCTATGGATTGCCTTATATTAAGGTTGGACGAATTCTATGGGGAAACCCATTAGAAATCGTCCAAGGCCTTTAAGTAAAGGAGTCCATGGGTTTCTTAGGGCTTAAGCATCCAAATTAGGGTTTCCTTGTTAGATAACCCTAGTAGCCTCACTATATATAGAACCCTTATGCTCCAAAAACGTGGTGAACTTGTTCTCTAGGGTTTCCACATGTTTTTGGTAGCCTCCTTCTCTCCTCCTCTTCATCCTCTTGCTCTTGCTGTTTGTGAACCATTAGAGGAGTGGCATTTGTGACTCTAAGCTTTCTAAAGTCAATACAAGAAGGATTTGAGATTGTTATTGCTACATAACAATCAAGGTATGATCTAAACCCTAATTATATGTTATATTGATTATCATATGCTAGATCTAGGGTTTATAGTCTTGGACAAATTGCATGTTCAATAGAGAAACCTAGATCCAAGCATTAGGGTTTGTATGAGCACATAGGATGTTCTTATGACTAAAACCCATCAGATGGGTTGAGTCCTTATATATCATCTATGGTGCACTTAATCACGTTCTTATACTGCTTCAGAATCCTAATCAACTCGGATTCTTCCTTTTCTGAAAGCTTGTAGGATATAATAATTGGGAGTGTTTCCTCTTCTCTGCAGAACACATATTTTAGATGTTTTGGTAGAGTCTTCAGCTCCAAGATGGGTGCTTTCACTACATAAGGAAAAATTTGGAGTTAGAATCAGGTAACTTCAGAATCTGATTGTCATACCTGAGCTCCTTCTGTTGATCTATGTGATCTACCGTTTCTTTCACTTGCTTGTTAAGAACATATTTTTTGATAAAACATGAAGCTGCATTAACAGCCAAATTTCTATGGAGTACTAAAGCCAGTGACTCTCGGTTAATAATCTCAAAATTTTCAGCAGTTAATGGCTCGACTACATCTATGAAATTAAGCGATAAAACAGCATCTGGATAATGCATGGCATCATAAATATTGAAGTTGATAAATTCACCATTGAATTTCATGGAAAGGGTACCATCATAAACATCTATTTTAGTCCTGGAAGTTTTCAAAAATGGTCTCCCCCAAAAAATAGAGTTGGAATTTGGTGATTTGTCATCCCCCATATCTAAGACGTTAAATTCAGCTGGGAATATAAGCTCATTCACTTGGACCAAAATGTCCTCTACCACAGCTTTTGGGTGTACCAGTCAACGATCATCCAACTGAATGATAACACCTGTTCTTTTTAGTTTCCCTACCTCGATAGTTTTAAAAATTGAATACGATAAAACATTTATTGAGGTTCCGAAGTCCAGCATGGCACATGGCACTGAAAGGTTCTCTAACTTGCAAGGAACAGTGAATACCCTTGGATCTTTGCATTTTAGGGGTAACCTTTTTTGTAAAACAGCTGAAACCTTTTCGCTAACCTTAACTGTTTCATTACCTTTTAGTTTTCTTTAGGAAGTACAAAGTTCCTTCATAAATTTTGCATAGTGGGGTAGTTGTTTTATAGTATCAAGAAGCATGGTGTTTACCTCATCTTTTCTGAAGAAGTCCATAATCTCTTTGTCATCCTTCTCTTTTTTCGTGTTTTTCAATCGTGAGGGAAAAGGAGGAGGAGTAATTTTTACCTCAGCTTCAGCAGACTTGTCCTTTTTCTGCACCTCTTCAACCACTTTAGATTCCTGCTCAACTACAATCTCTTCTTCCTAATCTTCTTGCAAATCTGGTCCCTTGTAGTTTTTACCACTTCCAAGAGTCACAACACAAGCGTTGTGCTTTGGGTTTTTCTCAGTCTGAGATGAGAACTTTCCTTGTGCTTGTGCTTGTGCTTCCAGCTTGCTCATAGAGTTTGCGAGTTGTGATACCTCTTGCACCAGATTTTTTATACAAGACTTGGTCTCATTTTGAAAAGCTTGGGTACTAGTAGCAAGACTTTTAACAATGTCTTCTAGAGACATGCCATAACTGCTAGTTTGCTGCTGAACAAGTGGTTGTTGAAAATTGGGTTGATGTTAATTTTGCTGAAAAGATTGTTGAAAGCCAGGTGGAGGTTGGTACTGATTTCTCTGCTCAAAGTTCTGTTGGGGTCTTGGCTGAAATTTTTTATGGAATCCTCCCTAAGCTTGGTTGTTGCACGACTGGTCAAATTGTCTTTGTTGTGCATAATAACCTCTTATGGCCTCGACAACTTCCGTGTTTTCCTATAATATTAGGCACATGTCTGTCGGGTGCCCAGTCTTTGTGCATATCCCACAAGATCTGATCTTTGGTTCAACACCCATTTCTTTTGTCAGTAAAAGAACAGCCTTTGTTAATTCTAAAATCTGAGACTCAACGTGGGCATTACTAATTTCCTTCACTCCTCGTGGCTAATCTAGATACCATTCTTCTTCATTTGTTGAGTATTTTGATTCGATGGTCAATTTCTTTATTAATGATCGGATCTCAGTGTGTGTCATATCTACAAGCAGACCACCACTCGAAGCATTGATCAGTCACTTTTCCATTGAGGTTAGGCCTTCACAAAACATTAATATAGTTGGTAGTTACTGGTCTCGTGTGGTGGGCATCGGACCAACAACATCTTGAAACACTCCCAATAAGTGTGAAGGGCCTCTCTTTTCCCTTTCTTTATGGCAAGGATTTCTCTGTGGAGGCTGGACACTTTTGCTTTTGGAAAGTATTTTTCTAGAAAAAATTTAGCTAACTCGTTCTATGTAGTGATTGATCTGGAAGGGAGATCATACAACCACTCTTTTGCTGCATCTTGGACAAAAAAGGGGAATGCCCTTAACTTGATATGCTCTTTGGTTATAGTATGTGTCTTCATCCTAGAACATACTACGTGGAAATTCTTGAGAAACTTATTCAAATCTTCATTCTCAAGGCCTCGAAAAGTCGGGAGCAGATGAATCAAACTAGACTTCAGCTAAAAGTTCTAAGCTTCAAGGAAAGTGATATATAATGGTTGTTGTGTAACATATTGTGTTGCCCACTCTTGAAGAGTCTTTTCAGGATTGTCTCTGTATTCGTTCATGGCTAGTTCTGTTTTGGTATCTAAATCAGAGGGTTCAAGTGTTTCAGATTTGATGGAAGATGTTAGTGAGTATTTTTTGAATGGCGTGTGGGAAGGCGAGGATGTGGGTGGCTTGGAAAAAGATGAGAAAGTTATTTCATGCTCATTCCACATTGGAGTGCCTTGTGGATTTGTATTCTCAGAAGCTAGAGAAGATGTTGATGTGAAAAAACACTCTAAATTTTTATGTTGAAGTGCTTCTTTTGTGAGTTTTCTTGGTGTCTTCTCTATTTCTGGATCAAACTATAGTGGAGTACTTGTACGTGTAGATCTTGGCATAAAACGATTAGTGTTTTTCGTGTCCCTAACAACAACGCCAATTTGTTAACAGCATGTCGCAACACCGAGCAAATAAAGAATATAAATAAAAATATTGCTCAAATGCACTAAGGGTGGTATAGGAAAGCAAGGTCGATACCACAGGGACATGTCCTAAGTTCTATGTCCCTCTTGTGTCAGGCACACACTAATTTAACAGAAATTAAAATGGAGAGGGGGGGGGGGGGATTTTGTTGCTTATAATTGAATTGTATATTGTTTAGACTGGTACTGAAAATTATTAATAAGCTCTAACAATTTTCATTTACAAAGATGTTTAACCAAAACAATCTCTTTGAATTAAACTTTACTTTTTACTAAATTAACCAAATAAGCTCTTGATTTAATTTATAAAAGTAGCATTAGACAAAGTGTATAATTCCTAGTAAAGTCCAATACTTCTCACAAGCTCGAAAGCGCAAACACTTGTTTGATCAGTTTATATTAGAGTAAATCCTAACACATAACTAATCTAATAGACGTTACTTTTACTGATTAAAAAAGACAATTACGTATCTAAACAATTCAGATAACTGGAATGATTCATTAACAATTAAAGTGGTCAACAGAAACTGAATCCAAATCAAACGTAAATTAAGCATAAAACTTATCAAACTAAACAGTAAACACAATAAAAAATCGTGCCTAATGATTACTTGCACAAAAAGTAGAGTCGTTTGTGAAACTGAAATCCAGGGGTTTTAGCCCAACATGGCTAAAAATGAATTAGAAGAAGTAGAAAAAAAAACTAATTGACATATCTTACTAAACAAAAATAAAAATCGAATCGTGTTCTTTAGATCTGTGTTTGGCACTCGAAAACCTCTAAAAATTGCCTCTCGGTCGTCTGGAATCACGAATGGGCGAAAATTCGGGTTGTAGGAATGTTAATGAGGCCAATTTATACGTCCAAAAAAACGCGACTAAAAAATTCGATCAAATTCTTTGGGCACGATTGAATTTTTTGGCTTCGATCGATTTTTGTTTCAAATTAGTGGTTTTATGATTTTTGGAATTTCTGATCCTCGAAGCATTTATTCGATTGAATTTTTTGGCTTTTCTTTTCTTCGACTGAAAAACAAGCTGATAATTCTTCGAAACATTTATTCAATCGAAATTTGGTATAATTCGATCGAATTTCTTGAATTTTGTCTGAAACATCAATTTTTCCTCAATTAAAGCAGCTTCCAAGCATTCTTCAGCATCCTCCATGGGTTCCAAGCTCCAATTTGGCTCCAAAGCTCCATCAAATGCATTCCTAATGTGTATTATTCTCAATCCTCGCTAATTTTCCCTGAAAATCATAACAAAAGTGAGTAGTACGTGCATTCTGCAAACATAATGAGAAACTCACAATTTATAATAAAATAAGGGAAATAGTTAGCATTTTATAAAAAGATATTGACAAAAATGTGCTAATAGATGCATATAAAATGCATCAAACATCGTGCATATATAAGATCGAATTATAAGTCGGTACGACAGAAACCCGGGGTTTGGAGCAGCGCCCAAAAGGCCTTCGGAAATTTGAATTAGTTACATTATGGAACATCCGAATTCTAGTGGGTAATTATTGTAAAATTGATAAATCTAGTCAATTTTAGTAACCATTGATTATTCCATTAATTTCGAGATTTGTATAACTAATTTAGAAGATTTACCCTAATATGTCAAGTATAAATCCGACTCTTCTATTGAGCCGCAAATCATACCCTTCTTAGCTCTTCTTCTATACAAACTCAGAACGTTCTGGCGATTTGGCTTGTGTTTCTGTGCCTAGATACACAAGTGTCCTCTTGGATTATCCTAGATTGGATTTCCTGTAACCCATGCATAGGGTGGAAATATCAGTTCGGAAAGTGAACTTACACGATCCAAGTGAAATTCGGTTCTTCACCATCACCCTACTTAAATATCCTTTAACAATCAAGTTGATATTCTCGTCTGGTGGAGATGACAGAATCAATCTGCGAGTTGACCACCAAGTTCACGAAACTAGAAAAGTTTGAAGGAAATGATTGTAGGCACTAGCAGAAGAAGATGTTGTTCATGTTGACCATGTTGAAGGTTGTGTAAGTCCTGAGTACTCCAAGGACAAAAATGGTGGAGAATGAGACATTGGAAGAAACCAGAAGGAGGAGCAAGAGGGACAATGATGACTACATATGTAGAGGACACATTCTGTATATTATGGTTGATTCTTTATTTGATATCCATGCTTGAATGAAAATACATGGTTGAGGATCAGAAAGTTGTTAAAGTCACAGTGGCATGATAACTAGTTGCAGTTAGATCCAGAGAAGGATTTCGTTCAAAAGTCGTGTGAGGCGACTAAGTGGGAGTCCTTTGGCTCCGCAGCCGGGCCGGAACCCGGTATTTCAGATGTCTAACAGATGAATTGAGACCGGGAAAGTCTCGATATATTTTGGGAAAGCGGTCATGTAGCAGAATGTTGTTTCAAGCAGTTTCAGCAATTGAGCGGTGTTAGTATCTGTGTAGGTTGCAAGCACGGGTAGAATAGATGGTTTACTGGGAAGTGACAAGTCACTCACAGCGGGATTTGTTGATCCTTGACTAAGTATAAGTGATCTGTAGGGATAATTGGGCATGTGATCCTATTTTATGGTGGGAAACTCGAGCTATTAGAAGTTGAGCAGTCAGTTGAGAGATAAGCTGGCTGGTTTCATCGATAATGATTCAGTATGAGTGGCATGTCAGGGAATCAGACCATCTTAAGACAGCATATTTCAGACAGAGTAGATGTGGACTTGTTGCGAGGAATTCGTTAACCGATGGAATTTAAGGCTTTGCAAAGATTGGTCATGGCTACCCTGAGAAGGCTAGGGTGTGCCCAGGATGGTGACCGTGATACTAGAGTTGTTTGGCGTGACAAGAATGGTAAGGAATGATTTCAAGGATGAAATCTAATTTAAGTGGGGGAGAGTTGTAACACCCCGTTTATTAAATAAATAAATAGACAAATTATTAAATAAAAATAGCCCTAAAAGCATAACAGTGCAACAAAGAGTTAGTTTTGGGGGTTAAAATGTAATTCGGACTTAATTTGAAGAGATGTTGGGAGCTAAGGGCTGAATGGTAAGTATTGGACTAAAGTTGAGAAGATTTTATGGGGTCAGGGGCTAAAGTGTAAGTCTTGGGCTTGATTTGAAAGGAATTTCAGGGGGCAGGGTTGAAATGGTAAATTAAGGGCTATATTTGAAAATGAATCTGGTGAGGGGGACTAAACTTGTTAAAACAATTAAAATTTTGAAGGAAGAACACGTGTAAAGACCCGTCATTCCTCCCTTGTATGAAAACATCACCCAATCGAAACCCTAAACCTAATACTTAGCAACCGCCACCACCTTGTAACTCCCCAACCGCCAACTCTCTTCTCCTTCATTTGCTTTCCCGATTAGATAACCCGCCAAGTACCCACCCCCGCCATTGAAGTGCCGCCACTACTACCTTGTTGTCGGATATATCGGGACAGCCGATGAACCACCGAGAACGATTACGGGAGCAGGGTACGTAGATGTGAAGATCGTGAACGAAAGGGGAGCTCTCGGTAAGGTAAATCACCACTCATTTAGCCCATTTTTCTTTGTTCTTCCTGTGGTTGTCGTCGAGTATGACGACTGCTTCCGCCGGTGACCTTTTTGGCCACCTTTTCTAACTTTTTCCGGTGATGGCAGCCACCTGTGAGGTGGCTGAATATGAGGACGGTCGAGTAGTAGGTTGTTCACGGTATTAGTGATGTTATATGCAAGTTAATTGACGAAAAATCCACCACCTCAAGATGGTGGTTGTCGCCCCTCCCACCGCTCTCTGCCGCCACCAACCACTATGAAGGGTGGTTGTGTGTGTGACTTATTCTATTTAATTATGGGGATTTTTATGTCATGTAGGATTTGTGAAGAACCACTATGGCGGTTGGCCATAGTGGTTGCCGCCGTCAACACCTCCATTAGTTGCTGTTGTTGTCGCTGTCGTACACCACCGGCCAGGTGGGTGGTTGGAGTGTAGTACGCAATTTGAAGTATATACGTGTGTGTTTTGTCTTGCCGGAAAGTCGAGAACAGCCACCGCCACCGCCACCACATGCCACCGCTAGGGTGGCTGTGTGTGTGTGTGTGTGTTTAGATTAGTTAGTGTGAGTGTTTATTTTTAGATTAAAGCGTTGTAATTGTAATTAACAAAGGAATAATCAAAAGAACCATAACCACCACCGTGAGGTCGTGGCTGCTGCCGTATGCCGCCATTGACCACCACTACCCGAGGTGGTAGTGGGTGGTGCCCAACTAGTGAAACCCTAATGGGCCTAGTGAAACCCTAATGTACTTAAAGATTTAGTTTTGGGCCTACTGGGTTATGATTGGGTGAGAAACCCTAATTAGGGTTTAGAAAACCCTAATATTGGATTTATGGGCTTGGAATTATCGGGACCCGCTTTTGGGCCATTGGAATGGAATTGTGTTTAACCCCAATCACACCATATGACTTACTTACAAGAGTGATGGACTTAATGGATTAAGTGAGAAACACTTAACCCTAATTGTCATTTTATGTGAAACCTTAATTTCACTTGGGTTTATTGTTAGGCCTTTCTATTGGACCTTGATGATTGGGTTATTAACGGGCTATCCAAGATCAAGAAAGTGGACTTGAATAATTAATGGGTTTTGAGGTAAGGCCCATATGAGGGTGTGGGCCCAATTTGGAAAATTGGGCCACAGTTTGAGCCTTTATGATTATGTGATATTGGGTTAGTAGAATGTTGAATGTTGGACTGGACTAAATGGTTGGGCCTTATGGCAAGACCTTATAAAGGTTTGGGGGCAATTTGGAAAATTAGGCCATGTGTTGGGCTTTGACCCATAGTTAACTTTTGGGCCATTGGATTGGGCCTTGGGCTTGAATCAAGCTAAGATAGGGGTAAAGCAGTCTTTTACCCAAAGCATGGACTTATAGGTATATGTGTTGGAACCCAATTATTAATTGGGTGTTATTTGATGATTGACAGATTCGAGAATCTGTCATCCAGCAGCTAAGGTTTTGCAGCACGACTTCAGCAGTGTGATGTGAGTTTTCCTCTAGTAGGAACGGGTATAAGGCACCAAGGTCGGCCCATTTAAGTACTAGAGTATGTCGGGGTAAGCCCGATGCAGTTTATATGTTTCCGGACTTCAATCCGATGCCTGGGAGGTCCTGAGAAGTAGTTATGTATGCTTGATGTCTATGTGATTCATGCATGTTTATGTGTTATGTTTTATATGTTCCGGACTCCATTCCAATGTCGTGCAAGCCCGATGCAGTATATGTGATTATGTTATATGTTATGTGTTCCAGGGTGAGCCCGATGCCGAGCCCGATGTATGTTAGTCATTATGTTGTGTATTATGTATTTTGAGGCAAGCTCGATGTATGCTAGTTTATGTGTTATATGATGTTTGTTTCGGGCTTCGGTCCAATGTCGGGGCAAGCCCGATGCAGATTATGTGATTATCTTATGTATGTGTCGGGGCAAGCCTGATGCCGGGGTGAGCCCGATGTCCGATGTAGTCGGATGTTGGGGTGAGCCCGATGTCGGACAGGAGTCCGATGTCGGGTAAGCTGATGTCGGGATTCGTCCCGATGCAGTGGGAGTAGTCCCAAAGTTATGTTATTTGATATATGTACTTGTATCGTATGTGGTAGTTTGGGGGATCTCACTAAGCTTCGTGCTTACAGTTTTAGTTTTGGTTTCAGGTACTTCAGCTAGCAAAGGGAAGGGCTCGAGCTGATGGCATGGCACACACCACAGTCTGTTAGCTGTTGGGTTTTGAGCAATCTAACACTCCTAAGTGTACATGCAACCCTAAATACCTTGGATCTATGTTTTCTTTATTATACATGCAAATATGAACTTTCCAAGGTATTATTACCCTATCTAGCATACAATACTTGATACTTGGGTAATCAAATGGATAGAATACATACCTTTGTTTGATGTAGCTTGTCTTCATGAAGCTTGAGTGCCTAGTGCCTCAAGTGTGACACCTCAAATGGTTCACACAACACCAAATGCATATGGAATGACTTGAGAGAAATAGAACACTCCTTGAAATCGTCTAGCCCTCATATTCACACACTAGTGCAAGATTTCTTGAGCCATGGGATTCTTTTATATGGTGGCTATTAGGGTTACACCATGTAACTCATAGCTTTACCCATTCCTTATGCTCCATGGATTTTAACCTCCATGGAGTATCCATGGGTCACCCCATGGACTTAGTCCAACATAAGGAATCTTGGATCACAAGCCCACATATATAAGAATGAATGATTTACACAATCAACCCATATATTTAATTAGTCTCCTTTTGATCACTTAATTAATTCCAAATTAATTCTTGATCAATACTAATCAAATAACCTTATTAATATATTAGAACTTATAATATATTAACCAACCTTAAGTGTTATTTCTATCATTATAGTCTATCCAAATGCATGATGCCATGCAACCCAAATGGACCATGTTGGGTCGGGTAAAGTCTTACCAATTATAGTTATGGACTTAGACATTAATCTAACAGTCTCCCACTTGGATAAGTCTAAAACTATTATTGCGTATGACTTCAACAATCGACTGGAAATCGTAGCTCTCAAAAGCTTCCGTCGAACTCTGACCTTGCCGATGATCTCTGACCTTTGTCAATGACTTGTCCATTAGATAAGGGATCATATATCCCTCCACTCTAGATATCATATGGACTGAGACATGGATTAAAATCACTCTCTCCATCCATTTGTTGTTTCCCGATTTCCGATTCATGATGACTGACTGATTGAACAAATCAAATCAGTCCTGGCTTGGCCAAGCACTCACATGTATCATCAGTAAAAGGAATGGATAAACTTCGACTCATATGGCTTGTTCTACTACTTGTTGAATCATACACAAAGGCACGTTTTATAACATCGAGTTACCGAATGCGTTTTCATGGAATCAATGTACAACCAATTCATAGTAACAACTCATATCTCTAGGTTTGAAGAATATAAGATATTATCATCTCATGATAACTCGTGATAAAATCCATGAAGTGATTCCAATGCGCGGTTGAATCCAATACTCAGAACTATGATAAACAATAACCCGTAGTCTAAGGAAAATTCAGGGATACAGAAAATGGTAGTAAAGGGTCTGTTCACCTTTGTACCCTAATTCTCGAACCATGTCATCGAGTTCATGGACTAAAAATAAATTAGTGTCAACGTCATCTACGTATGATACAGTACCATCGACATATTTCCTTCCAGGTGACTTGGTGAAGATACCATTATAGTGTATCTTCAACATGAAATTGTTGTCATATCCCTCTACAAACACAAAAATAAACAAGGTAAAGAAGATGATTTATCTTCATAAATACATTCAAGGAAAATAAAAACTGTTTTTTTTTTTTTGAAAAATCTTATCGTATCTCGATTGCAAGTCCTTCAAGCACGGATTTTTTTTCACGTAAACACCATATTGAGAGAACTATTGTCCTTTACTGTTGTGTAAACCCTAAACCCCAATTTCGTGTCTTGGATGAGAGTGATTTGCTGAAGATGAAGTCATTGTATTCTTGGGAGATGAAGAGTTTTTGGGAGTTGATGTGAAGAAGACAGTAGCATAAAACATCCCTCAATAAAGAAGAGGGCACACATGAAAAGACCAATTTGCACTTATATTATTTTAATGAAATAAGAGTTAACGGTGTGGTTGTAACGGTGTGAAGGATAATGACCAACTGTCAAAAGTTTTGAAAGCACAGAACCAACTATTACGTTTCTAAACCACGAGTACTAAACTTCAGATTTTAAGAAACCACAATGACCATTTATGATGTGTTTTCCTAATGTTCATAGAACTTCATATTTCAAAATGATGTAAAAAAAA